>NC_051040.1:10409768-10757268 GCF_904848185.1 Acanthopagrus latus
TGCAGAAACCCATAAAGAAAACAAATATTCTAAGACAACAATGACTTTCTACGGAATTATAGTATTCAAAAGTGAGTTAAAGATTGATTCAATGTCCCACTTTTTGTCTCTTTTCCAGTTCTGCTCCTCAGTGAAACAATGCAACGAAATAGAAAACCCATCATGCAAATTAGGGATTTGATCATCAGAACAGGAAGCGGCTGAAGTTGCTCATCAGTGAGCTACACACTGAAATCTTTCTCTCATTTCACATCATTTAGCAGCTGCACCAAATCACAGAACGGCAGATATAACCTCATGCCATAGCGGTTACCATGCTGATGTCCGTCATAAAAACACAGATTTCTAAGCCAGCTACAACTTTTTTAAAGGATTTAAACCATCAAAAGTAAGTTAAAGATGGATTCAGTGTGCCATTGTTGTCTCTTTTACAGTGCTGCTCCTCAGTGAAACTGTGTGTGAACCAAACAATGCTGAAACGGACAAGAAATCCATCATGCAAATTAGAAATTCCATCATCAGAACAGGAAGCGGCTGAAGTTGCTCGCCAGTGAGCCGCTAACGTAATTCATTCATTGCATTACATTAAGCAGTTACACCGGATCAAAGAACAGCAGATATGATGTCACGCCAAAGTGGCTTCTGTGCAGAATCCACCAAGGAAAACACAGGTTTTAAGACTGGTGTCCTTGAAGACAGCATACACACTTTTTAAGGGATTACAGAAACCAGAAGCAGGTTAAAGACGGAAAGGATGTCCCATTTTTTTCTTTTCCAGTGCTGCTCCTCAGTGAACCAAACAATCCTGACATGTGGAAAAAAATCCATCATGCAAATTAAGAAATACATTCAATCACCAGAACAGGAGGCACAAACTGAATTAATTTCACGTTGTTTATCAGTTCCACCAAATCAAAGGAAAGCATATATGCTATGCCTAAGTGGTTTCTATGCAGAATTCCATAAGGAATTGAAGGAGAAGGAGTTGAAGGAGTTTTCTTTGCTGGGCTTCCTCCTGAAGCTCGTGTTGGAGAGTCTCAACCTGCTGTCTGACTTCAATGACATCAGCCTCATACCTAAGATAAGAACAGATAAGATGAGATTAGTTTAAGGATACACATACTTCACGGTGACTATCATATTATGTGTAATGTGTGCAATATATAATAATTACCTTAGTCTGAGCTCACTGATCTGATCCAGTTCCTTCTGAAGAAGATTGTTCTTGTCCTTCTCCTCCTGGAGTTCAGCTTGATACTTCTCCTTGTTGATTAAATGGGCGACCTTCAGCTCCTCGTCATCTTTATGAAGATCCTTCTTCTTCTTCTGCCTGGTGTTGTCCCTCACCTGACTAGCTATCTTTGAGTTGCTGAGAGATACTGTACATCATCGCTGTACTTTCTCAGCCGCTCCAGCTCTCTGGTGGTCTCTTTCCCCGTTGATGTACATTTCCTTCAGGGTTTTCTGCTTCCTCAGCTGCTCTCTGGTGTCTTCGAGCTCTTGGATAAGTCTCTCCCGAGACATGTCTGCAGGGCGCTCGCTAGAGTTCTCCATTTCGTTCGTTTATTCTGTCTCAGAAAAATACTGTTGTTGTCTCTGATCAAGAGATATCATCACGTTCCTCACTTTTCTTTCTCACGGTAACATGACTAAATTGTGAAATTAAAAAAAAAAAAGTCTCAATTTAAAGTAATTACCACGATAATTTTCATGGTAACTGTTGTTTTTTTTAAACATCTCTGTACCATCATGTTAATGCATGATTTCTCATTATCCTCTGCATTCTTTCCTAATCACCCACCACCATGAAAAGAAATACGTTACCAAACCAGATAAAGGCCTTTTAACACAACAATACATGTGGCATTTGTGAAACCACTGCAGATAGACCTACTAAACTGTAGTCATGTTTCCTAAATACTTAAAGACACAAATCTTGTTGACATAAAAAAACTTACATCAACCATGTTAAACGCAATGAGTTGCAAGAAAACACACATCTTCACTGCTGACTCTTGAATTCTAACGGGCGACGGTATTTTTTTCATGCATAATCAGGTGTCCACAGCATTTTCTACTGGTAGAGAGAAGAATTCCTAGTCCATTTTAGATAGAGATGGCAGCACATTTGCTGCAAGCTAAAAAAGGGAGGTGTAATATTCCTTCTTTCCAGTGGGGAAAGCATAAACATGTGACGTGACGTGGAGCACGAAGTTGGGCATGAACAGTGACGTACAACATGTGCATCGGAAGAAATGTGCTGACACTTGATAGATTTACTAAATTATAGTCCCGTGGCTCATATTCTCGCATCCTCTGCTGATGTTAAACCCCCTGCTATTAAAGGAAGCATGCGGCGGAGCGCCTCACGTTAGCTACCTCAAGCAACAGACAGCTAACAGGAAGCAGGTCGAATTTGTCTTCAAAATAAGAGCTTTACATTGCACCCCATTGGAGTTTATCACTGGGTTCCAAGCGGGGGGGCTTTTAATTTGAAAGTAGCGACCGTTAGTAGCTTGCTACTACAAACACAAGCTGTCAGCTACAGAGACTGAGGAGACGCTAGCATCTCCCGGATCTCAGTGGCTTTCCAGTTGCTCATCTTGACATCTGCGGATGAAGTGATGGACTGCTTCTTCACTGCCGCTTCACCGTAACGTAACACCAGAGCACTACTGTTTACCCTCACCACGCCTCGCAGTCGCACCATGCCTGGTGACACTGAAAAGGGTCTGAAACAGTGTCGCGCAGCGTAGTGTACCGTTCCAAAGGTTGTGGAATCAAATACACAGGTATGGCGGTATATTAAAACTTCATATCCTAACGAAAAAATACACCAGTATTTGGCGTTAACCGGTATACCGCCCAGCGCTACACTGACTTACTCTGCATTCCCTCATGAATACTGGCTGTGTGTGACTTTGCGGCTGTTTTCTAGCTCCTCATAATCAAAAGAAGTGTTATTTCACCCATTCAGACCACGTCCGGGAAACGTGTGCACATGCAAACATCTAAGTGCGCTTCCTCCAACAGCGATACAGCCCAACGTACGTTGGGATGGTGAGGGCCAGATCGTCGCTGCCTGCAGCTTTTATTTAACTTGACTTTCTAAGGGATTTCGACCTTCAAAGGTAAGTTGAAGATGGAATACATGTCCTGTTCATGTCTTTTCCAGTGCTGCCCCATTGTGAAATTGTATGTGAAACAATGCTGAAAATGTGACAAGAAATCCATCATTCAAATCAGGAATTTGATCATCAGAACAGAAAGCTGCTGAAGTTGCTCATTGGTGAGCTGGCAAACTGAATCAGTTCATTTGTTTAATTAGCAGGTACACCAAAAATAAAAGATAAAAATGGCAGATATACGGTCACATCACAGCAGTTACCCTGCAGAAGCCAGTAAGAAAAACACAGATTTAAAGCCAACTTCAACTTTCCAAGGAATTACAACATTCAAAAGTGAGTTAAAGATGGATACACTGCCCCCATTTTTGTCTCTTTTCCAGCGCCGCTCCTCAGTGAAACTATGTGTGAACCAAACAAATCCTGACATAAAAGACGCACGCCGTAACAATCTCTGATTTCCACACAGGAGGAAAGCCAACATCTGGTAAGGAATGGTGCAGCAGCACAGTTGACAGGAACAAGATTGGCCGAGCCAGAAGAAGAGGAGCCTTGAGGGCTTCTTTGAGTCGAGCCTGAACGATGCCGAAATGTGAGCTGATAAGAAACAAGCAAATCTCGTCATTTTTTTTTCCCCGTTTTGTGTTTGTGACTGGGTGGTGTGAGAGCATCCAGCTGGAAATAACCCTCAGTTTTGGCTCCAAATAAGATGATTAACGGAGGGATATTGTTGAACTAAAGGCAGCACAAAACATCTCAATCGTAATGTTTCTTTTAGCCAAACATTTGGAGTTATTTTGCTCAGTAAATCACTGCATCCAACCTCGACAACATGCGTGCAAGCCATGCCAGTTAAAAGCCTGAATGACCACCGTGTGTCCATCAAGTGACAGCTGTGAATTCTTGTCTAGAATCTTTAAAATGACGTCTCCCCGCTCTGCCAGGTAGTCTTGTGTGCTTTGTACGTTATTTTTACCCTCACTCGCAAGGGACAATAACCATCAAAGAGAAGTCAAAATAAAAAGCAACAACATTCGACTTCCTTGAAATTTCAGAGCTCACTCAACCGTGCAACAACATTATGCCCTCTTAAGACGAAGAGTACTCCGCTGTGTGCTTTAAAAGGGGACCTCTGGTAGAGAAACCACGAGCACCAGCAGCCACAGCAATAAAAATTACATGTTTCATGGATTGTCAGCTGCGCTTGCTCCTGCATTTGGATTCAAAAATGTGCTTGAGGAGGGAATAAAGGAGGAAGGTAGGGTTTTGTTTTTGTTTGTTTTTTTTTTACAGATTGACATGCAAGGCATCTGAGTTTGAGCATGCATATGAATTTATAGCAAAGTGAAATGCAGGTATAGAACAAACAGTGCTCATTTCATATGTTTTATTGTACTTTGCTGGCTTAACTCATCATAATTAACCTTTAACGTTCAACATCAGCTCGCTCTTTAGGGATCAAGTTGCATAAAAAGAGAAGTTTTGTTGTGTTTTCATTTACTAATTAGCTCAAAGGTGGAGTTTGATGACAGGTAAAACGCTAGAAATTACATGAAAAAGCACATTTTGTACAAGATGAACCTCGTCCGAGATGTGTTTTTTTTTCTTCTGTTGACTCTGGGGTGTCACTCTGCCTCTGACAGCAGCTTTACTCCCCGTCGAGTGAATTAATTGGCTTACCTTGAAGGATCCACATTAACATCAGCGTGGCTCGGAGTCTTGTCTTTATCTCCATGGCGCAACATCCAGCGCAGAGGGGAGCTTCCTTCAAAGTTGAGCCCGAGCCTCTCTCCTCGCTCCTCGGCCGCTGCCCCCTAATTGTCTCCAGGTAACAATTACCAGAAAGCAGCGAGGAGACGTCCGCACACGAAGCCGCCTCTCCTCTTCCCATCCCGCCTACAAGCTGCGGCTGACATGGCAGCAGGGTCGCACCGGAGGCTCCGCTCGCCTTCACTTTGTTGAAAAAAAGAACAAAAGCAAGAAACCAACAGGAGGACAGGAAGCGTGCAGGTTCTTCTGTGTTTCCCCCCCCTCGTCCTTTCTTTATGTTGAGGACACTTCTGCGTCCCGGCTGCACTTCAGCGTGTGTCGCTCCTCTCCTCTCCTCTCGCCGTGCACCAGAGGACTGAGCGAGCTCACTCACCTGCCTGCTGCTCTGTGACGCCCCCTGCCAACGAAACACACACTGCACCTCCTCACTGAACACACACCACACACACACACACACACACACGCACACACACACTCGAGCCTCTATCAGGCTGCTGCACAGGTGAGTGGACTTAAAGGTGGAGTCTGTAGTTTAATCAGAAGAGACTGAATATTATGCCTGAATAGACGAAGTGACCTTAAAGGACAATACAGCTCCATGCTGTTTTACTTTGTTTATATAAGGCGGACCCTGCCACCTTCTTAGCTTAGGACCTACTTTTCCTTAATTATCAGTTATGGAAAAAACAAAACAAAACAATATTTCTTGTATTTTCACCTCATTGATACTGTAAATATTAAAATTCTGACCTTTAAGCTGTGAGCTGAAACATGCATGTTTGATCCCTCATTCAAATGTAGTTGTTATTTCTGATTAGGGTTGCAGCAGCTTATAGGTTATATGTTATATTGGTGTCATTAAAACAGTGTATTTCAATATTCATCTGTCAGGACAAATTGTTTTATAAAATTACAACAAAGCTTCTTCCGATCTAAAATCCTTCTGTTTTCTTTTTCATTAAGGGTCAGTGTAACTGATAATAGTAGCATTTCTGTAACACCTTAAACTGTGCTGTGTTTCCATTGTCCCCTAGCGTTAAGTCTCAAGTCTCATACTTGTGTGTGCATGCTGTACTCTGAGAATATTGAAGGTTTTATTTGTATCATATTCGCCCTTTGCTTTGATATCACCACTAAAACTGATGGAAGAAAAATAATGTTTTGTACTGACATGAAATAACAAATCAGCATATAAGGAAATAACACAAGTTAAACTGTTACACACAATATGTTTTCCTCTTTTAAACTAACAACAGAAGTAAATACCTGTATTGTAGAAGCTGTAGAAAAATGACACAATCCACCCATAGATTGGTTCCCTATAAACTTTTGCTCTCACTATGGTATTTGTTCTGCCACTGGGCTCGATTTTTCCCGCACAAAAGAAGCATGTCTGCCATTGAGCAACCAAGACAGGAAGAGGCATTGTTTTCCACGGTCACTATCCCCAGGTAATAGTGGAACAGCTGGAATTAACTCTGCACTGTAAAAGAATTGAAAAGAACTCCACTGATGGAGGAGACAAAGAAGGTGAGGAGGGGGAGTGATGAAGTGAAGAAAGTGAAGAAATGAAGTTAAACAATAGTGAATGGACGCGCATTCACTGGATGGAGAGCACCGATGTTGTGTCAGACTCTGTTCCCTTGTTGGTTGGTGTTTCTTCTAACCTTAAAACAGGCATTCTTTCTACTAGATCTGTAAGTAAAATAACATGATAAACAACTAGGTGTCTTACTTTGCCTTTTCATTGCACTGAGCTCAGGGTTTCTAGTTCAAATTGGGATTCTTTCTGTAGTGTTTGCTGTGGAAAATAGCCAGGCTGCTAACGGTAGCTGTGTTGAGCTTATCTGGCAGTTATGCCACAAAATGCTCCACTACCTTGTCGCTGAGTGTGTGTGTGTGTGTGTGTGTGTGTGTGTGTGTGTGTGTGTGTGTGTGTGTGTGTGTGTGTGTGTGTGTGTGTGTGTGTGTGCGTGTCTGCTGTTTGGTGCTGAGCAGGTCCTGTACCGTGCTGTATACTGCTGCTGAGACACAAGACTGAACTATAACAAAAAAGTAGTTGGCCAGAAAACCAAAACAATGAGCTGAAAAACACTACATTGCTCCATAGGACAGATGGGAACTGCAGAGTTGTAAGATAATCCTCTGTGGGTTTTGTCATCTTTCACACACATTTGTCATTTTAACTATTGTTCACCGATTTCAACAGTATGGTATGTTATTTAAACTGCTACATTAAAAACAAGTAAAAAGGGTAAAATTATATTGATTTCCCATTAAAGGGGACAAATTTGTCTTTTCTGCGTCACATCGTATTACATCTGCAAACATTAAAAATAATGAACAACTCCCTCAGTCCAACTCTTAAATACACTTAGCCAGGTATAAATGTAATGTCAGCTCCATTATCATGCATTAGCTGTTATATTACAAAGTGTAATTCAGGGCAGAGTCGATGTCACAGGTAAAAGTCTCACAGGAGCACATTGTGCAGCCACTTACACGAGAGAACAGGAGCTGCTGCAGGATTTTACATTGTAATGTAAGTCTGAGTCCCCGCTCAGCTCACAATAAATGGGTCGTCAGGTGAAATATTTATGCAGGTGGGTCGATGTGTTGTATTTTTAATGTCATATAATGGATTTATTACATAATATTAAGACTCATATGTTTTCTGAAAGCATCGAGCCTCAAGTTCACAATTAAAACGCGGATGAAGACTCCGGTCACGACACACGAGGACAGACGAGAGGATCCTGTGTTGGTTTGTTTTTCTGATCTGCTTTGATAGAGCTCCCTTCTGACAGGCAGTTATAATCCTGACTTATTAATGTCGCTCTCATATTGTGGAACCTGCTGTCCCCTGTCCGCTCCGATTGTTGTCAGATTGTAGGGTTAAACCTGGTTCAGTTTATGCTGAGAGGAAACATGAGTCAGACTAATGAGCATGAAACATTCTATGAATTATTCTCAGCTTGCCAGTGTGTGTACTGTTAAACTGTGCATTTAACACTTCATATTACAGTGGAATTATTTAGCATATAGTGAGTGAGGATGATAATAACATACTTAAAGGTGCCAGTACATACAAGGGAAGAAGACACAACCTAAAAGAACAACAACTTGGTGATTAAGAGTGAATTACACTGTGTGTAGATGTTTCTGTAATTACAGAGTACCCCAATTAATAATTTTGGAGTACATGTGATGTGATTACTGTTAACAAGGCAGGGAAATTAGGATAAGAAGTTATTTAAGGGTGAAATATATAAACTTGCACAAGAGAACCAGCGTCAGGTCATGTTGGGCTGTGTTGCATAATTCTGAGTGTTCCTATTATTTTGAATTCGGCTAAAAAGCACCTCTCTGAAACATCGCAGTGTTCATGATTTTGTACCCAATAAACTGTCAGTTAAATTCTTTTAAAAAATGACTTAATGGCATCAACATGCAATCGTAGGTTAAGTAGGTGATGTTTAAGTATCAAAATAATATTGATAACTGATGATTTGTGTCCCATGGAAGTACATTGAGTTTCTCTGAGCTTCAGTAGGATTAACACAAGTCCAGTTCAAAACATACCAAAAAATAATACAAATGTTGATTTTTGTAAAAATCATGTGGCCTCAAATATGAACATGCATTTAATGGACTTCTGAAACTGGGGAAATATGTCTGTCTCTAAATAATTTGGATGTTTTTGGAGGAGTTTTTGTGTTTGGTAACAAAAGCAAAAGATGTGTTTTAAAAGAAGTTTATGTCTCATCGACAGGGTTTCAGCATATGTGGTTGACATCAGTTTCCCCAGCTTGAACTTTGTGTATTTCCCACCACAACATCGTCTTCACATCTAATTTTTTGCGTGCAAGTGTGTGTGAAAAATGTGTAAATCTTGGAAAACTTGTACATTAGAAAGTGGATGTCACTGCTATGTGTGAATAATTGATTGCTTAAGTGTGAAAGAGGCGCTAACACGAATCTGCACAGCTTGCATGTTCAGGGGCCGTCTCGACCCTGTTCCCCTCCGACGAGCTACATTTCCAGCAGGTCAGGTGGAATCTAGGGAAGGAATTCAGCAGAAATGTTACTGACTGCTCCACCACCTGCGCTCTAATGCAGGGGCTGAAACATGATTTACGAGCGCAGAAAAGACACTGAGGTGACAGAATCTAATCTGCACTGGTTGGCATTTTGGTTGGAGGCGTGTTTTCTGTGGTGGATTTCACCGGTATCGCTCTGATTTGTGTCACTTTCAGCAGCTATCTGTATGATAAAAAACACTCCCTGCAGTCTCCCTGAATGCATCTATTGTTGAAGCTGGCCCGGATGCTGTTATCTCCCTGTCAGATGCTGGAAGATGAGCTTAGCCTTGACAGTCTACTCCTTGATAACATGACTGGACTTCTTTGTACAGACCATTTCCTCCGTGCTGCACTTTGTTCCACTATACTTTACAGTGTCTGAAAAACGACCAACATGATGGATTACTGCTGTATAGCAAAAGTGCAAAGAGTTCAGATTTGTTGATTGTCTTTTGTGCCACCTAGTGGTCCACACCTGCAGCACCGGCGTCTCACAGCCCCCCTTTTTAATCATCAACCACTACTACCTGCTTCTTTTTGCAGTGTGTAGGCTGCAGATAAGAAACTGCGAACAGGTCAGCAGTCCCTCTTCAGGCTAATAAAGTCTGACAGACAATCAGTCACACTCATGTTTGTGTACCTGTTGGCAGCTTCACTCCTGACCTGCTCGTCTCTGGACAGAGGAAACACCCAGAGGAAATCCACGTGAGAGCACGATGTCAAATGTAATGTCCTCATAGGAAAAAGTGTTTTTCTTGACAGGTTCTGACCACTGAGGGACCATATTTCTGGTTTAAAAGGATAAAAAGATCCTAATATGGGAAAAGTCAAGTTTTTTTTTTTTTTTTTTTTACCAACCTTAATCTTAATTTAAACTCATCTTCGTTGCTGTCACTTAGGCACTTTCTCTTGCATTTGAAAACATAATTTGGTCGTGCAGTTTAGGTTACGAAGGTTTTGAGGATTACGCAGTAAAGTCTGTCTCTCTATACATCCTGTCTTCTCCACCCTGCCTAAAATGAGAAGTAACATTCACAGTCTTACTCACAACGGAGGATCATAATCTCAAAAGTCTATTAACATTTTATGAACCTACACCTTTCTGGAAAACTGCGGGGCCTAAGCTAGAATTGCTGATATTAATTCAAACCGGACAGGCCTCGTGTAGAAGTTAAACTTTTTACCACATCCTGAGGTGATTGGATCCCTTATCTCACTGAGAACTTCTGTTATGTGACATTATCATATCCATTTTTGCAGCTTGTTAACATTTAAAACTTTGCTGGAGTCTCTAATGGCAGCCAATCAACATAACTCTTGAATTACAATGTTGAATCCAATGTTTCAGAAAAATACTGAAGAGGTCGAAGCTCCTGCAGCACTCATAGTATAAAGAAATCCTATTATTCAACAATATAGCAACACGGTCTTTGCTGTTCATGTCTTTGGGAAGTTTTAACCTCCTCAGACTTCTCCGTACGCTTTGGAAGTATATGAATTTAAAATCTCAAGAGTATGTAAGTCAACAAAATTAATTAAAGTATATCAGTAAAGGTAGTTGACACATCTTGTCATCTTATAGATGATGCAGGAACATCACTATAATTGAATATTGTATCTGACAATGTAATAATGTATTGTATGCTGTTGGTGGTTTAATTTACTGTATAACAATGTGTTTTGTATATACATATTTTAATGTGTATTTTATATATTGTATTTTCTATGAAATCTTTGATTGCAGAGTAACTACAGCAGTGTTGCTCAAACCTTTCGAGGCCAAGGATCACATCACCAGTGAACAAAAACTCACGGTCCACTTCAACGTTATATTACAAATTATAGCTTAATTAGATGACAGCCTGGCAAAACAGCCTCTTCTACTCACTCATCATTGTCTCTGTTGCCGTCTTAACGGGAAGAACGGAGACAACATCAGTGTCGTAATGTCTGGCTCCAAGCTGGAGAATTTTACTCTCACGTAGCGGTCGGCGGTTTCCATAAATCATAAATATATCATGCAGCCATTGTCGCAAAATGTTCAGGTACATTCCTAAAGTCTGAAAACACAGCAGAACAGCCGATTTATATAATAATTTTTGAATTTACATGCAAGTTGATTTAATATTAAAGCGTGATGCATGTTCCTCGAGAAAGGCTGACCTACGTTAGCCACCTCACAAACAATACTTCCCCTAGAAAGTTATCAGAGTTGAAGTATAAAGTAGCATGAAATTCTACAGTCTACTAAATATGCTTCTTGCTGTCCACCACAGTGAACTGTACAAATGGTCCATGTTAGCGGCTCTGTGAGGCGGTATTTTGGCACAGTGGCATTTAAAGCTACATGCTCATTTGCTCAAAATGCTAACAAGCAAATGTTAGAAGGCACAATGTTCACTGCAACATGTTTGCATGCTAACACTATCTAATTTGTGCTGAACAAAGCACACAGCTGAGGTTGATAGTTTGGCAGATATTTGGTCATAAACCAAAGAACTGGACTCGGCAAAATTGGTTTGTTGCACCAGTCGGCTTCATTTGAGGAACAACTGGCAGCTGGAGATGGCAGCTGAAACTACCAGCGAGAGGTTAGCATAGATGCTGCTAGCTCGGGTCAGAACAAAACCAAAGACTGCAGTACAGCGCAGTGCTTATTGTTGTTCTGAGTGGTTGAAGTCAGTCTCTTGAAGACGCTGAAAAACAGAATGGTCGTCCAGTCAGCTGCCTGGAAGTGCCAAGTTTCAGTGTGACAAACCATCTGCCGTGTCCGGTTATCTCTCTCCAGAAATCATACAAGTATTTTCTGTCATGGTATCAGGCAATTTTCTTTCTTCAAGGCTACACCTGCCAACGGTATGACAGTGCAAATGGAAGTGACGTGACGATAGGTCATTAATGTTCATCTCCTATGCTGAGTAGTTGTGACTATCTTGTTAAACATATACCTTTTATGCTCATATACCCACAGAGCAGGACATGTGTCTTCTGAGGTATTTATTGTGATGCTGAGGGGTAGAAGTCAGAGTTCAAGAGTGCAATTAATGTTTCTTGAACACTTCATGCTCCACATTAACACAAACACCTTTAACACCCGGCAGTAAGTGCTCTCTGAACCCGTGCAAATCAAATTTGCATGCGATGTTGTTTGACTTATCTATTATGCTCTTTGCGCATCATCATCTCAATTTGGATTTCCCTCATCACATCAGATTTTGGCATCACATCTTGTTGTTTGTGTACATCTTCGTGCAGCCTTGTCCTAGTTTAAACCTGCTGGAAGAGACGCCGGTTTCCCATCGATATGTTTTCTTCTCACCGCCACGCTGCCATTTCAGGTAATAATAACGGTGTTTGTTTGTTTTTTTAAGGTTGTGAAAGACTGGGAAAGTTGACATTTTAGAATCCCACCTACACTAAATCTCAGCAATCGTGGACAACTTCAGTGACCTCTTCAAACAAAAAAGATGTCCTGCGGTGAATCGAGCAGCCGGGCCTGACACTCTGAATTTATTCTGCATGTGAAAACTTTGACACCTACACACATGGAAACATCTGAGGCATGAAAGCAGCGCGACCAGTGGCCAAGTTATGAGCCATTGGGACATTTGAATATACTTGCATTTTTTGGAGGGGATTGAGAGCAAATAAAAGCGTGAATAATTTCCCTCCCCTGTGAACTAACTGTTATTGAATTCTTTTAAAATGAAGTCCCCTTTTCCTCTGGAAAGATTGATGTCTGTTGCTGCCAAGAGTCTGAAGAATCCTCCCTGTGAAATCGGAGCTATTAGTTTACCGTGGACATTGACTGCTCCCTTCCTACATTTCCATTAAAAATGTAGGAGTCACACTGACACTCTCATATTGTGCAGCGGAGACACGCAGCAGTGGCGGTGACAGTCGGGCCGGTGAATAATCTCAGAGGCGGTTTGTGCGCGAGGCTGGATGTCTGCCACATGTTTGGCGATATGAGCCCTCTGTGTAACGGGCCCACTGCCATTTATCACTCTTTATCGTCGTTAAAGGGGAGATTAGATTTGGATGAGCATAAGGAATATGAAGATGACCTTGTCTGAGCTCCACATACGCATGAAAGTTTTTGTTTTTTTTTGGCTCTTCAGGGAGAGATAATGCACTAGCACATTGTGTGCTCCTCTCCGCGAATTTGAATCTGCATTTTTTTTGTTTTTGTTTTCCATTAATTGTCATCAGACGTAAACATCAATCCTTGCAGGCGCATGTAACGTGCGAGATCATCAGCTGTAAATCTGCACCAGTCCTTGTTCTGCTTCCCCTCCAAAGGCTGGAAACTGTAGTGATTCTGATTTAATCTTGATTGCCAATTTGCCTCATGCAAGCACTACATCTGTTTTATGCTTTCTCCACACATGACACAACAGAGAGCCGGAGACAAAACAACGGTTTTATATCCTAATACATCTGAACCCAGGTCTCTGTAAGAACAAGCTGTTTTTTGCTTGGATGAAGCGTCGCAGACAAAACAACCATGAAAGGTTCTTCAGAACACGAGAAATCACAGCTGAGCCTCGCCGGATGACAACAGAGGGTGCTCTGACTCGCCCTCTCAGGAGGGATTTCATTCAGGAGAAGGTGACAACAAGCTGAGAGAGAAAATGAAAGAAAATCTGATGCATATGTACAAAAAGATGCCGGCTGTTTATGTCGATATCATCCTGGATAATGTGAAAAGATGAGGATGAACACAGATGTTGCTCCAGCAACACATCAGCAGACCCAACAAAAGAAGAACAGAGATTCAGTTGAGCTGCTCTTGGGTTTTAAAGATGTTTCTTTATCTTTAGATTGATGATTGAATAGAGTGAGCGGAGAGATACATGACAGAGAAAGCTGTCATCTGTGGATGTAGGGAATACTGACAATTTTATCGATTAATTCATTGTCAATTAATTTCACAGCAATAAGGCGATTTATGTTTTGATCTATAAAATATATGATAAGGTATTAAAAACCGTCGTATTGATGAGCTCTGATCTTTACAGATCTTTAACCGTTAGCTTTGTTTAACAGTATTTTATGTCATTGTTTAAATAATAACGCACATCTATTGCATCATATATAAATCACATTCAAATCCTAACCTTCCAGTTAATGGACGTTGTCTACATGTTTTGTTTCCTCAAATTAAGTCTGACTGATTCGGTACAACTTTGGATTATTTGGGAACATTTTCGGTGAGTTTGAGTAAAGTGTGGCTGCACAGTGTGAGTTCATACTGACTGAGCCAGCAGCAGGTCAGAGAGGTTTGTTTGTACTCTGGTTTCAAGCTGACATGTATCGACGCACTTGTTTTAAGTCTGTTTTGTCATGGTGGTAGGTGAGCTTCTGTTTCAAAGAGACTCTCATTGTTAGATACGGCTGGATATAAATTATTTGAAGGAATAGACGTTTGACATTGGGTGTGAGCTACAACTCAATTTAATATCTGTTCCAGCGCCGGCTCTGTGCTGACTGGAGCAGCTCTCATGTCTCCCAGGAAAGGCGTGCAGTTCTGACGTCACACCAGTAGAGGACTCCCATGAGCCTCCACTGGAGTCGGCTGCTGCTCTGAACACAGTGTTCAGTGACGAATCATCATTGTTTTCACCTGTGTCTTTCATTTGTTTCAATACTCTTTTATATCCATTGTCGGATGAGGTTAGTCCAAATGTTGACCCGCTGTTGTGTTCAGTACACGCTGAAAAACAACACAGCGCTTAACAAAAGTACAAATCATGCGGACAGAACATCTCTTTACACGACTGCAGCAGATGAACTCTGTTTCAACTGTAGCAGATGCAAAACATGTCTGATATTTTCATTACAGAAACATGGAGGGGAGGCAACTCTTGAGGCCTGTGACGTAACGCTGCAGAATAGATAAATGGGCTCTCAAGCGTAAGTGGCAATTACATGAGAGATCTATTTGTACCAAGCAATCAGTGGCTGAAGACGTGGAAACTGAGAAGTCATTTTTCTCCCCTTCATTTCTGCAAATATCGGAATCATTAGACGACGTTAAGTGGAGCTCATCTCATGCAGTCTCAGTGTTTCACGATCCAACAAAACAAGTTAGATTTTAATTATTTTCCCATCATAAGATGCGTTTTTATCCCCCCCAGAACAACACACTGATCTCGACACTATCAACAGCAAACGCAGCTGCCTGAGACACTATCAGTATGTGAATTATAAAGATACGTATCGTTGCCGGGAAGTCGAAAGATGAGCCTGACGTGACGGAAACAAAAAGGTTGATGATGAATTAAGTCATTTACAGTTGTGAACACGCATGCATACATGAGTAGATTAGGACTCACTGTGTTTTATGTCGCTGCCTCTGCTGACTGAATCAGAAGACAGGAGGCCATTCATCTAAACATATGGAAGCTCATTTCTGCCATGAAAAGTAGGAAAAATGGTCAGAGGTGCATTTTGAAAACTATGTTATGTGTTTAAAACTGAGAACTATGATTAAAATGTCAGAATTTTGAGACAATAAGCAGATTTATGAGAGAGGACATCAAAAATGTTTCCAAACTAACCCGAAATCATGATACAACATATCTCATAATTTCTCTTTTTTTGTTTCATAACTTTGACTTAACATGAGTTTCTCTGATCACGACAAACTTATTGCTGAATAACTTAACATATCATGAATGTGTTTTGTTTTTCAGGCTTCCATATTTGAGTATAGAAGCCCATTTCTGCCAGAAAAAGAAAAAAATGCTCAAGCTAAATCAAAGTTATCAAATAAATAACAATAATCTCATTACAATGACGTATATTATACATTTCTTTTGACTTGAAATGAGATTAGAAGTCAAAATTATGAGACACTAAATCACTCCTTAGAGATAAATAGTCAGACAGAGGCATACTAACTCAAAACAATGAGCTAAAACAAGAGGATAATGAGTCAGAAAGTCAAAATGATGCGATACAAAGTCACAATTTAAGGATAAATACCTGGAAAATGATTTACTAGGTCAAAATAATAAGATAAAATGTACAAATTATGAGCTACTAGTTAGGTAAAATAGTCCAAAATGTTGTCATAACAAGTCAACGTTATCAGCTAAAATGCAACAAATAAATAATGAAAGGAGCCAAAGAAAAGACTTCAAAGTCAAAATGAGATAATGTTAAATTAAATGACTAAGTTCTTATTTTTTTTAACTTCACTCACCACGAATATGATTATTTTATACATAACGAAAGGTAGAGCACAACAAACTACCACGTGTGTCATGTTTCGACATTTGCAGAGTTGTGAGAAATCAACTCCGAGCGTCCTACAGGAAAACATTGTAAAATCGAAAGCAGGACTTCTCGGATGACTTTCCAAACTGTCTGGAGAACTCAAACCTACACGCTGGAAGAGTTGAGAGTGTAACAGTCTCCACACAGTGTACTGTGCTGTGCTGTACTGCACTGTTAGCAGCCTTTTACAGGCTCATTATAGCGACTTATCCGATGCAGCAGGAGTCGGGGGCTCCTCCAGGGCTCTTCCAGCTCCGTGCACAGCTCACTACAATGAGTCAATCACTTAGACAATGTGACACTGCCATTTAAGAGCATCACAAAGTGCTGCCATGGATTGCTCCCTCTGCTGGCACGGCTCCCGAAACATGAAGAAAAAAGAAAAGCTGAGCCTTTAAGCCAAATGTTGCAGCGATAGGAGCTGCTTACCTTCGCATTCTGCAGCATTGGATGTAAATGACTTGCTGCTGCTGGCCCGGCGCTGCTGTGACACACAGCCTATAAATAAACTCTGGAGCCCTCCTGGCTAGCTGAAGGTCTTTCTTTCGCTCTCTCGCTCACACACACATGCTCACACACATAAACACCACAGGGGAAACAAAAGCTTCGCTCCTGTGACTAAAGAAATCTGCTGACGAGGTGTCTTCGCAGGTCAACAGCCGAGACCCTCGACCGTGTAAAGAGAGATAACAGGACCCCAATTAGGGCTTGTCAGCTTATATCGCTGCCTTTTTTTGGGAGATATTTGGGAGGTTATTTTTTTTGTCTTGTTATTGTTGCTGCTGCCCCTGTGAGAGTGAAGCAATATGGAGTTTGGCATAATGAGATGGAGCCAGACGGCGATCAGAGACACATAAGGTCAGAGCCAGGGGGCCAGAGGCCGACAGCTGAATCTCACATTCTTCACTGCAGTCAGACAGACTGCCACATCCCACCATCTGTACCTCCCAGTACTGTCAACACACACACAGAAGCACACACTCACTCAAACACACACTGCTACCTACAGCAAGCAGGAAAGAAAAGGCGTCACCTTAAACCCTGTTGAGCTGAAACTCACAGGGAAAGGCACAAAGAGAGGAACAAATGTGTAATCTGTCTGGATTGTTTGTGGAGAGCTTTGGTGCTCACATGTTTTACAAACACATATCCTTTCAGGAATACTCTGACGTTTGGAGGGATGCGCGTATTTGCTTCTTTGCCGAGAGTGGGATGAGAAGATCGATATCTCTGTCAGACTTCAAAAAAAAAGAAAAAAGGAAAAAAAAAAAAAAAACTGCTCCCAGACAAGAAAATAGTCCAGCACATAAACCTTTCTATAACTAAAATGTGGTGTCAGTCTTCAGGTTTTTGACTGAAATTAAACAAATAAGACATATTTTTTTAATTTGTTGAGCTTACGTGGTGGATTTTATTATCTGTTTGCTGTTTCCAGTCTTTATGCTAAGCTAAGCTAACTGTCTCCTGGTGAAAACTGCATATCTAATGGAGCAGTAATCAATCTCCTCGTCTAATTCATGGTTAGAAAGTCAATACAGGTTCAGTCGTTTCAGCGAGTGGCCCAAACGACATCGATACGTTTATGTTCAAGTGACAAATGGGATGATTCAACAAAACATTGAGGCTTAATTATGGACTATGCTTCACTTTGGTCGGTAACACGGATTGTAACGTGTTATGTGACATCACTGTAGTAATAGATTACTGAAATATTTCTAGTAAGATGTTTTATTACTCTTTTACCACTAAAATAATTTTTTACATACAGACATCTAAAAGCATCTCTGGTCTAAAACTCTCCTTCAGTTTTTATGTGTTTATTCATTCATTTTCAAACAAACACTATGTTAACTATACTTCTCCTGTGAGACTGTCTTATTGTGTACGAATACTGAATTATAAATAGATAAACTAGACAATAAACCTAAAGTACATTAGAATTAAATGACCAAACATAACAGCGTGTATATGGGGGGCCCTGAGAAAAAGTCTGCCGAGAGTAATCTGTCCATTTAATCTGGACTTGGTGATGTAATAAAGTTTTATTCATCCTATGTTAAGCCGTGTTGGCTGATTTCCTTTATCACTCTTATCATAAAAAAAACAGACAACCGTATTGCTGGAAACATTTGGTATAATATGAGAACACAACACTAAACAACATAAAATATATAATTAGTATATATATATATATATATATATATATATATATATATATATATATATATATATATATATATACATATATATATATATATATCTATATATAGAAGAATATAATTAGTATATATATATATATATATAAATAGAAGAAATAGAAGGAAATAGAAATAGAAGGCAGTTAAAGAAACAGACAAATGATTTTGTCTCTGAGGTTAGTGCCTCTACACATCCTGCCATGAAGGACACAAAGAAACTATTACTTTCATTTAATTTGGATCACTTGTTGCCACACATCCCTTGAAAAAAAGCCAAACTACCCCTTTAAAATTGTGTTTTGTCGATGAATATAAAGGCTGGGCTCTTCTCTGCATGACGCTACGAAACTAGACTGACTCCGCTCCTTTGATTCAATCTGAACCATGCTGGGGTTTTTGCAAGTGGGGAATGTTTTCCCGTCCTCAAACCCTGTGAAGATTTGATTGATTATTTGCGAAGCGACTGCATCGGTTAGAGTTGAGAGATAACGGACAGAGTCCTACACACCCTCACGCTCCCTCAAGTTACGCTTCTCTTTGAAGAGCACTGGGTTAAGAGGAAAAAAAAGCAACTGTGTTAAAATCCGTTCATTAAGTGGAGGATTCCTACATCAAAGCGGACAAGCAGAGCCACATGAAGAGATATCAGAGGATCTTCTGACTTCTGTCTTTTAGTTTAAAGTGCCGCCACTCTCCCCATCTGACACCACCATTTAATGCCCCTTTAGCCTTTGTGGCCCTTAATAAGCTACACACTTCCACTGAAGCTGAGGCTGAAGCCATTGTGGGCCCCCTCTTTGTGTCACGCCTTACAACAGACATCTGGACTCCTCTTCTGTTGCCCAATTTCCAGCCCCTATTCAAGAGGGACAAAGGAGAGCAGGCATCTGACCGTCCAAAAGTCACTCTCCATCATGTTGTGCTCTCGCGGCCTGACGTGGGGACAATGAGGTGGAAGTACGGCTCCGAGGAACCGGTCTGGTCGGAGCTGAGCTGGAGGAGGGGCGGCGGGTTTGAAACAGAGCTCATCACCCCCAGGAGAGCTGTGCCGTCTCCACAGCTCCCAGCCGGTGGGAGAACCAGAGGCTCCAGCGGGGCCAGATTGTAGGAGGGAGTCTGTGAAACAACAGCTGCTTAATAAATCAGAAGGTGGAGGCTAAAGAAGTGGAGCGCCGAGGAGCGACCGCAGTCAACACTCTCCATCATCCTCATCATCAGCAGCAACAGCGGCGACGGTGACACTGGTGATAAAACTGAGCTGCTGAGGTTGTTGATTATTGATATACAATCAGCAGTCGTCAGCGTTTCAGAGCTCTCGCAGGTTCACTTCTGCAGCACGAACACAAGACTGATGGGCCTCTCGAACAGACGGACATCTCTCATTAGGAAAGAACAACACTCATCTTACAGGCAACCATGTAATCACCACTTCTGTCCTGCAATTTGTTGCATATTTTGTACTATCGATATCCGACAGCGTGCGGCTAGGAGAACAGACCATTTAGGAGTGACACATGAGCAGCGTTACACGTTTTACACACACAAGACATGTTGTATTGCTGTACTGAGGCGGCCTGATACTGAGAAATGTATAACATGAGCAACATCTTGTCAACTGGTGGCTGAAACGGGAGGCATATGAAGGAAAATGACACCTAAAAACACGGCATTTAGAATGGAAAATAAAGATTATAGTGCTGTCCTCAGTGAAGCTATTCCGGGTGTGTATTTTGAACATGGTAAAGTAGAAAAACTCCTCCTGCACTTTGTGTGGAAGCTTGCTGCCATTAGTGTGAGTGCTCCAGACAAAAGGGAAGCCCTGCAGGCCCGTGAGCTCAGTCCTTTCACCATGATCCGCCTTACTGCACATTCACACTCAATCATTTACAGGATTTTTACGAAGCAGCATCACTAAGAACAAAAAACCCTTAAACATGTGAACTTTTAAGATACAGTGGGTACATGTTGTCATTAGTAGATTTATTGTTGTTTATTCATTGATTTTGTTTTTCTTTTTTTTTGCAGCTTGCTTCTCTGTTTGCTCTTTTGTTCCCTTTTCGTTTTTTACATCATGATGTTCAGTCGTGTGGATCTCTCCGCTCTGCTAACAGCGAGCAACAGCAGCTGAAGTTAGCTCAGAGATTGATTAAAAACAGGCTGCCCGCACAACACAAGTAGCTCCACAGAGCGTCTTTAACCCGAATTTAAAAAAAAACAAAACAAAAAACAAGAACTCAAACACAAAGTTTTAACAAGCCAATTAAAAACATTCAACAATATGAAGTTGTGACCCCTAAACACAGTTTTAGTGTGTTAGTGTTGCCTACAGGAGTTTTAAGAACTTCAACAAAGTTGACTAATCAAAAATAGTTTTGTATAACATTTGTTTGTTTTGATACCTCAGATGAATCCAAGGCTCATTAAAACATCTGTATCTAATTCATTTAAAGTGCCAACCGTATTGTTGGGGCATCTTTTAAACTTTGTCAGGTTATTTATTTTTAAATAAGATTAACTTAACACTAAAGATTTAAGACTCAAATTCAGTTTCACAACCTTAAACCTTAAATCACTGCTCATGACCTGAAACTTAACCCTCAGCCCTCGTCTAACACTTGTAACTTCAATAACTGTGCTAACACAGAAGGACCAGAGAATATTGTACGTTTTATCTAATCTATGGAGGCTCATTTCAACCAGTTCATGATGAATGATAAATTAAAACTGAGAGATTAAGAGATAAAAAAGAGATAAAAACTCAAAAGTCTCCACCATTATGACTTTTTGTTTAATAATGTGGTCTTTTTTAAAATCAGAAATGTTGACTTTCTTTAACATAACTGTGATTTTTGTATCAAATAACGTAACTTTTATTTTCCATTATTATGAGTTTTTGGTTACTGTTTTTGAAAATGTTGACTCTCTATCTCATGATTATTACGGAAGCTGAGAACAGCCACGGATTTTTCTTTTTTTTCAATACACTGTTATCTCGAGATAACGACTTTTTATCTCGTTATCTCGATATAACAAAAATTGTTTTCTCATGATAACAAATTAATTTATTTCGTTATCTCGATATAACAAAGATTGTTTTCTCTTGATAACGAGTTAATCAATAATGTGTTCATCTTGATTTCACCCTACAAGAGCTGCCACAAACGGCTTCCGTAGCCGGCTGTAGCTGTAGGCTACCGGTAAGTTACACTTCACATTAGTTTGTTTACTTGACAGGGTTTGTTTAGGGACGACCAGTTAGCAGATGAGAGGCTGACAAACTCCTATCTATCTGGCTGCTTCAGCTAAGGTAACCAAAATGTAGGCTAATGTTAACTTAGCAATGTAATGTGAAACGTAATTAAACATTTGCTAATTGATTTAATATTACGGAACACATTGTTAATTAATTCATTATCACCAGAAAACAATCTTTGTTATGTCGAGATAAAGAGATAATACATCGTTATCGTGAAATAATGGTGTGTAAAAAAAGAAAAATCCATGGCAGTTCGTAGATTATGACTTTCTTCAATAACTATAACTTTTTATCTCATAATTCTGACTTTTTATCTTGTAATTATGATTTTCTTATCTAACAATTACAATGTTGTATTCTAAATTTTGACATAATTTAGAGAAAAGTTGACTTTCTATCTCATAATTCTGAAGTTTTATTAAGTAACTATGAATAATTTGAACTTTATTTAATAATTTTGGTGTTCTATGATGTCCACTGGAAAATGTAGCATAGTATAGAATACTATCATGTAGTATTTAACATCCTTTCTTTTCTTCACCTGGCGGAAGTGGACTTCCCTACATCTACACAGCGCTGTGAGGACCTGTATAGCTGGAGATGACACACATGCAGGAGGCAGAAAGTCGTGCCTGTCCCTTTAAAACACTGACTCCTGGAGGCTGCTGAGGATTTGGTGCGGATAGCAGGGAGTGCGCAGCTCAGCTCGGCTCAGCTCGGCTCGGCATGTGCAGCGCGTCAGTCTCGCTCCAACTGCGTCCGCAACCCGCCGCTGTCCGGAGCACAGCAGAGAGACAGAGAGAGAGAGGGGGGAATTCATCTATATATGAGAGAAATATAGGGAAACCTAATTTGTTTTATTATAGTTATCGCAGCTGCTGGGTTGTGTTAGAAATAAAGAAGTGAGTGTGACCATGCGGGGATGAAGAAGAAGAAGTGCTGCTGCTGAGTTTAGTTATTAGGTTTCTCCGGGGCGGTGCTGCTGCTGCTGCTGCTGCTGCTCCTCACCATCACCCTGCTCCTCTGCTGCTCCTCTGCTGCTCCTGCTGCTGCTGTCATGGCTTTCTGGGAGTGATATCAAAGTTTCTCCGGGATGATTTGACTCGCTTGAAATAGTCCAGCTGAGGCTCATTGCTCCGAAGAGGCGCAGCTTCAGTCAGATCCGGACGATCCGAGGAGCGGGGAGGGCTCGATTTTGATTTGGACTCCTGGAGAGAGAGAGTGGAGATGAACTTTGGACATTTGCGTCTTCTTGTGGCTGTCTCATTCATCACCATCGGATCAGGTAAAAAAAAAAAAAGAAAAAAAGAAACAACAACAAACAAACAATAATTATGTGACCACGCAGATGTGTGTTTTTCCTGTTTCTCTGCCTGCACACACACACACTCAGAGCCCATATGGTGTGACCGTCTCGCCTCGTCTTATCTTGTTCTCGGTCCCTCCAGATGGATGTACATGTCGTGTTTAGATTCATTTCAGACATGTTTGTATTTATTTATTTTTTTCCCCCGGACAGCTGTGGGAACACTAAACTGAATTATGACAAGCAAATGTCACACAGGCATTCATTTGCAATATTTAAATACCAGGAGGGTGAATGCCGAGAAGACGCACGTTTCCTCAAAGTGTCCCCCCCCCTTCCTCCCTCCTCCTCCTCCCTCTCTGAGCGCTGAGGGGAGGCCATTAGGCAGTAGGAGTGAGGTCGAGAGGAGCTCCAAAGTGAAACCATTTAACTCTCACTTTTAGTGAGACAGCTGTGAGCACACACACTCTCAGCGACAGTGTCAGAGTCGGCTTCCCTGGATACACACACTCATATATATGATTAGAAAATGCTTTTAAAAGCTCTTTTTGATTACCTTCAGAGAGAGATTATTTTTTTTTAACCATTGCTCTTATAACAGCTTAAATATTCATGAGCCCTAATCCAAACCCTAAATAAAAAGCAAGGCTCAGGAAACAATTCATGAGAGTGCAGATGTTTTACAATATATTTGTATTTTGATCATAAATGCCTGAACTGTGCCATTCGGTTTTAAGCTTTTAGCCAAATGAAAATGAATCCGGGAAATCTTCACTGATGCTTCAGGCTACAGTCACAATTTAAATCAGAGCCTGGCTGATGATTCAAAAGTCTGAAAACAATTAATATACATATATGCCTGAATTGATTAAATGTATGTACAGAGCATTTGTGACAGGGTCCATTAAAGGTGCCCTGTTGAGTTTTCGTCCACTAGTGGTGCTGTGGAGCGATGTTTTATCTAGTGGTGATGGGTGATGACCTCGCAGATCACGTCAATTCTGCGATGGCGTCGGACTACGATGCTGATATAAGCTGCTGACAGACGGACCTAAAGACTGCAGTCATACATCACATTTCATTAACTCCTCAGCCTTTATGTCTACATAGTTCTACAGCAGGATGTGCATAAAAATTGATCTCTGGCCACCATGATACACATAATGTTTAAGTGAAATAACTGTTTTACGCATCCATGATAATTTCTAAAACTTCCTGTCCTTCTGGCACTGAATTATGGGTAGTTAAACCAGTGAAGTGCGGTCTCTGGAAGCCCATGTTGACTGGACAAATTGTGAGTTTTGGAAGTCTGGACGTTTGAATGCAACCTAAGTATCAGATAAGAGTAAGCTGTCAGGGCGAGACTCTCGTCCTGCTGGTGGATTAATTCATGCTACTGCTAACTGAGCTCTGCTAATGCTAGCACTGACCTGGAGGAAGAGTTTTCAAATGTTTTACAAGGGAAATTGTGTCTACAGGTACAGGTCTCGCCCTCGTCTGTCATCAAGGATGTTAGAATAATACCTGGATTCAGCCATGGAGGCAAAAGCTGCTCAGTGGCACATGAAACCAGAAATGACCAAAATGACAGAGCCTCCACATGTTAGGCCCATAGAGCTAACTTCTGGTTTAGCGGCTAGCTAACTTGAATGGGGTTTAAATAATTTAATCATGCAGCTCTTCTAGATTCTGAATTCTGACAGTCATATGAGTCATTTGGTGGCTGTTGTGATGGTCAAAAACATTTATCCACCATTTTACAGACCCTGACAAAGGAATGTTTGGGCCCCAGTGCATCACCTGATGATGTAATCCCACGGTTTAGCCACTACCACACCTGGCTTCAAAGTGTGCTGCTTGTTCTTGGTGGCCTGATCTACATACCCATCAGATACATTCACAACATTAGCATTTCTTTTGGAATTATCTACGTCCTGCATCCATCTTCTTTTAGCTGTCTTTGGTGTACACCAACTCCTCTGGGCTCTTTAGCAGCTAAATGCTACTACGCTATGTTTGCTAGGTAGTTGCTAACTTTGTTTGCTGCAGGCCAGGAGGCATACTTTTAATTGTTTTCAGACATTGTTTTTAATGGAAACATTTGTGCTTCTGCTGCTGAAAATGACACGGATAAGAGCAGGTGAACCAAAGCAACAGTCACAGTCCCTAAAACCAAAACAATTAGCTGAAAGATGCTAAAATGCTTTGTGGAGGGAAAGGGAACTGCAGAGTCAGGAGATGATCGTCAGCAGGAGTGATATCCTTCACGTGATCCTTTGTTAATATACATGTACTGATTGAAGCGAGAGGTGCCAGTCTCTTGTGGGCAGACAGGATGTTTCTACCGTTTCTTAACGACCTTAAAACCCCTCAAATATACACTTACCAGTTAATCTTAAACTGGTCAATTTATCAGTCTAGCTCTAAATTACACCTTCCTCGATATTATGATTAAACTCTGATCCCTGAGCTCTGTGGCCCCCTCAACGCCTCTCTCAGCTCGCTCCGCTTCATCGTTATAAACCGGTGCCACCTCTCAACATTAAAGGCACTTTTTCGACACCCACACCATCTGCCTTCATCCATTAATCTGGAGTGGGTTATTTCCTCTCATTCCCACCTCTATCAAACTGCACGTTCCCGCAGGGCGGTGTGTACTTTCATAAAAACGCTCCAGAGAAGAGGAACAGGTCTTAATAAGCTCTGCGGGAGCCGTGTTGAGACAAACGCCACACTGGAGGAATTTATCCTGTAGTTTTTATATTAAAATGTGTCGGCTGCAGCGAGATATGTTCCGTCTGTGTCGGCGAGTCCGGCCAGTAACGTCTTCGGGGTCGATATGAAGATTGTGCGCTTGGGGGGAGAGGTTTTGTGTTTCTCCTCGTGTGTGATTGAAAACAAATGCAACAACAGCGTCCCTCCCAAATTGCATTCGATTTCACACAGCAGCTGCTCCACGCACACACACACACACACACACACACACACACACACACACACACACACACACACACACACCAAATCTCAATTAAGACGCCGTCAGTGTCGACCCTAATACCTCTCATTGAAACCTCAGTTATCTTGAGCAGCATTCACACTCAGCTGTTTGCATGCTGGCCGTGGAACTAATTGATGCTAAACAACCGTTAGCTGGTGATTTGTGTCCACTCCGTCCTCCTGCTCATTACTCGGTGACAAATATGGCTGAAGGCTGACTAAAGCCTCTCACAGCCCCTCTTGATGAGGTGGCCGCGGATGATGAAACCACCGTGCGCCACAGGCTTGAGTCATGTTGCCGGATGTTGACGGCGTCCCACTTCTGGTACAGTCGCTCATGACATCATGCAGGGATTAGATTTCTGGTGAGGAGGACGGTTGCCAAACAAAGGGGCTCAAAAATTTAAAAAAAAAAAGAAAAAAAGAAAAAACGACCCAGACTGTCGCCAGAAGAAACTCAAACCTGACGTCTCTGCTTTTGAAATTTAGTTTGCCGTGGCACGTTATCGCGCTCCCGCAGAGATTACTTGGCAAAGTCACAAGAACTCCTTGAATGTTTTTTTTTTTTTTTTTTTTTTTTTGGCCTTTTTAAGTATGTAAATGAATTGAAATTGAAAAAGACAAGGAAATCTCAGCAGACAGCCACCAGCCCCACAGACAAGCTGCCAGCCTTCTGCTCCTGTCTCAGTTCGACTCGCACTGAAAAGTTAGTCTCTGAGCGGCGTGCCAAACAGGTAGATAGTCGTGTTTGTCTCCAGATATCACGCTGTGAGCTCAGACGGGTCCAGGTTCCTGTGTGTGATTTTTCTGCTCCGAGCCTAGCTGTCGCTAAAGGGCACCGAGATCTGAAGCGGAGCAGAGATGTCGCCTCTGAGGACTTGTGTTGTTTTCACACATTAGCGTGACAGCAGTACACTTGAGCCCCTGGGGAGGATGCGAGGTTACTATTTAGAAATACTAATTAATGAAAGCCCCCCCCCCCCCCCCCCACCTCCCTGTTATGCAATGCCGCAGCTACGAGCCAAGAAACGTCAAATGTAGCCCGAGTTAGCGGGGTTTTGTGTGATCTTGATCAGCCCCTCAGCTCTTACCCCAATAACTCTGCGCGTTCGATGAGGCAGAAACGCAGGAGACGCCACGAGCAAACATGTGGGCGTGTCTGAGTTTGCAATTAGGGCCAATGTGATAGCTTGTCTATCAGAGCAGGCGTGCTGCGCTAATGGGCTTTCATTTGACTGCTTGCATTCTCTGGATTTCTCTCTCTTTTTTTTCTTCTCCATTTGTTCTGTGAATAAATTAAGAGATCCTCACGATTCTCTGACAAACACCACAATCAACAAACCAACTACTCATCTGTACACACACGATGAGATCATAATGAGTTTGTAGCTCGCATTTTTATTAATGCGGCTGACGAGAGAACAAATAATCCCACACAGCCCGTCACTTGTACTCGCTTTTCTCGTGAAACTGTGCACTTTTCCGACCTCCATTGGATAAAGTTGATACAAACTGCAACACGCACACAGTACAATCTATATAGGCTGCCAGTCACAGAATGCGGGAGAGCATAACAATTAACGCGGCTGTATTTGTTATTATTTTTAAATGCACGGTGTGGTCTCTCTGCCACGGACAAAGCATAAGACAGATGTAGCGTGGGACCGCTACAATCAACATGCAACTTTGCAGATGAAAATCTATATACATATATTACTGAGGCGGAAAAGTTCACAGAAGTGAGGTTTTCTTCACGTTACGCTCAATTAATTTCTCTTGGTTTCAACATTGTTGAACACATTTTAGATACTGTAATTACACAACTAGCTGTTTTTAGCCATTTAGCCATCTGGAAAGTTATATATTCTATATTTAAAGGTGATGTATTAAATGGTTATGTGAGAGAGGCTGCTGGTAGTAATGAGGCGACAAAGACTTATTGCCTGTATCCGCAGCTCTCCTCAGCCTTATACAGCGTCATAGCCACTTTCAGGTCACTGTTTCGATTCACACTCTTTTGCTTTTTTAGCCATAGCAGGTGACTGTTTTTGGCAAACCACTCTGCACACTATTTGTTCAGCACCAAACAGGCAAACAGACACAGTTAGCAACTAGAACGGCACTCAGTAGAATGCATACCTCCACCAAGGGTCCCCTTATTTTACTTACTCATATACCAGCCACCTAAATACACCTGATTATGTTCATCAAGATCCAGGCACTGTTCCTGTAGAAATGAATTAAAAATGCTGAAAAACAACCCAATCATCATCTTTTGATGTCATATTCTTTTATTTCTCTCCTCTCTCCGCTTATGTTTAGACACAAAAACCACTTGGTTAGGGTCAGAAAAGCGTCATGGTTTGGCTCCCAACGCTCATGGATTTGAGAAGGTCCGACTTCCTGTGACAAGTAGCTGGAAATGTTCACAGGTCTTGTTCAAAAACACGTGTTTTTTTTTTGTGTGTGCATTCAAGTAAAACTTTGATCACATACAGTCTTGAAGCTTCCTCCTATCTGTCCATGTTGAAGAAAGTGAGAAAACATTCCGAGATCCGTCCCTTATATTTGGATCCACAGCAAAAGTAATCAATCAACCAACGAATGTACGCGGGTGAGAACATAACCTGCTTGGCTTTCAGTAAGTAGCAGGTGAACATAATGGAGACCGTGCTTGACTTACATTCATCCTTTGAACACGACTCCACATCAATAATAATGTTGCTCCATAGCTCCTGGATGTGAATAAATATCTGCTTGCTAACAAATGCCACATCAACTTTGAATCATATATGATAAATTGATCATATGCTAATGTTGTCTTTGCGCGGCCTGTATGCTGCACCCAAGTGGCCATAAAAAAATCAATCATGGGAGATTTAAATTCATTAGCGTTAATGTACAACACGGCATACTAACATAGAAAACCCCTCACTCAGAATACTAACATGAGTAGGCTGTCAAGGAGCAGATGGACACGTACTGTATTGCGTTTAATATCCATAAATATTGGAACGTATGACAAAAAAAGAACACATCAGCTTCAATGTCACCGCGTATAAAATGAGCAGAGCTGCTAAATTTACTGCTTCTCCGTGAAAAGCACCTCTGCCGCCTCCACCACCCTGACACATCCATCTGTACGCAGCGCGGCCTTGAGAGTGTACCAGGGAGCGACAACCTTGCATTAGGGCCGGCGACGTGCTTCATTCACAAAAGCTCCTGCACATTGGATGACAGCTCAAGGTTGACTGCTATTCACTCATATGGATTATTGAGTTCTGCTCTGGCCCCCTCGCACTGAAGGTCCGCGAGGTTCGGATGGAGTGAAGACGTGTTTAAAAAGAAAAAAAGAAAAAAGGCTGCATTGATTCATCGAAGCTGCGACACAATGATGTTGTGTGTGTTTGTGACATATTGTTATGTTCCAATTAAAGCGCTTTGGATCAACTTGCATGCGAAGCTGTGCATTTGAGCGCCTGTGTGCTGAAAACCAATGGGATTGTTGAGTTGATATATCTCGTTGTTTTTCTTTTAAACTCATCTGCTGTTTTATTTGCTGCTGGGAAACTACTTAAAGCAGCCAGACGTAACTCCAATCTCTGATCCTGAAGCCCCCCCCCCACCAAAAAAAAATTATACTTTCATAAAGGTGGATGTACAGCAAATTGAAAATATGCACCCCATCGATCAAAGCTGTGAGTTTTCTTGGATCATAAAAACGGCTTCAATGAACTGAAGCAGCAGTTTGTGAAACATCTTTTCCCGTGTTTGTGTAATTTGTCCTGAAACTCAACTACATGAGTAGACGATGTCCTTTCCTATGTGTAAATCTGAAAGTGATTTCACACCAGGATGCCCCAGATGAAATGTTTTTTCACACAAATCAAGTCACTTGGATATCTCTGAGGACCCACTGCAGGCTCTAATGGGCCGTGTTTTTGATCCGGCTAAAAACGCACCTCCACAGACGTCCCCCATTATCGCCCGTGACGTTTTATTTTTTCCGTGTCACAGGCGGGGCTGACAGACTTTTTTTCTTTTTTGGGCTGGAAGGTGCTTTCAACCGCAGCACCACAATCTTCCTGTCATGGAGCGAACATTACTGCGAAAATATTCTCCCTCACGAAGAAAATGTGTTTGCTGTCGCGCTCAAGGTGGCGGAGACTTTTCTCTGATTGCACACTTGTCTCAGGAGCGGCTTGTTGCTTGTCACTTCGGCCACCTCTAGTTCTTTTTTTGATTTTTTTTAATCAGAAAGGACTATTTTTCCTGTAATACCTCAGAGCGGCGCTGCGTTGATCCTGTCCCATGATAGTTATAGTTGTATAAGCACTCATTAACCCTCGTTTATTATCCCCATTTATATATTTTCAAATAAAATTAATGTAGAAGAATTTGTCACGGTGACTTTCAGACCAACTGAGAGCAACCAGGGCTGACACAGCGGGCAAAAAAAGGACATTTGGATCTTATGAAAACAGAGAGCCAGACAGCCGCTCTAAATGTATATAATTAAAGGATGAAAACGACCCGTCTTTAATGGTTAATGGAGCTGTTAATGTGAGATTGATGGTTTTATTGGATGGTTCGATTGATGAGGCAGCCATTTATCCTGCGCTGCAGTGTGTATGAACGTAAAATGTCTATCAGAAAAGCCCCGAACATAAAGTTCTCGTTCGGTTTTCTTTGGAAAGTTTGGGCACCGTATAAAGGAAGTGATCAGAGTAATCAAAGACTATAAGAGATAAAGAACTGAGAGATTAAATGTACGCAGAGTTATAAAACCAGTGGAGGATTACGCAGCGATTAGCAAGAAAATACTTCCTCCTTCAAATCCACAAAGGATTTTATAGCTCCTGGTTCAGATAAACCTTATTTATTCAGGGAATTAAAAGTAACACTTATACAGGATCGCAACAAGACAGTGTTTGTGTATGATATATACGCAAAACAGATATCGCACACTCACACAGCCACACTAATTAAAACAATCATATATATTAAAAACACGAGCTATAAAAGGCCCTCAGAGGAATGTGTGCTCTTCTTGGCTCACATTAAAACAAACATTAAAGCTGCACTTTTATCATGTTAACTACGGACGTGTCGCCGCAGTTTTTTACGGCACACAACTTCACTGCTTTGACTGTAATTCACCGCTCTCCCGTGCCTCGTTCCTCGCCGCAGAAGGCAGCTGTGTTCTGCATAAGAAACAGGAAAAACACTCGCTGCACACCACCGACATTTAGCCGTTAGCCGGTGAACATCGAGGGGCATGGAAAGCGAGATCTGTCTCTCAGGAGGTGGTGGAGACCAAAAATGCAGCCGCGTCTGTCATTAATTCCCTCATTCCCTCCGACGGCGGAGGCGACTGGTTTAGCTTCTTCTTCTTTTTCTTGTTTGGTTTCTGGTTTGCAAAACAATGTGATGATTCTTTTCGTGGCCTAGTTTCATCACTCCAAACCGAGTTGATGGAAACATGCCTGAGTTGTTTTTCCTGTTTGTTTGTTTTTCTTTTCGCTTCTATAAAACATTTAAAAAGTTCTTCGGGCTTCACATTCTCTTGGCAGATGGAAACAAAGCTGATGTTGTGTCTACAGCTCATATTGCTGTCCCTGAACTGCAAAAAATAAAAAATAAAAATAAAAGAAATCAGCTGAATGTTACAACTTTTAAAGGAGAATTAACCTTGATGGATGGCCTGAGCCAATAGTATGTGCACCAAGTTGTGAGGTCTTCGGCGATTCAAGACCCTGACACTGAACATTTTCAGAAAAGCTGAGAGTCAAAAAAATTTAATTTGATGATGTTTTTTCGAAGAGAATCAGATCTGGAGTCGTGGTTCTGTCTCTTACTGAAGATTGCTGTTGAACATGAGCAATAGTGTTCGTCTGATGAAATAAACCCCGATGATGCCGCCGTGACGGTCACCTCAGTTTTGGCTTGGAGACCTCAAATTTTCATGACGGTAAAGCCCTTTTTTCAAACTTTCGACGTGGAGTTCGAAAGACAGCCAAGAGTTGATCTCCTCGGTTTTCCGTTCCAGACATTTCGGACTCTGCCTCATGGATTACGATCGCCAAGTGTGCAAGCTTCACGGTACTCTAACATTAAACTGCTGGAGTAATCTTCCGAGGGGTCAACCGCCTCGCCGTGTTTGTTTTCATGGTAAAATCCAGTTAGGACAGAGGAGAGGGAGAGTTCAGAGTGATGCAACGAGTCGGGGATTGAGACAGTGAACCGTTGCGTGCGTTACAAAACACGCTTCAGCAGCGGTAAAACCACTGGGCTGCAAAAAATGGTTGAGGCAGATGTGTCAATACAGATACAGTACAGATGTGTCAGAATGTAATCTAAAGGAAAGTCCATTATGATATCTTAGAGGATTATCTGGCAGGCCCCGCGCGCACGAGAATGATTTACACTCGTCGTAAACAAACTGTGTGTTTTTGTGGGACTGGCTGGAGGCGCCGTGGCACATTTTAATGCGTCGATTAGTATTCATCCACATGATGCATTAGCGTTTTGAGCTGTCCTGGTTTGTGACCCCGGGGGCGTTAGCCGAGAGCGCTCGGATCGCACTTTAGATGTTTACTTCAGGTTTGTGCCATGATGGCGACTCCGGGGCCTCGGCACGGATCAAATCAGTTCATGAAAAAAAAAAAGACATAAATCTGCTTACAGCTGGAGAGTGCGGCTTTATCCTGAAGCCTCCGATTTAAGTATAATGTAGCAGAAGCATGTGCGACAACATGTGTGTCATTAGGTTACTCCTGACTGCTCCTCTGCCGTGATAATGGAGGATTTTCATGCATGTCTAGATTATGTGCTGAAAATAATGCCCCAGACAGAGCAGCACAATAATCGGTGGCACAGTGACCATTTCATTTTCTTTTTTTTCTTTTTTTTTTTTCTCTCTCTGAGAGTGAGGGAGAGACCATCTGTTCCCCCAGAACCAAACTAAGAGCAGCGGCGTTCTGAATTATTCATTTCTCTAACTGTAACACACCGCTCCAGACATTTGGTCTTGCTCTAAAAGCTTACCTTATGACACGAGGCAGCGTGTCTCTCCCTCACAGCCGAGGGAAGATAGATTGTAACGGATCCCCAGGGAGAGCGATACTGTATGGGAGTCAGATATATCGCTCGGCCTCGCTCAATTCTCAAGTCCTCCTCTTGAATAGACGGGTGTGACCGGGGTCTTACCCTCAGCTCTCATCTCCACCTCGGCAACAATCCTGATTGACACAGAGATTGTCCATTAACATATCACATGGGTGAATGCGTCCTCTGTGCAGGCGATGTTCTCTGTGAAAATCCTCTGCTATAAATATGTTTTCTTCAGGCTACAGCGAGAACAAAACGGATATCAAACGTGCTGATCTGAAAGGTACAGGTTGTCTCTGGAGAACGTGATGTCTTTGAGTCGCACTCCCCCCCCCCCCCCCCCCCCCCGCCACGATTTGTTGCTTCGCCGCACACAGATTTATCCAAACGCGCAAAAAAACTTTTCAAAAGAAGACTTCTTTCTTTTGGTTTCATCTGAGAGATTACATGTTTTCTCTGCCTGTGTTCCTACCCCACAGGGTCCCGGGCACGGTTTGAAGACAGCGCACCTCGGATTGTGGAGGACCCCTCGGATTTGATCGTCTCCAAGGGGGAGCCCGCCACCCTCAACTGCAAGGCGGAGGGCCGCCCCACCCCGAGCATAGAGTGGTACAAGGATGGCGAGCGCGTGGAGACGGACAAGGATGACCCCCGCTCTCACCGCATGCTCCTGCCCAGCGGCTCCCTCTTCTTCCTGCGCATCGTGCACGGGCGCCGGAGCAAACCAGACGAGGGCGTCTACACCTGTGTGGCCCGCAACTACCTGGGAGAGGCCATTAGTCGTAATGCCTCACTGGACGTCGCCAGTAAGGCTTATTGATCATGGTCCTAAATATGTGTGTGTGTGTGTGTGTGTGTGTGTGTGTTGTCTTCTGCGCTACATGTTGATGTGTGTGCAGCATGCAGATGCTTCACAGTTGTGTCCCAGATCTTTTCTCGCAGCTGTCTGGCAGCTCTGTGGAGGTCCACTGGAGAGCTGGCTGTGCTTAAAAATGATGATATGAAACAGCCTCACTGTAGGAAGCGGCCCCTGAATAGATGCTGGACATAAATTCAGTAATAAGTAATAGCCTGTGGATTTAGGCAGCCGAGACAACAAGTTTTATGTCTTTCGTCCTCTGTGTTTTTGTGTGTGAGGTGTTTAATTGCAGCTTGAGAAGAGGCACCCCAGTGAATTTAGACACTTTCCGGGGAAGTTTTGCTTGTTAACTACTTCTTCGCTGACCAATTTAGGGAAACCAGGCATGAACTGAAAATGGAAACGGACAATTTAGCGTCTCTAAGTGGCATCATTCTGACCCCGCTGTGACAAAGACAAGTGGACGAGAAAATAAAAGAGGCAACTTTCAGTTTTCCTCAGAGCAGCAACAACAACACAGACACACAGGACAAAAGTGAACGTTTATTCATTTATTTAGCCTCTAATGGAGTGAAATGTGAAAGCAGATGGACATGGTGCCAGGCTGCCGGCGTGACTGGTTTCCAGTCAGCCCTTATTTTCCCTGGAGATGTCTCTGCAACATAATACACAGGCGTCATTTGGTCAACAGTGTTGTTTCTCCACATTCAGTCAATTTTTTGACTGTTTTCAACAAGTATTCTGACATATTACACCTTTAAGTACGTAACTCTGTAGGTAACATGGATAAAATAATATGTTAGTCATTGGCCAACGTTGTAACATTTCAATATAGTGTATTAATACGTTTTGTCTTTTCTGATGTTAGAGGTTGGTGAAGAGGAGGTCTGTAGTAAAGTATCACCATGACTACAGTTTAGATAATAACATAGTTTCGGAAAATAAATTCAGACTTACATTTGAAACATTAATGAGGCAACATGTGTTAAGGTGCATTAAAGCCATCTACCAAGGCAAAGTAAGAACAGAGAGAAACGGCCGCTGGATTGTTTACAGAATAATATCATGATATCAACATTTCATTTTTGAATATCTTGATTATTATCAATGCAGATTAATCATGCCAGCCCTAATCTTTACCAAGGAGGTCATGTTTTCATCCCTGTCTGTCTGATGGTTGGTTTGGCAGCAGGATTACTCAGAAATTACTGAATGTATTTCCAGAAAACTTGGATGGAGGACAGGTCTCGGCCCAGATTAGATCCGATTGACTTTTGTTGTGGATCTGAATAAAGCACACAGCACACAGATCCAATAATCTTTCCTTGCCTTCTTTAACATCGTGTGATCGGGTGTTTTATTTACCTTTTTCGTCAATCAGATGTGCTTTAATGTCGATTTGAATACGTTAAATGCAGTGTCGCATTAGGTTTGATTGAATTAAAGGGGAGTGCTGGGCCTTGGCGGAGGTTTGCGCTCTACTCAGCGCCACTCTAGTTTATGTGATCAGTTTACGGTCTCCACAGACGACGTGAATTGGGGTAAAAAAAAAAAAAAAAAATCAATTTCAGGAGAGAGAATTTGGCTCAGTGCATGTTCTAATTTTATTCCCCACCTCTGCTGTAGAGATTTAGGGCGTCTGGCGGGATCAGCGTCAATCAGTAAACGCGCCTGAGCCTCCTACAACATCCCAAACTCTTCAGGTTAACAGAAAAACATTACCTCAAACACTTGACTTTGTGTCAGAGTTAATCAGTTATGCCATGCATCTCACTTCAGCAGCTGCGGGAAGACTGTTTTCCGTGTCGGTCAGACTCAATCAAAGTGCTTGAGATGATTTCTGTTAAAGTGAAGAGTTTGGGAAAGCTGTAGGAGGCTCGTGCTTCTTGCTGCGATCAGCGTCTCTCCTGCCAGAGTCTGACTTTCCAGATTCTTTATAATGGAGGTGGTGAAATAAAGTGTTATCGTGACTAATGGACAAAAAGTGTGAGAATACCACTCAGGTTGATAAATGTTGGAACTTCGCCTTAAATAGCTTCTACTTATCTCTCCTTTTTTTTCTCCACATCACAGCCACTTATTCTTTAGTCCCTACACAGAAAACGAGAGCAGCGATTACTATTATTTTCATTATCAATTAGCGTTTTGTCGGTAAACTGTCAGGAAACAGCGAAAGGTTCCTGTTATTGCTTCCCAGAGACCAACGTGCTGTTTTGAAGTGTCACAGATGTCCCTAACATATTCGACTGACTCATATGTGGAGGGAATAATCACAGTTCTTGGCATTTTTGCTTGATCGGTTCAATAAGAAACAAATCGCCGCGGCTCAGTAGTATTGTGTCGCTCGACCTGTGGAGACCTTCTCAAAGGCAGCCGGATTATCATCACATCATGTGAGAGTCCTCCCTGTCCGTACCAGCAGAACCGTGTGTGTGAGCTCCCATGCATTTCGCATGTGTTTCTCTTGCACAGATGTGTTGTCTGCTGTCTCCAGAGCTCAGCAGGGGAGTGTGTGCCTCCCCTCCTATCTTTGTGAAAGTGCAGTGAAGTAAGAAGCTCCTACTAGGAGCCATGTCTATTATTTTCCCTCCTCGGTTCAGGACACGTGCCATTGTCTTTCCCTCCCTCCTAATTGTGCCAGTGCGGCTCGGCCCTGGGCTGAACCGCGGCTCTCTTTGGCACGGGGAAATGGATTAGTCAGTGGGTTGATTAGGGGGAAGGAGCGTTAGATTAGCAAGGTCGAACTGTCCTCGTTATAAAAACACAAAACAGCAATTTGAGCGCAGTCCTATCTTCCGCCATATTCTGGCTTCCTAACTGGCACTTAACACTGCGTGGAAGTGCTCACGGCTGGCTGAACTCATCTGGAAGCTCATGTCCAGAAATAGGGACGGCCTCCACAACATAAACTGTATGTTGGTAAAAAAAATAAAATAAATAAAAGCATAAACAGCTGCGGCTAATGCAAACATCCAGGCCGGGGAAGGACGTGATGCGTGCACAGTCATGCTGCCTCTTCTAAAACATCGATAATGGAATTAAGCGCTGTGTACAGTGCAGTCAGATCAGTGGAGGGATGACTCACCTGCAGGCACCGAGTGACTAACAGCATTAATAAGGGCCTGCTTTTTGTTCTAATCTCGCCGCCTGTGGCCAGCGAGGGCATATGCTAAGGCAGCATGGTGGTGGTCTTAGACTCCCCCTCCCCTCTGTGTGAGGTTGTGCTGACTGTGGGGTAAGCAGTGACCCAATTAGCTCTGGCAGCGAGCGGAGAGGAGGGTGGGATGGGGCGGGAGGGGGTGGTGGTCCGCAGTGTTAATGAGAGGCCAGTTTTTAAGCTGGTGGTCTTGCAGTAATGTGTGAGTGTGTGTGTGCGAAGCAGGAGTCTGAGGGGCAACAGGTGGGTGGAGGAAGAGCTTTAAAACTCCCACTGAGCAGTAATTAATACCGATGCATCTGTTCTCAGCGCGTCTGCCTGCGTAGGGGGAAGGAGCGCTGACTCTAACCTGGGTTTAACCACATTAATTACACATTAATTGCCGGTGAATGATGCATAATGCATTGTGCTGCATGACTAAGACTTTTCTCTGCAGTGGACTCACAGATTTGCTCTTCACTCACGGAGCCGCTCATAATTTTTTTTTTTGACCCCCGGGTACTTAATTTGAATTTACTGGCACAACGTCTGCTTATTATTTACACTGAAGTGGCATCTTGGCTGGAATCGCTTCTGCTGAATTATATTTAAAAATGATTATGGTCAAATATAGATCGCAGAGGAAAAAAATAAATAAAAGGGCTGTGTTTGGGTCTGTGCAGTCTGACTCACTTCATGTAGACTGTTGTTATGAGCCTGTCCTGGGGCGCCTGTTTCAGGTCCTTTTCGCTATCTGCCTGCGGCTGATTTAAAAGAAAAAAAAAAAAAACAAAAAAAAAAAACCCCATTGCAATAACATCTAAGTAAACAACAAGCAAGCTAACTAACAAGCTAGCACTTGTCACCTTTACTTTTGAGGGCATTTAGCCATTTTAAATGTATAATGTCAAGTTCACCCTGACGCTAATTTGTTCAGGCACAGCATCCTGGGTAAATCACTGCCCAGGATGATGTGTTACACTGTATCTGGACGCAGGGTTGGAGGCAGGGTGCTGTTGTACGTTTCATGTATTTCATTATCTTTTTTGTGTGTCTTTCGTTTTCAGGTCGCTTTTCGATGCGCGAACACCGCAGACTGTATGCAATACAGACAGAGCTTTCAGCTCTGAAATGTGAACCCTAAAGTGGAATTTCCCTTTAAACTGCATTCTTTCTGATAGCCTTCAGAGGGTCATTAACGAGTCAGCTTGTGTGTAAGCTTATGAGAAAATTATCCTACTTCTCACTTGATTTAATGCCCCAGCAACAGATGCCGAGTGAGTTAATCGTCTCAATCAATACTTTCGAGCTGTCTTCAACACAGTCTGATGTTCATGTTATCTAAATTATTGTCCCATGTAGAGTAAAATAGACAATAAAGCAGGGAAGGCCTTGTGACTGACAAGAGGCTACCATGGTGTGTCCTCAGTCTTCTGAACACAAACCTCCACTGGATCGATGTCACCTTAATGACTGTTTTTTTTTTTTTTTCCCATGGGCAGTGAAGCAGTGAACAAGATAAAAAAAAAAGCCCTGAGGCGTATCAGTTGTTTTGCAATATTTTGCAAAGAAGGTGGGATCATGAAGCAGACATACAGCCAAGTCGGTTCTTTTGGATTTGCAACAACGCCTTGTTGTTTGAGCCACACATTTAGGCTTTCTAGATCATCCAAGTGCGCATATTCAAATTGTTTGTGTTGTTTTGTCTGATGAACGGTCCAAAAAATGAAAAGATACTCAGCTTCGTGCGACGAAGAGCAGCTTAAAAAAGCGCACATTTTTGGAGCTCAATCCAATGAATAACTTTTTAAATGTATCAGAAGATGAATGATCACTGGTACATTTACTGACCTCTGGAATAGCTGCGTAAAATTTCAGCAAGCTTGATTCCACTATTGTTGTCCTCCTGTCCCCTGGTCAAAAGGGCTGGAGCACATGTATGATGACATGAATCCATTTAAGGTGCGATAGATTGTGTTTACCCAAAAGAGCTTCAAGACGAGTGAAGACACCTGTAGCGAACCTCTCGCAGACGCTGGGTAAGTAAAAAGCATAACAGGAAGTCTCGCCGAAAAATTCATGCATGGTATCAGGAGCAGAGAAGTGGTGTGGATGTGTCTCCATGAAATAGAAGATAATTGGCCGGGACAAACGCCGACTTTAGCTCTGAGTCATAGAGGTTTGTGTCAAAACATAAAAAGGATTCAAGACCTAAGATAGATTTCTTTTTTTTTTCTGTGCAGTCAGTCCCTATTTCCTGCACAGCTGCAGTTGAGGTGATGTGTTTTATGCTCTAATGCATTTTGCGCACCCCGAGGTCCACAAGTTATGTTTTTTGTATAGCTGCTGTTGCTCCGTTTCTGAAGTAGCTCGTAGCAGGAGCTCGCTTTGCTCGAAAATGCCAGCAGCAGTCATTATTCTTGCTTTTTTTTCCCTTTCTTTCTTTTTTTTTTTTACTCTTCTCTTTCGCTGTAAGCTGCTGCTGACCGGCTGACTTGCCTGGCTGGTAAAAAACCCAGAATAATGAGACAGACAGTGGGAGTGGACTGAAATCCACCCCCCATTTCTTCCAGTGTTTTTAAGCTTTGAAATAACACAAGGAAGGGGCGGGGGGAGAGCAAACAGTAGTAGTGTCTATTTCCAAATCATGAATGTGAATGTCTGCCTGTCTCAGCGAGGGAGGAGCCGGTCACATGGTTGCGGCGGGGATTAGAATAAAGTAGGACAAATAAAAAATAAAACTTGTTTAAAAGCCTTTCTAGCCAGATGTTCCTCTTACTCCTGATGAGGGATTATGGAGGAATCAAACTTCTGGTCGCAGCTTGTTTCTTGGCTTCTCCTGCTCCGTGTTTTCACTGGGAAGAATCCTCTGATATAGATCATCTCCGATTTATACAATTCTACATGCGTAGTTTGGAATTGATCAGCCAAAGCTTGACTCTGAATTTGTGCAAATCGCCGCTGCTTACGGTTTATATTACCGCCGTCGAGCCTCGCCGATAATGCAAAAACGTGTCGTTGCTATGCAATATCTGCTCGTAATTGAAACGCCATCGCATTTTCCGAAAGTGGAGGAATTTATATCCGTGGGTTTTTTTTTTCATAAAGACTGTTTGCCCTGGAGTCTCTTCTCATCCTCCATCAACACAATCAGACAATGGGTGGATTAAAGCAATCTCTCTTCTCTGTAAGCAAAGCCTCCATTAGCTGTGACAGGGCAGTATCATGGCAATGGGATTAGACCACCTCCCTAACGGGTTTAGTGCTCTCTGAAATAAAAGAACAATAAGAGCCGGGCAACGGGTCATCTCAGGCTCCTACAAAAAAAAGTCAGCTCACTCCCTGTCCTCTCACCTCTCCGTCCACCCTCCTACCTGTCAGATAACGCAGAGCCTGGAAATCATTCCCACATCTGCCCAGCCCCCGCTGTCTGCCCCGTCTGCGTCCTACACTCACTGTCACCTCGTTTTGTTTTTTTTTTAGCACAAAAGCTTTTCTATTTTTTTTTTTTTCGGTCCTGTCCGTCAAGCTCAGCAATCACATTTACTTTTAACTCGCCGGTTATGTAAATGGAACGGGAACTGTTAAGTGATTTGCCCTGTGGCTGCTTGATTTGAGGTGAAAATGAATTGACAAATAAAGCTCCTGTCAACATACATTCGTCAGGTTTACATGCGGCACAGAATGCCAATGCCATACATACATTTTTTTTCTTGTGATAAATCTCCCTTCCTCCCTCTGCTCATTTCTCCAAAAACACTAACAGATGGCCCTTCTGCCGTCCCGGAGCTCCTCTCTGCTCAACACTAATATTATAGAGATAAATGTCACTTAAAACTCAAGTGATGAATATTCTCTGGGAGATTAAATCTCCTAATCTGTATATCCCCGAAATATTAAAGTTATGAAAAAGGATGGCCGCCCTCAGAGTAGCGGCGATGTAACCGCTGAGAGTCATTTAGCGCTGCTTCACCATTATTTAAGCACGCAGGGAAGCGCCTTTGGGGAATATGAGGATTTGTCTCTGCAGAGGCAGGGTCAGGCCTCAGCTGCCCCGCAGTAACCGCTCTTCCCCCAATCTGAGCCCAGTGTGGGCAGACGGACGGAAGCGATAGCGCAGGGCCTGGTTTAGAAGATTACTTGGCCTACTTGTATTATGTCTGAGGAGTTAAGTCAGGGACAGTGGCCCCTAAGGAGGGAGGGAGGGGGGTTGGGGGGTTCGTCTCAGTGTTTCTGAGGAGATTGGACGGTTCTATGCCGGGATCATCATCACAAAAACATCCATGGGAAACTCTTTGGCATAGCCTATCAGCCTTTCAAGTTTGCAAAAGGAAGGATCACATTAACTTGAACACAGCTTCAAAGAAAAATTTCGGAGATCGCGTTGCCGGGTGTTTTGGGGGTAGTGATGTCGGGAATACATTCTGCTCTCTGGCATGTGTTTCAACCCTCAAATGTCCCACTTTCTGGGAGTCTGAGCCGGGGGACTCTGGGTTTCAAATGCTAAAGGTGTGTGCGTGCGTGTGTGTGTATTCACTATATCTGTGTGTGTGTGTGTGTGTGTTTGAGTGAGTGTGCAGTTCAGGGATTAGCTCTCTGCCCATAACTTTTTCACTCCAGTCACCATGGCAGTGAAACAAAGGTCTCTGTGCACCCATCTAACCAGGCCTTACAGACGGAGGTCTAAAAATAATGCAGTGCTTTCAATTAGCCCTTCAGCTCTGCAAAGCATTTGAAACAGGCAGCCAAGTGAGCAGGGTCGTGGTTATGCGGTGAACAGACCTTTGGGAGGAGTGTGAGTGCCTTTGCTGGTTACAGTCGAGACAAGACTCCGCTATAGCTCCTGCAAAAGGCTCCTCAAAGGGGCAATTTGTAATTAAAGGCTGGAATTTAAGGTTAAATCCAACATTATTAACAGAACGTGAGGAAACAGCAGTGTGATGTTGTGACAAAGTCATCTGCGTATGGGCTCGCAGACATGTCTGTCAAAGTTAGCATGCTAACCAGCTAGCTCTGGTACATCTTGTCTCACTGTAAAACCTTTTCTGCTAAAGGTGCTCTGGGAGTATAACTGTTCTTCTTCTCACAAACTCAGATAGCCTTTCTTCAAGAAGTCAGGCAGTTTTTATAAACTTTTTTCCTGGGAAAAAGCTGCCATGCTGCCCCCCAGGATGACAGGAGGAACTGCACCATCGGTCCGTGTCAGTGAGCTTTCTGAAAGGTATAGAAATAGGGACGAATTGAACGCAGAGACGGAAGGCTCCGTCCGTATCCTAAGGTTGAGCATAAATGAGCCAATAGTTGTAAATTAATATTTTCCTTACCAAGCCTAAAAATACAAGCGTACACCTTCGGAAATCCAATTTCTCCCTTTTACCAAACGACAAGCTTGATTTAGTTTTGCTCGTGTTTGTTCAAGCTTAATAATTAATTTGAATGATGAAGTCATCTTATAAAACTCTTCTATCAAACGAGACATCAGTGAAATACAATGCACAGTGAGTCTTGGTTTGTCTCTCAACAGATACCTCTGGTTTGGTTGAAATAAATACTCAACAGACAGTAAGATGTGAAAATACTGTCGCTGTTCTCTTCTGATGTTGTTGCCTGACGCTTCTCCTGTCCCCGCCTGCTGTGTCTTCTCCGGATTCCCTGTCTTAAAAACTCCAGGCAGCTAATTGGCTAATGTTAGCCAGCAAAGAGCCGCAGGTGTCGGTTACTCTAGTGACATACTGACCCCTCGCCATATTTTACACCTTTTATCATCCTGTTTCGTGAGCGTCTTCAGGGTGTTTTCTGTGGCAGATGCCCACATACGCCCACGGGCTCCCCTAGCTCCCTGGTCTGGGAGGTTCCTCCTCTGCTGTCACATAATCATAATCGCTATCATCCGCTCGGAGATGTGTTACAGTGTTTGACCATGAATAATGATTGAAATATCTCTGCAGTGTAATGAGAAATGTTATAATGTCAAAGAGGTGAGGAGTTTTGAATGAGTCTTCATTTTGGAAAAAGACTTCTCACTTCACGTCGCCTTGTCCTAAATGTCATGGCATTAAAAAAAAAAGAAAGAAGAGGAAGAAGAAGGAGAGATCCCATTCTGCCGCTCTGTAAGGAAAGTAAACTTCTGCTTCATTTCAATGAAGCTCTGTTTAACTATGTCTGCATGATTGATTAACTCATATCACGCAGCTTGTTTTAGAAAAAGGGGAGTGTAATGTGCAGATTGACGAATGTCCACTTCAGACCCGAGAGGGAAAAAAAAAAAAAAAACTGTCCGCCGACGCTTTGCAATATTCATAACCGCTTACCCAAGACAATTACGGCCGTCAAACTAGACTGAGGAATGATTTCACATCTTTAAATAGTCGAGATTTTGCTCAAGCCCGGTGGGTCTGAATATTGACGTTGCATTAAAGGCCAGCGCCGCCGTGTTCACACAGACCTGTGAGACGATAATAAATGTGTGGCATAGATGTATTAATTGGCTTAGAATAAACTGAGTGCTTAGTTAAATTGATTTAAGGTGGATTACAGCAACGTGACTAAATCCCAATAAGTAAAGTCTGAACTGAGATTACAGCAGTTGATCGTCCACTGTTTACACTTCGCCCCTGTTTGCTTTCTGTTCGAGGACTGTAAATATGCAGCCTGCAGCGATGATGCTGGCGGATTTAACACTCACAAATTTGCAGTGACACCTGGGTCGTGGATTTAAGTATCATAGCCTTCTCATTTGTAGCCGGCAGCTGTGGATTTTGGTCGCGTATAATAAGAAGCAGATGCGGGAATTCCCAATAGTAAAAGAGATGTCTGTAAAAGTGCTGACAGGACACCTCAAACTCAACCTCGACTACAGGCGTCAAATAGCTTTCTCGCTAAATCTTGCTAAATACAGTGCAGGACAGAGGAATTGTTGTGACTCTATTATTGCAGCTAAGTATGACTTTTGTGAACCCCAAAACAATGCTGACAGTTAATAACAGGCCCCTGAAGGCAGGCTAGGCTATAGGTAGTAGGCTAACATCAGTGTCCCAGACAAGCTAATGCTTACGGTTTAGGTTAAAGCCGATAAACTCACTGCTTTATGTATTCCTTACACATTTCTTTTTCTTTTTTGTTGTTGTTTTTTTTTTTTAAAAAAAGCTTCAGATGCCCCAAAGTCTTGATTTCACGGTTGCTCAGGCTATGACTAGATAATGGCTTTTCGGGGGTTTTTGGCTCACTCGATGATTGAGAAGTGTGTGTTTAATGTCAAGTCTGCCATTAGCTGTTTTCACAAGACTGTGGGCAGACAACAGGAGATTCTCCTCGTCTCTCCTTGTGGAAATACTGCAGTTTGGTTTGGGTGAGGGGTGGCACCTGGGCAGAGACTGCAGGAGGAGGACCGTCCACAGTACCGACATGTCCGCAGCAAGCATTGCGCAGTCAAGCCCCGTGACAGGTCCTCAACATACCTGCTCTATTTCCACATGGTCGCAATCAGACATTACACGGACTGTAAGTGGCCATTTCACGTCTGCTCCAACCAGCTCTGACATTTGCGTTCGCACACACAGCTCCCTCTGAGGAATGTCTGCACAATTTCTCATGGTGTGTTCTCAAGTGATGGATTGTGCGAGTAGATTGGCAGGAAAAAAAAAAAAAAAAAAAAAAGCAGAATTAATCATAATTATTTGCGAAAGATCGCTAAAATATTCATGGCAGTATCAAAGGAGATTGTATTGATCGATGACGCTGGATTAAAAACACTTTGGTGGAGAGAGAAAGGCTGTAGGCTGCAGCTACAGGATGTGGTCCGACATGACGAGTGAAGTCGTTTCACGTGTGTGTGTGTGTGTGTGTGTGTGTGCGTGTGCGTGTGTGTGTGTGTGTGTAAAAATGTGAACCTGTCAGCATCTGAGTACGAGTTTCCATTGTACAGGAGAAAGCTCCGGTTCACGGTTCACACTGAGTCTTTCATCTGTCAGTCACCACAGAAGATTAGAAGATATCAAAGGTCGCCGTGTCAAAGTCATCTCATCCTGTCGTCATCCGACGGGTGGCAGGAGTGCAAACTATCGGGGGGTGACTCGAGGATAAGCCTCTCTCTCACTCACTGCTGATTCTGTTGGAGTGTTGCAGGATGGCAATTGGAATCAGAGACACGGTCCTTTCATTAATGCAGCGGCCATTTTTTTCTCCCTCACACTTGGGCTAAATTATGAATGCGCCGTTATTTGTTTACTCCGTGTTGGGCAGAGAGATGTGCATTATTCATCCGTTCTGACAGGAGAGACAGCGGAGTAGGACACAGTCATGGGAAAACGTTAAAAAGAGGCAGCGCAGCCTAACAAGGACGGTGCCAGGGATTTGGGCAGTCATGCACACGCAAACACAATAATCGACTTTTCCCTCAATAAGCTTGAAGAAGATGGCTCACTCTGGAAAACAAGTCTAAATGATATCCAGGACAAATTGGCGTTTCTTTTGATTATGGCGGTCGTGTGTCTGCACTGCTGCTCACCGATCTGTGGGTCTGATTTCCAGGCTTTGTTTAAAAGCGCAGCAGACAGACAAGGGCCTCTCTGAACCTAATTAGATTTCTTTGTGTTTTTGTCTCCTTAGTCCTGAGAGATGATTTCCGCCAGGCCCCGAGTGATGTGGTGGTGGCCGCTGGTGAGCCCGCTGTGCTGGAGTGCGTGCCCCCGCGTGGTCACCCCGAGCCCACCGTGTCCTGGAAACGCAACAACGTCCGGGTCAGCACCAAGGATGAACGCATCGCTGTGAGTTTCGACGCAAACACACCGGACAAGGACTGAATCTTTTTGAGATAAATGGGATACGAACACTGCTTTTTAAACCCTCCACGTGCAGCCAAATCTTCTCACTAGATCATGATTATGAATCCACGACTGGAAATACTCAAGAGCACTGTTTACTCATGTCAGAGTAACCTACAGTGCCCAGCTGTTTGAGTAAATTATTTAGACTTTTTTTTTTTTTTTTTTATGAAAGTATGTCACACATTAGACACACTCGCTTCTCTTCAGCAGGAACAGGCGGCCTTGAGACTGAGAGCTACAGACAAGGTGTGCAGCTGGTAATAAGAGACACCCTGGCTGAGGCACTTTTGGCTTTGTCCAGAACAAAAATGTAGAAGATCACCGTTTCTATTTTTCAAAGGACAAATCAGAAGTGAAAGAGCTTAACCTTTACATTTAACTCAATTTTGTTGCTGTGTTTTTCTTATTTCTGTGGTTAAATATCCAAACAGGAGCTACAATGAAGAGTGAGTGTAATCGAAAACAACAATTTTACAGCAGTGCGTTTCTCATGAACTCTCCATTTATTACCAGCTGGCCAGAGGAATGGCAGAGATCTACCCTTTTTACCCTGACAACAGTTTCAATAGACCGTAATTCAATGCGGACACCTTGGTTTTTCTATGGACTGGAAAATGCCTCCGATTCTGCTGTCACTTTCTCTCCTCTCATGTGGAAGATCAACAGCTGGACACTATCGCTGGTGCTTTCTGAAAAGCATTTATCTGCCCGTAATGTAACGTAGGAGGTTTTCATTTCAGGGTGATGGTGATGGAGAACGGTGCTCAAGTACAACTCACCCTTCCAATCTATAAAAATACTCCATTTCCAAGTCCTGCATTTAAAATATGCTTAAGGGAACGTTCGTCCCAAAAGCACATATTTTTCCTCCGCAGTGGTGTTTATCCATCTAGATCGTTTTGGTGTGAATTGCCAAGTTTAGCAGATATCAGCTGTCCATTTGTCTGCCTTCCCTCGCTTATAATGGAACTAGATGGCACTCGACTTTTTTTTTTTTTTTCAAATATATATTTTTTTGCTGCTTTGAGTGCCACAAGCCAACAGCGGCGTCTCTTTCCAGAAATCATGACACGGTTCCTCAAGATAATCCACAGAGCTCGCTGTGAGCAGTTTCATTTGGGAAACCGTATTATTTTCTACCCAACTAAGCTCGCTCACTCAGTAGGTGCTGGCTTGCTTCTGCGTGGTGATACGGTTGGCAGATGTAATCAGGGAGAAAGAGGATAGTTTCCCTCTTGAGACGGTGCTCTGTGAATTATAAGAGGTGACGAGAAACATGTATTTGTGATCTCGGGGTGAACTATCCCTTTAAAGTATCAACGGTAAAAGTAGTTCACGCAGATTATTGGCTCATGTGTAGTGATGTTTTGTGTGCAAAACTAATACTTAACCTTCAAAATAACTTGTAACCATAACTGTGAAATACATGCAGAGGTGTCCAAAATACAATAATAGTAACATAAACATTAAAAAAATTGAGGTATTTGAGTAAATGTACTCGGTTATGTTCCACCACTATTCAGACCAACAGCTGAATATGACCCACGCAGTGTTTTGAAAATGAAGGATTAATGATTCATAACAGTGGCAGAGTATCCAAATGTGGATTATTTTTTCATTACAGGCTGTGATGATAACTCTGAGTCGTATCTATCTGCCGTCTTCACGCAGGGGCACCCTGAAAGAATAATCTCCTGAGCTGTCGCTGTTCTGTTTTTTTTGCAGATGCGTGGTGGCAAACTGATGATCTCGCACACCAGGAAGAACGATGCTGGCATGTATGTTTGTGTGGGCACGAATATGGTTGGAGAGAGGGACAGCGACCCTGCAGAGCTGGTGGTGTACGGTGGGTATCCTGATATTTGTGCAGTAATTAACGTCCTTTAAGGAACATAAGACAGACGTGTTTGACGCTCTCAACTTCCTGCAGAACGTCCCGTGTTGGTGCGGAGGCCGGTGAACCAGGTGGTGATGGAGGAGGAGACGGTCGACTTCCTGTGCGAGGTCCACGGGGACCCGGCTCCCACCATCCGATGGCGCCGAGAAGAAGGGGAGCTTCCCCGCGGGAGGTGAGCTCTAACTGACACGAGCACCGACCAATAGAGAGTGTCCGATTGGTGACACACATATGAGGCTGGATAAGAAATGCAGCTTTACCACAGACGAGTCATGTAGTCGATTATTAACTCATGTGACCCAGATAACATATGTAGAGTAATTGTTCATTAATTCATGTTCGTCTATCGAGTCGAGACCAAAGAGGATTCAGCAGGCCTAGTTGTCAGAATCCTCCTGTGACCAGATTCTTCCCATCTAAACTCAACAGTGTGTAGAACATTTAGTTCGGCTTATTCGATAATTACATTTTCTTTCAATTTCCAACATTAAATTACCCCAAAGCCTAATTTTACCAAACTCTAAAAATAATGCTTAACATAGAACTAGAGAATTGTACAGTTTTATGTAGGTTAAGAAACAGTTTCAAGCGTTCATGTGTGTTCATGCCGATGTTATACATTATATATATCTTTTTATTCTCCCTGCTTCTGTACAGCAGCTGTTGAGAATATTACACCATCATAGGTAAAAAAAGTCATATTTCCTGAGCTAGTGTTGAGTCCAGCAAGTTGGGAAATGTGTTTGTTTTTCTTTCCTCTGTACGGTATTAGCAAGCTACAGCCCGCAGTAAGTGAGCTCACCTTAGCTTAGCATAATGACACTTAATATCTCGTTTGTTAATCTGTCCTGAAACCCAAGTTAAATCCCAATTAGAGAGCTTCAAAGGTGCTGCTTGGCAGATTTTGTCACCCTCGGACGGAGCCAAGAAAACTGTTATCCCCGTGTTTTGAGTCTCTGTGCTAAGCTAAGCTAACAGACTGTTGGCAGGGGAGTCATATTTACAAACGTGAGCTTGTTGAGAGTGAGATTAGAAGACTGATACGACTCCTTTGTCTGTGTAAATGTAAAGCCTGAGACAGCAGTGGGTTAGCTTAGCACAAAGACTGGAAACAAGGGGAATCAGCAAGACTGGTTAGAAATCACTAAAAACAGCTAGAAACCAGTAAAGACAGTGTTTGTTTTTTTAATAGCTGTTGTTTCCCTGTCTTTCCAGACATTGTGCTCTAACTTTCCTCTTTATTTCTTTCTTCATTTTCTGCCTGTATGGTTGGAGTCCTATATTCCCAGGTTCCCTTGCTGTTGTTTACTATGGTATATAATGTGAACATGACAAAGGTTGCTATGTCCCCAGGGTCCTATGTTCCCTGGTTCTCGGGTTTAGGTTAAGATTATTTGACCCAAACACAAAAGGTCGGTTAATGTTTGTTTACAGAGTGATGTTTGTAGGGCCTCGGGAACATTAGACCATTATATAGGCTCCCTCTATAGTTCATGAGTCTATACGACGAGGTGAATCATATTTTGATTTGATTCACTGCATTCCTTGAATCAACGGTGACAGCAGGATTATTATATTTCTGTACTGTGGTTGTAAATCCGTCTTAACTTCATATTCTACTGTTAAAAGCAAAAAACCGAGCTGTTTTTCCTTGATCAAATGAAAAATTGATTTGATTTCACCTATTTTCCTGGATCCAGTAACACTATCTTAAGGCAGATGAAGCACATTGTTCCACTCCTTTCAAGATATCACACCTGATTAGAACCAATCCCTGCAACAGGTTGATTGACAGGGGGGAAGAAATGACATTATCTTGTACTGCTGACAGACATCCTTCTCTTTGTGTAGATTAGTATGGCCATTTTTCTTTCGCCATGCTTCCCGCCCGTTAGATCTTTCATTATCTCTGTTTTTCTCATTGCCAGGTTTGAAATCCGCAACGGCAACAGCCTCCGTTTGTTCCGCGTTAAAGAGCAGGATGAAGGGACGTATACCTGCACATCTGAGAACAGTGTGGGCAAGACAGAGGCCTCGGCGATGCTGCAGGTCCATGGTAAGGAGCGCGTCATGCTTATCGTATCCGAGCACACAGGGAGACACTGAGGCATGCATATGAAAGCTCTCATACCTCGAGCCATGTTCATGCACAAGGTAACATCCAGTCACGTGGCAACGGTATCATATAAATTCCCTTTTTCTGCCTAGTGCTTTGTGTTTTATTTTAAATCAGTGTATCTTTGTGTGTGTCGCTGTCCGGCGGTCCTGCCAGCAGCTTATGCTAAACCGTATGGATTACGCCATTTGACAGATGTTTGGTAGATGTGTGCTTTAACTCGCTGCCAGAGAGCATTCCCAGTATTAATAAGACATGACTCTCTCCTCCTCTCTTCCTGTCTCTTTATCTCCCTCCCCTCGCCTCCTCGCTCTCTCTGTGCCCTTTTCCCTTCCCTCCGTGTGTCGTGGTTTAAATAGTCTCAGACGACTTCATCCCACTAATGCTTTTATCAGTGTAAATGAAATCCAAACCGAGCAGTTTTTCTATTCACTCAGCCCCCCTTTTCTTTTTGTTCTCCTTTTTTTTTTTTCCCTGGCTCTTTTCCATGCTATCACCGGTTTTGTTTTGTAGCGCAGCCCTTTCATCCATCTCATTAATTTTCCATCTCTCTCCATCATGTTTCAAACCCTATCATCATTCCAGTTGGCCCGTTCCGTAAGTTCACTTTCCATCTAATTCTTCTCTTCAAAAAAAAAAAAGGCATTTGTGTTGTGCTAATTCATCCCATGCTCTTTCCTGTGTGACATTCTTAATGTTTTTTTCATCAGCAATCAATGCCTAATGGTGTAAATAAGTTCCTCCATTAGGCACCGAGTTGTTGACAGCATGCCTGTTGCTGCAGCCAGGCATTAAGTAAGCCTCAGACACAGTGACTTAATGTACATCAGATTAAGGGCTCCTATCAAACCCGCATCTGCTGTGTAGCGGGGAGCGTGTCATGGTACCGTGACACCATGTAAATCCCTCTCTCAATTTGCAGCAACAGTGGCTGCAAGATTTTTAATTACAACTCAGTGGTGGTCCTGGAATTCACTTAAAAATAAGGGCATGGCACATTGTGATTATTAAAGGGGAGCTCCTGCCAGTTAGACACAGAGAGAAGAACGATAAATAAAACATGAGGGTCGAAATCACTGCAGCAAATGCTGAGATATTGCAATGGTATATGATGTTCATGGTAAAGAAAATATCACAATATACAGTATTACACAATTATTATTTTATCAATTAAATTTAGTCTTAAAGGAAAGAAAATAGAAGGTCTTTTTACTTGATTATAATTCCACAAAATATTTTGTCCTGGCAGATAGGAAATGCCAAAATATATACATTTAATAGCACTAATGAAGTAGGATTCCATAACTGAATACTTAAATGTAAACAATATTTATAATTTATATAATATGGGTCAAGTTCCAAAAACACTGGATCCTACATTTCCCATAATGCAGCTCTAAAGGATTTTTTCATTACATCCTCCATGACCATTAAATAACCCAGTCTTTCTTTAATGTCTGCAATTGTTAAGCCCAATTTTGATGATATATTTGTAGATTCAAGTCAATATAACCCTGATGACGTCATTATATCTAGAGCTGATCTATATATGTTGGCTAATATCATCAGCCGATATTATACCTTTCACATATAAACCGGTTCAATTACAACTTGGAATTCTTGGTCTTGGAATTCATTGTTAAACCACATTTGAGGCTCACTGCATTAAATGTGTAAAGAGCAGCCAATATATCGATATCATCATGTTTAACTTCATGATATCAGCATCAGAATCGGCTCTAAACACCAGGATTGATGTCTAACTATGACATCATCAGAGTTATTTTCTCAGACTTGACAGTGTGTAGGAGAGAAAACAATAGTGAAGTGCCCCTTTAAGTAGTAGTGCTATAATTAGTAGTATTAATAGAAGTAGTTGTAGTAGCATCTCTTGTGTTGATTTTACGATCTTAATGTTAAGATTTTCTTTCTTCCTTTGATGTGTCTATATATTTCATTTAATCTTTAATCAGGCAACCCTTTGAGGTATAAAGTCTTTACTTCTAGTTTTTCAAGATACTTTAATTACTGTCTATGGTACAATGCAATAGAAAATATTGATAATCGATTTCATTTTCGATACAGGAAAAACTGACACAACATCGAGGGCTTAAATTTGAGATTTTTCCTAAAAGACAAAGTTGACAAGGCTATAGAAATGTGTTTTAACGTGCGTCACATGAGCAGCTGTATCGATACTGCAGAAAATGAGTACTGAAACCATTTCCCGGGCAAAACAAGCAGTTGTTTAACTATAATGAAGACGATAAACCAATGCTGACTCCATAACAAAAATTACAAAGGAGAGAAACATCATTTGGCAATTTAAAAAACTGGCAAAAGCAATAATCATGACCATAACAACGTTGTATAACCCCATCTATGTATATGCAGGTTAAATATAACACAAACACAAAATGGAAATCTGCCGTGACAGCGACTCAGGCAAGCAAACAAATCCATATCATCCAGCAGAAAGTAGAGATCAGTCCACTCAGATAGCAATGCAGCGATAAATCAGATGCATGTCTGTGCAGAGTGATTATCCTTCCAACTGTGGGCTCCATTTTTGTCAATATCTATCAGAGTGGGAAAGAAGCCCAAGGGCCCCATGCTCCATTAAAAACATACTCCTTTTACTGACAGTCTATAGTGTACGTCTTGTTTATACCAAGCTTCTCCGCACCAGCTGCTAGACGTCCAACTACCAACTGGACTAACAGCAATTAAACAGATAAGTCACCAGTCTGAGACTAACGCGTCAGATTTGTTTAAAGTCGTTAAAACATCTTCAGAAAGAGAATTCACAAAAACATCATCAAAGCACCCTGATGTTGACGCTGAAGTGTGAGGCATCGTTCTGTGTTTGGGAACATGCTCGTAGTGAGAACATTCCGACTCAACACAGATGACTCACATCTCTTGTGTATCCAGCAAAATATGTGTGTGAGTGTGTTTGTGTGTGTCGTGTACGCATATGCGCCGCACAGAGATTTGTAGAGAGGATGAATCCGAGCTGAAGCAGCTTTTCATCCTACGGGGAAGCGCGAGCCAGTTATTCGGACAGGGGGGTGGAAGGCGGTGGTCGGTGTAAATCCACAGAGGGTGTGGTGATGTGGCTAACGCAATGATCTGACCCGCGCTGGAAATTGGCAGCTCTGCTCAGAACCTTTTCCCAAAATAACTGAGTAAATGTCATCAGACCAGCTGCTTATGGCACCGTGATGATTTGTTGTATTTATTTATTTATTTATTTATTTTTACAGAGGAGAAAGAGGTGGTGTGTCTCGTTAAAGATGAGAGGCCGATGAGTGTGTAGTGATGGATCAAACAGCTCAGTAGGTTAAAGAGACAACTCATACATCTTGCTTTTAAAGAGCTGATGAGTGCTGCATTGGTATGGAAAGCAATAGCTGAGTAGATTTACTCAAGAGCTTTACTGAAGTACAATTCTCAGGTAACCAACAATGAATGCATGTTTTACTCCGATGCATAATTTGACAGCTAAAGAGCAGATTAGCGTAAGAATCACATGATGAGCTTGACCTCTTACAAAGAAAGCAGCATTTAATTGGGGCTGTGTTATCAGTAAGAGCAATTATTTTTTACTCCGTCAAGGAGAGGTAATTTTTTATTTATTTCACAACATAAAACAAATAGTTGTAAGGTTTGTTCAAAGCCAAGGGCTCAAATGCAGTCACAAAAGCACGCGGGTTGAGAAACAATAGCAGAGCTTTGATAAAGTATGAAGTATGAAGTTCACAACTCAGAGGCAGGAAACAAAACAGACAAAAAGGAGACTGGGGCTAAAAAAGATAAACAGGAGTAGAAACTAAAACCGTAAAGAGAAGAGGACCAAAACCACAAACACAAGAAGACACAAGAAGCAAACAAGGACAGGAAGTGACACAAGTGAAGCAGAGACATATACATGAACTGAAGAAAAAAATTAAATACACTACGAAGGGAAGTTTAATGGTGAAACAAATAAAGGCAATCAAAAAAAGTAGGGAAACAAACAAAGACAGGAAGTGTAAAACAGAACACAATACATGAGGATGAAACTTTCAAAATAAAACAGGAAGTAACTGAACTGAAATCCCCAAAACATGACAATATTACTAGAAATTTAAAAAAAATAAACACAGATTTTTGAACCAAAGCTTTGTTTTCTCTTTCTTTCATCCTTCCCATTCTCATTGAAGCAACATTATGTAGAAATTGGCATTTTTTTCTTCATGATTTGGTGTGGCTAAGACAGAGACACCAGTCACCCTATTACAAGACACCTCATCCCGGTGGAAACAGAGAATTCAAAAAGCAGGAGTTTCACACATTTCCCTGCAGTACTTAAGCTTTTAATGAGTGGTCTTTGCTCCTTTCCCCTCTTCTAGTACCACCTCAGATTGCCACGAAGCCCCGAGACCAGATTGCCACACAGGGGAGGAGCGTCACCTTCCAGTGCGGCACCACAGGAAATCCTCCACCTGCCATCTTCTGGCAGAAGGAGGGCAGCCAGGTAAGAGGCAGGAGCAGAGAAACAAGAGCTCCTCTCATGCAGAATACTGCAGCAGCAATACAGTACAATCCTGTTTTGCAAATCAGCGGATGAGTAAATATGAATAAATTTGCTTTCTAACAAGCCTCAGGTTGATAATTATGTGTGCTAGGGGATTTTTCCAAACCTTACTCATACTGTATTGTTTATCATATATCAACAAACAGAGTTTCACACCTTCTTTGTTCTAAAGGCGAGAAAGACTCACCGCAACACGAACAGGTTTTGTCTGATTTAATCGTACTTTTTCTGACACCTTTTTTTTTTTCTCTTTTGGGTTGCCCACACTCTTCAAGACACATTTTTTATTTTTTATTTTTTTCCGAGCGGAATGGGCGAGAGGCGAACAGGAGAGTGCAGTGCATTTGCATTTGGCTCAGAGATATGAGTAGCGACAAAGTGTTTGGAAGGCATTGGCGGTACTGCGTTGGCGGGAAACGTTTCTCCTGCTTGCAAACCGCGGCGTAAGAGAGTAGTGACGGGGAGGAGGGGGGTGGAGACGGAGGTAGAGGTGGCAGGAAGTACGCCAGGTGTGGAAACTGCTTCTTCAGGGCAAACCTGCAGACAATCAGTGTCCTCCTTTCAAACTATAAATACCCTGTTGCTCAACAGAAGCCGGGATCACTGAGTCGGAGGAGCAGCCTCAGATGTTTTCAGAAGCTTGTCGGAGAGCAAACGGGAAGTTCAGCTGCAGATTTTGTGAATAAGCTTCAGTTGGCAGGATGGTTGAGGCTGTTTGTGGAGCTTTTTTGCTGTATTTGGGGGATTATGTGTAGCCTTATAACCTTGGTCCCTCCAAAGTCTAAGCCTCTTACAGGAATGAAATGGATGGCTGAATGGATTGATGTGCATCCCTTCCCCCCTTGTTCACATCCATGTAACTTACAGAAAAACAGAATGGGACGGCAATAAAACGTCTGGCGGTGGGCGACAAACCAAAAACACCAAAACAACCCATCTCCTCCGGGTTCTGGGCTCCGCCTCAGCTAAAGCTGTCAGTGGCCATGTGGGTCTTTCGGATGAATCGGCACAAAATGTTGTTAAGACGATAACGACGGTGCTGAAGTCACGATGATGACGACAGCTTAAAATGTTGGTGATGCCTGAGGTTTCCTTTAGCCCCACTAATAAGGTGCCGGATGGATTACCATGATGCTGTTTGTGGCAATCATGTAAGCATACTGTAAAGACTAACATTTGGCACCGATTTCATTGTTGGAAATGAAAACTCTGGTCTTACAAACAGATCACAAGTGGCTCGTCACTCTCAGGCAATGATGGGTTAAACTAAATTCTCTATCAAACCCGTGCTGATTGGTCTTTGTACAAGGATCGTCCAATAGACAAAAGTAGGTCTTAGGTAAGACACCGTTATAAGTCTACAAAAGCTGCAGATGGTGAGCGTTACATAAGCGAGAGATGAGGGCAAAAACAGACGATTCAATCTGCAGGATATGTTGTTTTTCATCTGCCAGTGATTCTTATTGGAAAAACAGTGTTTTCTTTGCCTCGTTTGATCTTGTTCTTTGTTTTTCTGTTGATCTTTCTTAAGCCTCTTTGAGTATTCAGAGAAGCACTATTTAAGTCCAATGTATTATTGTTATTATTATTATTATTATTATTATTATTATTATTATTATTATTATTATTATTATCATTCAAAAGTCACTCAGGAATTGATTAGATCACGTAGCATGCTGGCGTCAGGACCTAATCTACCGAGCTGCTAGCATGGCTGTAGACTCCTCGGTCGTTTGGCTCTGTTTAGAGGCTGATGAGATGATGCTGTGACTGTGACATTTCAGTCATCACGAGTTGAACATGATGAAGTCATGAAATAGTAATGCTTACTTAATCCCAATTACAACTCCTGTAGTTCAACAGGATGTGCACTTCTTACTGCAGACTTACCGATGAATAAGACATGGATATCATTAATAACTCCGAAAACACGATGACTGAAATATTGTGTTTGCGATAGATCAATTACCATGCGAGAATGAATGCAGTAACGATATAACTAAGTGTGAGTCTCATGTGTACGTTTGTGTCTGCTTATGCGCTCAGATGTTGCTGTTCCCGGGCCAGCCGCCGTCCCAGTCTGGCCGTTACTCCGTCTCCATGAGCGGAGAGCTGACCATCACCGACGTCCACCCCGAGGACTCCGGCTTCTACATCTGCCAGGCCATCAGCGTGGCGGGAAGCGTGTTGACCAAGGCGCTGCTGGAGGTGGAGGGAGGTGAGTCCACGCCGTCAGGGTTTTATCCTTCTGTTCTCTGCTATCAGCTAATGAGGAGGAAGCATATTAATTACTAAGTAGGTGCATAAACAACAGGGCTCATAAAAGACAAAGAAAGAACAGGGTTGCGGACCTCATGCTGTATGAGGGATGAATTTCAGGCTCAATGTTCTTCCTCGGGCAGCTTGTAAGCACCAGTTTTAAGCTATTTTTCTGCTCTTTGCGCAGCTTATTATTTTCAGCCTACTAAGCATCTAAACTATTTACACCCTTTGCCCCTTTAACAGCTGGAAACTTTCTAATCTTATTTTCTGCAGCTTCCAAAATATTGTTCTCTCCACTGTTCAGCCCCGTAATAACATATTCTGTTTCCTCTCTCCTCAAATCGGCAGGTCCTTCAGGTCGCGTCCCGCCGATAATTCGCCAAGGCCCGGCCAATCAGACGGTATCTCGGGGTGCGGCGACGCAGCTGCACTGCCGTGTAATCGGAGGGCCCTCAGTCAGGATTTCGTGGGAGAAGGACGGCGAGAGACTTCAGGGAAATAAACCTCGAATGACCTTGATGGAGAATGGCACTTTGCAAATCGCAGATATAAAGGTGTGTGTGTTGTGCCTGCGTGCGCGTTAAGTGAGTGTCATTTATCGGAAAGGGCATTACAAGGATGAGTTCTGAGAGGCGTTTGCTCACAGACCCAAGGAAAAAACAGACTGTGTGACTGATGGAAATAAGAAAAAAAAAAAAAAAGAAACACTGCACAGAGGACAGTAAACATCCTTGTCTGAACTCTGACCTTCTTTCACTCTCTCTGCAGCCCACATCATTTCTCCCTCCTCCTTTATACATTTGGTTTTGTGAAAATGAAGGTGAGGCTGAGTTTCAAAGAGCAATCTCTCGAAAGGCAGTGCATATCTCAGCAGCGCAATTATGTGCTCATGCGGTGTGTAATTGTAATGTTAATGAAGCCGCTTGTTTGTAAATGCTAATGTGTTCGGCTTTGATGGAGGAGCAGTCAGCGGCGCCCCTTTGTGCTATAACCCCACCTGGAGGTCAGCGAGTGCGCGGAGCAAAAGCAGCATCATTTCCGTTAATTGACTGGCGATAGATGATTAATCATCTAACCGGCATTTTAATTAAAGCCTCCTGCCCGGACTGTGCTTATTCACCTCCTCTCTCGTCCTGTTTTCTGCGACTGCGCCGCCGCTCAGCAGAACTTGGAGCATTAAGTTTTGGTCCAGTGCACCACTGAGGCGAGGGGAAATCTGCCATGCCAATGTGCTCAATGGAACAGAAGAGATGCATTAGTGTGGCATCAAGGGGGATGACAAGGGAAACAAGGAAGAGGGGAAATGGAGATGACGAGTGAGGGACTAAAAATATTTACCCTGCTGATGCCCCCAACCCGCCATCAATATTTCAGCAGTAGTTGGATTCATCTAAAGAAGTTCACCTGCACCTCACGCTGCGCTGTCTGTCAGCCAGCCAGAGGTCAACGCTGCGGTGGATGATCTCATATGGTCTGATGATGGTTCCAGCAGACTGGCTCTCAGCCAGGAGTGTGTCAGTGGAGCGTGCACTTACAGTTCATAATGTAAACAGGAGGGCGGGTACAGTAAAGAGAGGAGGTGTAGTGCCTCCTGGTTTGTAGCAGTGGGGCTTTCAGAGGGCGAGATGACGAACGCTAAGTGAAAATGTCACAGTTTAGGCATGCGTGAGTTACCTTTGAATTTAAGGAAAAGAGACAGCCGCAGACAAAAAAAAGTGTCTGTTATGTATGTTTATTTTAACAATGGATCTAATGTCTGTGCGTAAAGTGACATGCAAGTCTTTCGTAATGTCTAAAAGCAGGAGTGTTTGTAGTTTGCTTGCATCTCGGCCTCAGCTTAGCAAACTGTGGGCTGGTTTGTTTACAACGCACAGAGCTGAACCGAGGCGCATATTCAGAATACACTTAATACATGCTCAGAGAATGCTTCTCAAGCAAGAATAATACATTGTGTCAAATTCTGAATAATAGTGGAATTCTAGTGTGCATAGAAACGTGTTAGCATTGTTAGCGACAAGCTGGTGAACATAGTGGAGCATTTAGCAGCTAACGAGCCACATTACATCCCTCAGGGGTTGGTGGAGACCAAAACGGAGCTACTGGCAAAGTGCATATCGGACATAAATTTATCAGGCGGCCAAAAACACGACTTCAGATCAAAGATAATGTTAAAACGACAGAGAGAAATAACAGACAGGAGCAGGCAGGATAAAAAGCAGTAACACCATTTGATCCAATGTACACTTGAAATGATCGACTGACACTGGTTGATTTTAATACCTCTTGTAATTTGTTCCATTTGTTTGGTGCAAAGAAACAATGAGCTAATTTACCAAGCCCAGTTTGTAACTGAAGAATTTGAAGGGATTAAAAATTCTGCCTGGAGAAGTGGAGCTAGGTTTTAATAAAGAAGTGAGGCAGGAGGGCAACCTGCTCGGTAATGCAAATGTCTTTCCCGTCTCCTACTAAGAGAAGACTATTCCTCCCTCTGGTATAACCTATGTCAAGTGATTTCACTGAAATGTCACCATCATCTACGATTGACATTATATTTGGTATTTGAGTTGCCATATGTTCATTATTTCCAAATAGCCTCCTGAAGTTTAATGGAAAGACGTTTCTAAGTAATTTGGTGCTAATTATAGAGAAAATGGAGATTCGGTTGCCTCACTAGCATGATTGCAGGCGTAACATAAACAGTCTGTTAGTCAGTGGGTCAACTGAACGATAAAAAAGGTGGGCACGGTACATTATATAAAAATGAAGTGTCCATTAATGAATTACTAAAGAAAAGATAAATACTTGGGTTTAAATGGAGCGGCACCTCTCAAGGACATCCTTATTTTCTCCGTAACCACTGCAGTACTAACATACATGCTGAAAACCTGAATTTATAGTCTTGAAAATTAAGCTTTTCCTTCTTTACTTTAGTTATATGAACTTATACTGTTACATATGTCATATATATTATGATGCACAGTGTTGTGCTACTTTCTGTCCATCTTTGGGTCATTAAGTAAAAAAAATGACTCTGTTTCATAGTTGCAATCTAAATGTGAGTATTTGTACCTGTCAGATAAATGTAATGGAGTAGAAGTAACATTATATGGGTGTAACTGAACATTACAAGTACAGGTAGCTCAGTAAATGCACATTCTTCCACTGTTGGACACACTGAGCATGTGATGAATAAAAACTGGATTTTCTTGATCTGGACGTTCTTCCAGTCATCCAAACCATCCATCAAATATTAAAAACTGCTCGCAGCATTTGTTCTCTTTGCTTTTTCATTTTCACTTTTCTCAAATGTTGACTGCTGTTTAACAGGACACGGACTCGGGGATGTACACGTGCGTGGTAACCAGCCCCACAGGGGAGTCGAGCTGGAGTGGGATGTTGACTGTCAGAGGTACTCACACCACTCACACTCACACTCTGTCTCTCTGCTACACTTCACACCCCGTCACTCTCACACTACACCTCCGTGCTCAGCAAACTACACACTCTGCCAGTGTTCGTTATAAGAGCACAGGCTGTAGCTGTAAAAAAAAAAAAATAAATAAAAATAAAAAAAACCTTTCGGTTTTGGGACAAAACTTTGATCAGAATCAGCTCACTGTCGTGGCGTAATCGTCCTGCTTTTCTGTTTACGGAACAGAAGACGGACTCTCTCCAATATCCAGAGTTTCGGAGTTCATTCAGCTTCCGGGGCCTCCTCAGAAGCCTGTAGTGACGGAGGTGACCAAGAACACCGTCACCCTCACCTGGCAGTCCAACCCTCACGAGGGCGGGGCCGCTGTCACCTCCTACATCATCGAGGCCTTCAGGTGAGCAGGAAACCGAAACCTTTGGAGGAGATCAGTGTGTTTCCACCACAGGGACTGGGGTCTAAGTTCTGTGAACATTATGTTAACCCCCCCAAAAAGTCCCTGATTGTGGATACCACATTCTTAATGTACTGCATTTTACTTCAGCTACCATTTTTTAGAATCTGCAGCCTGATATGACTTATTTTCTCCTTTGTGAAAATGCAGATATAAGTGGCAGAAATAACCTTTCAGTTCCACCAAAGAATTTCCTCCAACTAAAAGTTCTGATGTAAATGCTGCTGTGGTGAGAGTCCTTGAATATGTTTTTGCAGGCTGGAAACAGATTTGAGTGTGTTTGAAAGGCACATTTTAAAACACAGAGGTTAAATTAGACATTAAAGACAAACAAAGCAAAAGAAATGAAACAAAGTCAAACCATGAGCATGTTTAAATAATATGGCTCGTGGTTCATTATTGTTTGATTTATAAAATATAAAATTTATAAACAAATTACAAAAAATGTTCAACAAAGAGCCCAAACAGACGACGTCAAACTGCTTCTGTCTCTCAGCAAACAGTCCAAAAGCCAAATAATCTCAATTTTCTAACGTAAAAGACAAAGAAAAGCAGCAGATCCACACATTTAAGAAGCTGGAACCAGATCGCAGGATAAGACAAACAAAATGCTAAAAGTAGAAAGAAGAAAGGTAGATTTTTCAAAAGAGATCCTCAGGCAGGATTATTTCAAATCCACTGAGGACTTTGTTATATCGGGTGAAAAGATCCGAGAAGGTCTTTGTGAGTAAGTAACTCTGTAACTCAGAGTTACGTAACAGAGCAGTTTTAGAATAACTTCTGAAGGTAACTTGACATAGTTCGTATACTTCCTGGCTTACATCCAAGCCACGCAGCTTTTTTTGGCTGACACTGGAATATAATGACTTCCTAGTCTTTGGAGTTTGAGGAGAGACGGATCAATTTTTACAACGGAAGCCAAAAGTCTCCTGATTGTTCGTCCTAAATATGCATCAGGCATGTGAGGAAGTCACGTCCCTCTGACCTTTCTCACGGTGCTACCAGTCTATTAAACTGGTGGAATGCTCCTTTAACGCTTGTCATAAAGGCACATTTCCAGTCAGAACATTTGTTTGACCAGTTGCTTTGCCAGTGTGCTCGTCTCGGTAGCATAAATTCTGAGTGTTATTAATCATACACTGCTATTTGACTTGACCCGAGCTTACTTCTTTAAGTGTCTAGCGCTGACGGAGCCCACTTTCCGTCTTAAAAGGATTTGTCTTAACCGTATCCACCCTCTCCCTGTCTCTCTTTTATTCTCTTCACATTCTGACTCTACCCAGATAATGAAGTCTTCTTCATTTAGACTCATTAGAGTTGGGAAATGACTAATCTCGGCCCGAGGGGGGACGGTCCCGTTAAGTGACGTCCCGAAGTGAAATCCGTGACACTCGCCGCGTCAGTATTTAGCCGTAGCAATCCCGTGGAGAGCCAAAGCAGCTCTTAACAAACCAACCAGGGGCTTTAGAGGAAGACAGACAGTGAGTGAAAGAGGAGACAATTACTGCAGTGGTCAGCTCGCCAGCTCTGTCCTGTCCCGGGGCAAAGAAAGCCCGCTTGGAGAGTTCACTCATTACAGGAGACACACACACACACACACACACACACACACACACACACACACAAACACAAGTCCAGTTAGATCTGCGTGGACAGAAAAAGCTCGGTGTGGCAGGCTTACACGCAGAGCTGGTGATGCAGATTCGCTCGCTGCTGCACGCTCAGCCACCATCAAATTGTTTGGGAGTGTTTGTTTTCAGGCGCCGGCAGGAACAAAGATAGAAGTACGAACTAATGTTTCTCTCTCGCAGCGCTCCGTGTACCTCGAGCGTCTTGTGCGAACGGCGAAGCATCAATTATACGTCTGATTTAAAGAGAGGGAGAAGTCTTGATGGATGCGCGTAAAAGCCGTAGTTCCCACCTTTCGAAACCCATTTACAGACCGAGCGTCTCAGGAAAAAAAGCTGGATGACTCAGTTTAAATGGCAAAACTGTTTCCCTGGAGAACATTTGGTGGAAGAGGTGGAGAAGGAGAAACCACAGCTGATAGAAAGACGCCGTGCCCCGCTCGTTGTAATTACCTTGCCATTTTCTCCTCCACGGAGTTGAGGAAAATGTTAAATTGTGCTCACGCTGTTTGATAGTCCCCGTTCCTGCACTGCGCCGGGGCTGTTGTGTCCTCGCCGGGCTCGTTCAGGAGCCGCCGTTATAACCTGCTGCAATAAAAAGGAAGAATAAAACTCGTCATTGTTGTGTCCGCAAGCTGAGAGCAGGGACGTGATTTAAGATGCACAGAAACTGAAGGACTCGGGGAGCGGCTGAGAGAGCCATTTGTTTATTCAATTACTGGTGTTAAAGATAGATATGAAGCCACGGCTAGGAGACGGTTAGCTTAGCATAGCATAAGACTGGGAAATCCACACATTTTCATTTTTGCTCTGTAATTTTCGCTTTGAGATGTGTGTAGGTGGATATTGTTTCCTTTGGACCGAGCGAGGCTAAGCTGTTTCCTCCCCTCCTCTTGATGCTAAGCTAAGTGGCTACTAGCACCTAGCTTGTAAGCATACATACGTAAGAGTGGCATCAATCTTCGCGTCTCAACTCTCAGCAAAGTTTCTTCAAAATCCAAACCCTGTGTCGAACTGTACATATTGACTGTACATCAATCAAGCAATTGTATTAGTCAAATTACTGTTTAAGTAATTTCTCAAGATTAACATATATTTCTGTTTCCAGCTCCTTAAATGTGATGTTTGGATGTTTTTCTGTGTTTCATGTCATTTGCACTGACATGAAGATTGAATATCTCTTGCTTCACTGTCACCTTGTGCTCTGGGAAACTGTGATGGGCATTTTTACCATTTTCTTTGACAGGCAATCAGTTAATTGAAAAAAAAAATAAATAAAATAACTGTCACGACTCGGCATGAAAAAATTAAAGTTGTACTGGCACAAGACAAGTAATCATATTTATTTACATAAATGAAAACAAAACAAATGAACCACCATGAATCAGTAGTTCAGTGGTTGTGTGAATGTGCGGTGCAAAATAAAGAAAATGCGTCTCAACGAAACCAAACAAGACAAACCCATGTGGTGCAAAGGAACAAGCCTGCGATGGAATAAATCAGAAGAGTGGGGCGGCTGATCTTAAACACCCTCTGGATGAACCGGTTGGCTTCACTAATCAAAACTCCTGCCTGCCAGGAAACAAACAACAGCTCAGGGCGAGATACAACTCAGCTGGCACTGGTGAAACCAGAGAGCCATCACACGAGCTAATAATGAAAACAGTCTGGAGCTGCTGCACAGCCATAATCCCAACTAATTCATATTACCTTAAAATATCACACTTTGACACTAGATAGCAACGAATGTTATCAAAACTTGATAAAAGTAACTAACTGCAGCTTCCATATTGTACGTAGTTCACCCAGAACAGCCGTTTTCACCTGTTTACCTGCAGTTTTTATTTAATAATTGCGGAGGTACCTTTTTCCTCCAAACACACAGGTCAGGATAATATGTCACTCTTGAGCGCATCAACATCTCTGATTTGCGATTGTGTTTTCTTTAACATCTGTTTTCTGAACAAGTGTGACATTTGGCTGTGGCCCATAGTACGCTGAACAGCAGTCAACAGCTGTTCTGTGAGTGAGTGACAGAGAAGGTTAGAAGACACGAAAGGAAGCCGTATTCACGCACATCTCTTAATTGATCTAAATGAGCTGAGAATGTGTGTTTATGCTTGTTGAACATGCAGACAGTGGGCAGAACGACTCTGAAATATATTATTAATATGCCTGCTGAGGAAGAGACACTTAGCTACTAAAAGGTCGATGTTGCGCGGAGCCTTGACAGCATATCCATGGGATAATGTCAGTGAATATGAAGTAAAGCACAGACTTTGCTCGACACATGAGGTCCCCTGAGATACTTCACCTGAACGGATGAGTTGTGATGGAACCTGCTTCCCCTTTTCATCTGAAGATAACGTGATAATGAAGCTGTGCTCTCAAGATAACAGGAGTTGGTGTTCAATGTTTTCACAGAGGGCAGCACATTAAGACTACCTGCTTAACTGTATGATCAATAACAAGAGTCCTTTTAAAGGCAGCAAGAATCCTCCTGATAAAGATCTAGACCTTCAAGTGTGACGCTGTCAACTGTCTCATGGTGTTCTTGTATTTAAACCACGTTCACAAGAAATATATTGGTATTTTGGGATAATGACATATCACTCCCTCCCCTCAGCCAATCAGTGGGCAGCACCTGGCAAACGGTGGCGGACCAGGTCAGGCAGGAGAGGCACACAGTCGTCGGACTCTTCCCCAACACTGTTTATCTGTTCATCGTCCGAGCAGTCAACTCTTACGGCCTCAGTGACCCCAGCCCGATCTCGGAGCCTGTCAGGACGCAGGGTGAGTTACATAAGTGAGGCGAACCGCTTGCATAACACAAGTCCTGCTGTATAATCTTGATTTCATTTTTTTTTTTTTTTAAAGCAGGAAATTACAGATATTGAATGTAGGGCTGGAAACTGAGATAATGTGCCACATGGTTTGGAAAAAAGTTGCTTTTTTATGTGCAGTCTCAAACTAATTGCTTTCTCAGAGTGCAATCAGCCCTGAGCTATGTTGAATTTCATCAAAAAGCTTTTTCTTTTACTTTTTTTTTTTTTTTTTTTTAAACTGAATAAGTGCAACTCAGCTGTTTTTTTTTTTTGGCCCGGACAACACATCTTTGTTGTTTTCAGACGGGAGTCCTACAGAGCAGGGTGTGGACCACAGACAGGTGCAGAGGGAGTTAGGAGAGGTGTCGGTCTACCTGCAGAAGCCTGTGGTTCTGTCTCCCAACAGTGCCAGGATTTCTTGGACCGTAAGTTGAACACTTACTTACTCGTCTGCTTTTCAAAGTCGGCTTGCGGAGTGCGGAGGACACGCTAATCTCTCTGAAAATTAACTTCAAACCCTCCTTCCGAACGTTACGTGACACAAACAGATTAACTTGAGGTTCAAACAGCCGGTTCTGCTCTCGGTTACTGATGTAAATGTTTTATTGATCTTTTTTTTTTTCCTTTTTGTGTTGCCAACCTTCTTCAGGTCGCCCTTCAGTCTCGCTACGTTCAAGGTTATCGTATATTTTACCGGACTATCGGCAGCTCCTGGTTGGTCCAGGATGTGGAGGCCACATCCGACCACAGCACCATCTTAATGGATCTGCACAGCAATACAGAGTATGAAGTGAAGATACGGCCCTACTTCAATGAGCTGCAGGGACACGACAGCCTCATGGTTCTGCTGCGTACGCCTGAGGAGGGTAATCAATCAATGCTTATCAATAGAACTGAATGATCAAGAATATTTTTCTTTTATTACTGTCCCTAAAGGAATAGTAAAGAAATATGTTTCTGGTGTAGAACTGGATGAGATCAATTCCACTTTTAAGTCTGTGCTTTGAATATGTATATTAAATATTAGCAGCCAGTTAGCGTAGCTGAGCCATCAGTGTTGGAGGTTGTGGATATGATGCATACAGATAGCGGTTGAACGTTATTGTTCAGGATTCTGCTGTTTTCGATGTGCCATTGAAGAATGTCTTGTTTATCTGAGCCCTTTTGTCCTTGAACACTTGCCATCACAAAACCCTGATTAGAGCTCTGCCGATCTGGACTTATTCATTTAACACTTTGAAGGCTGGCGAGTTGAATTGACGACAGTTTGGAGGAAAACTACCTTGAGAAACACATAGAAAGAGAAGAATGAAATCATTCCGAGTGGAGTTAAAGAGACACTTCAGCCCCGAAATCAAAACCTGATGTTTGTCCTCTCACATACAGTGACGTTTGATCGTCTGTCTGCTCAGGGCCACAAAAAAAACCAAAAAAAAACTTGACAAACTCAACAGCTGTGAGCAGCTTCATGAAGAAACTCTTTTCTTTCTCAGGAACTACACCTGTATGCATCTGCTCATGGATGAAATGCTAACTTGCTAAGATGATTAAGCCAGCTAACGTTACAGCTCAGCAGAGCAGGACGTCCTTAATGTTTACATCGAAAGAAGGCGGACAAAAGAACTGACCCTTTACATTAAATTCAATAAGCACAATTTAAATTTGAGTTAATTTTCAGTCAGCGTGAGGCCAGTCCGCTGAACATGCAAATATGTGGCATTTCTTGCAAATAACACTCCCAATAATAAATAGATAAAGAATATTTAATTGGATTTAAATGCAGTTTTTATTTCAAGGGCTTCCCTCCTCGCCTGAAAGATGGTATCAAATTAAATAGTTGTTTAAAAGGGAACCTTTTTGATTATAATTAGGACATTATCTGGCGGTGACAGACCTGTAAAACAGAGCTTCATTATAACACTGATATCAGTGAATAACAATAATAGAAATATAATTATCCTCTCTTATCTCTGTCTGCAGTTCTGAGCGAGCCTCCACAGGCTGTGTCGGTGGTTCAGCTCAGCAACAGCTCCAGTATCAGAGTGTCCTGGGAGCCGCCGCCTCACAATATGCAGAGCGGCATCATCCTGGAGTACAAGGTGAGAAGACGGCTCTATCAGCGTGTGACGACACCGTTCCCCCCTCGAGACAACACCTGTCTCACCCTCTGATGTTTAATTCTGCCTTTAACACCGTCAATTAGTGACTCAGCCGTTGACTGCGACATGGAACAAATTGTTCTTGTGATCCCTGATGTTTTTATTTATTTATTTTTTTTCGCACTGTCATTACTCAGTGTTTTCCAAATTGGTAGTTTAGATTCTCATGAAAAAAACCCACTGATTTTAATTAACAATTAGTAATTACTCATTGCCTCATATCTGCTGGCAGTACATGCTCTGCTGCTGCCGCCGCCGAGAGTAGACTCAATTCTGTCATCAGATTGCGAATGCTGACTGTACCCGTCATCTGTTTGCTCTGTGACAAAAAACACTGAGTTCTGATTATCTGTCTCTGAGCATGAGCACAACACTGATTACTAATCATCGGGCTGCTATTCCAGGAAGAAAAAGGACAACTGAAAGGGAACACGCAGTGCCATTGTTTTGATTTATTCTCCCCATCTGTGTCTGCATGTGGAAAGTTACGAGAAAGCGGCGCAAGTCTGATCGTGACGCGCCAGATCCTTTTGGCGCTCGTCAGCCGAAGGCACGGATCACACCTAATCCCCTTAAACATTCAATTTGTCGAAAACGGCACACGGTGTACTGTGAAAGCCTCCAGCGACTCCATTGTTAAAAAGCAAATGTTGGAACAGTTTTACGTCGCACACTTTCATCAGTAAATCTTCATGAATTAGACATTAATTCATTGCACATTATGCAGATAATACCAGAAGGCAGAAGGCAACTAAGACCATTTACTGAAGTGCTCGAAGGCAAAATGAAAGACTCTACATTATTTACATCATTCTATAAAAATGTGATGGATTGTTGTGGATTAAATCACCCAGCTGTAAATAGAGCAGGTGAAAATGAGCTCCACCTCGACCAGCGGCAGCACCAGAACCAGCACCTGCCACCAATATTCTGCACGAGTGCTTTTATTTAGAAACTTTAATTACATGTTCCTGTTCATTTTATACGTTTTAAACCAAGCAACTCCTGACAGGAGAAAAAACACGTTCCTCATTTCACAAGTGAAAAGTTTCGTTAATAGGCAGTTAATTTCACCGTTGCTCGGCTTTATCGACGGCCGTGTATGTGGTCTGGTGGCGCTTACGTGGCTAATGTCAGCAGACTGCTGATGGAAGTGTGACCTGGAAAACTTGAAGCGTCTGGCGCACAAACTCCGAGACAAAAATATTTGTATATACTGTAAGAGAGAAGTGATTTTAAGGATTTCAAGAGATCTTTAACACCTTAAAGGTGCAGTATATTGATAAACTGACTCAACAAATTGACCTTACAGGACAACACACTTTGTTTATATGTGGCGGACCCTGCCACCTTTCACCTTGTTTCCCACTGCATGTTTCTGACTTTGGATTATTTTTTTGATGTTGTAAATATAAAATACTTTCAGAAACTACATAGTGCTCCTTTAATACAGGTGTGGATGGGATCGTTGACAGATCCGTATATATCTTATACTGCAGTTATGCAGGCACGTATATTTGTCACATCAGGCGTTTAAACCTTGGCTTTTAACTGTCATCGCGTTGACAACCCTTTTATCTCTAATCTCTGTGATATCTCTGCCGTCGTTCTTCGCCGTGTGCTGCCAGATAAAGCTTCAATGCCAAAAAATTTAGTCTGTGTTATTATAATAACGGGCCACGTCTTGTTCCCCCCGGGGGGGTGTGTGCTGGAGAAATTAAATGTCTTTATATCTGTTCATATCTTTAAAGATTAAAACATTAACCTCCCTGTCTGCTGCCGATCAGGTGTGGTGTCTGGAGCGGGAGAACCAGATAAACCGAACGGTGGACGGAGCCGTTCTGTCCATCCTGCTGACGGGCCTGCTGCCTGACGTCCGCTACACCGTGGTGGTGGCTGCCGTCACCAGCCTGGGTGTGGGCGCTCAAAGCCCGCCTGTCAGCCTGCTTCTCAGTGAGTCACTCAGACTGTCACAGCTACTACAAATAGAGAAATATGGCGAGATGCTCTCTCAGTGGGTTAAGAGCAGGTGAAATGTGTATGCGGAGTGATGTTTGTGTCGTGTGAGTGATTTAGCCGCCGAGGCGTCATCAACACTTATGTTCCGAGTGTGAAAATATTAAAAGTGTCAGTGGGGAGAGGAGTTTATTAAGTCTGTATTTCATATACTTGGGTTGTCGTGTATTCAGCAGTCATAACGAATAACATTTGGTGACAGACTGGCAGACAGTTGCTGCATTCCTCTTCTTTTGAATCATTTTTGGACATGCCTTTCTTGCCGAGAGTTACATGAGAAAAGCAAGATCGCTCTCTCGTCTGCGGCGAACATGAGGCTGAGAGCGGCAGCTGGTTAGCTTAGCTCAGCATAAAAAACCTGGAAACAGCTAGCCTGGCTGTGTCTGCTGGTAACATGATACTCCCACTACCTCATCCAGAGCTTAGTCATTAACACATTATATCCTAACAACCTGCAAAAACATCACTATGTGGATTTAGAGAAGCAGTGTCTCCACTGCAGCCCAGATCAGTCAGCCCTCTTTACTATCAGAAGACATTTTTCCATCCTCCCAGGCGAAAAAAAACCCCCCACATTGAAGCCACTTAACAAGTCCGAGCCTTAAGTTAGCCTTTCAAGATGATTATTTTTACATGTGGCTACTCTGCATCAGGCTATTTATGCTTATTATGAAAGAAATTTAACTGTTATATTTCCCAGAATGTCAAACCATCCTTTTTAATCTGTCTCTAGATTGTTGTCGTGTTGATATGAAACAGCTCTGTTTTGTCTTGAACTTCACCTCCAGCTCTCCCAACTGACAAGACCTCCACGTCCGTGAAGAAGGGCGGCAACCTCAGCATATCGGAGCAGATCACAAACGTCATCCGGCAGCCGGCGTTCATCGCGGGCCTGGGCGTGGCGGCGTGGCTGGTGCTGATGGGCTTCAGCGGCTGGATGTACTGTCGACACCGCAGGAGGAAGCAGCTGGGACACTACACCACGTCCTTCGCGTACACGCCAGCAGGTGAGCAGGACGAGCTTTGATGTTGCGGTACTATCTGGGGTTTTAAGCATCATGGCAGGTGTTCAAAGGATTAACTGTGAAATATCACGTATAAAGTTGAATTTCCGGAATGTCACATTTTTCAGCGATTTCAGCCCTTTTTTTTATGTCAGGCAGATAACTCCCGATGACATGACTTTACGACACCTTCAGATGCACTCTGTCCAACATATTCATTATATTTATAAATGCTCCTGAAAGAGAAAAAGCTCCAGTTGTTGCACGGCAAATCATCAAATTTGGTTTTCAATAAGCGGCAGTGACAAAGTTCCTGACAGAGCGCAGCGGCTGCAGGAGTGATAAATGTCTTTCAATTTTTAGTTTTTATTCTGCAAAGCGCACACATCAACACTCTCACTGCACATCCCATTCCGTTAATTAAAATGTATATATCCCCAGTGGGTCGTTTTCAAAGCAGTAATAAAGAAAAAAACAGACTGAAGCGCATGTAAACCGATACATGAGGTTTATTTTAGAAAACGCCCTTCGGCACATGAGCACATAAACACATCAGTTGTTTTCTGACGTTGAGAGATGTTTGTCCGTGTTCATGAATACTCAATGGAGCCCAGAGCTTCAGGAAAAACACATTTTTTACATAAATATTAGATATCACCGCCACACTAATGACTGAAGATCATTTTGTTTCAGTTTTTGGTATCGATCCTGTTATCATCCCGTTCATTTCAGAGGCCAGAGCTGCAGTAGAAGACACATTGATTCATCAAATGACATCTTTTACTTCAGATATGTAGGTCAATAGTGTATTTTTTTTAAAAGGATATTGATTAAATTGGGACACATAAACCCCATGTGTGACAAACTGTTTATTTGGAATGGGGCATAAATTAGCGAAAAATGTTTCATGTGAAGTGAATCTGTGAAAAGAAGTCTTTAAAAGGTCCAGTGTGCAGGATTTAGGGGCAGAAAAGGGATATACGATTCATGATTACTTTTTATTAGTGTGTGATTACCTGAAACTAACAGTTGCTGTGCTCATATATGGCAAGCTTGAGAAAAATAGGGTGGTCCTCCTGCAGAAGAATGTGAGTTTCAGACTTGTTTCCTTTATTCTGGTGAGTTTTGCTTAAAGGAAAGTATAACTGCAACAGCACTTTTGTGGTAAATAGTTTTGATTTTACTTTTGATTCTCAGGACGGTGCAGAACGATGTACCCCTCTGGTGTGAACTTGAAACTAACATTTATCAGTTTTTGTTCATTCAGTATTTTTTTTGTTCTCAGAGAGTCTTTGTCAGCCTCTCGATGGTGATTTTACAAAAAGCAGTTAAAACTCTACGTAGAAATTGGGAAGTCTTGTTTCCAAGCCAACTGAATTTTGCCCTCACTTCTCCATTTCTCTGTCTGTCACAGTACTGTCTCGGTCTCTATTCCGAATCTGCAGCATTTTGACTCAGTAGTGTCTCAGTCTTAGTCAAAGAAGACGAGGGAATTTATCTCTGTGAGAAGACAAATGCTTTGTGTTTATATATTTATAAAATTCACCTCCAGGATGCGTTGTGATTATTCCATCAACACATTTGACTGGTACCTTTTACACATGCACAATATAAATAGCAATAAAAGAGGTGAATAAAGAGGGAATTAGTGTTTGTTGCCTTGCACTGTGCGAATGTGGACCAGCTGTGCAGTGTCAGAAACAGGTTGGGATTACTAAAAGGGGGGAAAATGCGCCGTAAGTGCCACTGAAGCCTAAATCGCTTCTGCTGTAAAACAAGATTCATAACCGAGAACTTTATCTTCTTCCAGTTGGCTTCGCTCACGGTGAAGGATCTGGAATCATCAATGGAGGGTAAATGAAAGATTATGATTGGATTCGGATAACATTTTGTTTCATGCATGAAGAAAACGTAGCGTTGGCATAATCTCAGCTGTCTCTCCAGGCCCGGCTTGTTGGGATCAAACATGGGGAACTACCCCTGGCTCGCCGACTCCTGGCCCACTCCGAACCTCGCTCACAGCAAAGACTCTGTCAACTGCTGCGCTGGCAAACTGGACTCTGACAGATATTACAACTGTAAGTGCGCTCCCACTTTGACCGTCTGGTGAAATGACTCATCTTGAGAGTACTGAGTGGATAATGTCTCCGTTCAGCAGTTGGCATCATGAACTACCCGAGCCAGACGGAGAAGCGCAGCACGGCGTCCAACGACAGCCCCATCTACAGCACCATCAACACCACCGCCGAGGACGACCTGCTGGCGTACTACGACACCTACTCCAGTGCGTCCTACACCCAGGGCCCGGACCCGTACAGCAGCAACCCCGTACTGGCAAACGGTGGCCTGGTGGGGCTGGAGCAGGACCTGGACCAGTGGACCATCCAGTCCGGACAGTCCGGGTCTGAGTACGCCAAGCTCCAGTACACCAAGAAGAGCAACGGTGAGGGTTTTCTGCTTCTGTGATCTATTTTGATTTTGTAAGACGACCCCAGAATACAGCAGATCATACAGCATGGTTACAGGGAGAAAACAAACACTAGGATGTAGAGTATATCCAGCCATTTATGGGCTAATAAATTAAAGTAACATAATCATAACAATAATAACATAATCATTAAAAAAATGATAGAAGTGTTCTTAAGGAATATTTCTTATTTGATTTTACTTTTACTTTCTTTTATTAGGTGGTCCTTCACATAATAACCTTGCCTTCAAGCTCTGAATGGGAACATATAGTAACTGAGAACATATAGGGATTATGAGGGTCAAGTGCTCCTTCAGGCGCTCGAAAGGCAGAACGAGGAGAGACGGGGGGACTTATTGTTTAACAGCTTACAGCGCTTTCAGCATCAGCGTGATTCCAACTTGTAGATTATATGACATGTTTTTTTTTGTTGTTTTTTTTTCTCTCTGTAGACAAACTGGTGAAGCAGAGGTCCACCGGGTCTTCGTCCAAGTCTGCTCCTCTCACCTGGGTGGATGTTCTGTCGCTGCCTCTGCCTGCCAACAAAGACAGACGGGATAAGAAGACAGACAGAGACGAGGAGAAGCACAGGTGAGACTGACATCTGATGTATTTTTCCATTCAAGATCAGAGCCCCCTGTTTCCTCCGAGTCTAACATTCACTCGGTGGGTTTATTATTAGCATTAAGGGCCTTCACCTACATGACAGAGGGAGTTAAGGCGGCTGGATATCAAACCTGCCCTGTAACGCTGCCAAGGCTGTCAAACAAAACTTGAGTGAAGTTTGGAGTCTGGGGAGTTTTCAAATTAACAGCAGTTTGTCTCTGCAGGCGGTGAGTAGATTGAGCTCGGGGGGTTACGGAGGGGAGGGCGTCTCCGCTAACTAGTTCTGACAGATTAGATGGCGGCCATAACGGGGCGGGATCGGAGGACGACTCTGACTGTGCCGTGTCTGTTTTAATGACATTAGCCACCATCTGACAGTGCGGATTAGCACTTTCTATTTTCAATGACAAGTCCATCATTAAATTGGCGCCGATGGCACCCGAGCTGACAACAGAAATCACGGAGGAGGTGCTCGTTGTCTCTAACTCGATCTTGATTCCACTTTCAATACGAACTAGATTGTTATTTGTTTATTTCAATCTATACCGGTGTCCAGGTATTCCGCTCGCATTTCACATTCAGTGTGTTACATGGTCCAAATTGCAATATATTTTGCAGGAAACCAAAATATATCCCAATGTTGTTTTCCAATATCCTGCAGCCCTCGTGTAAACACTCGTGTCCCCCCAAGGCTGATTGGCAATAACTTTCTGACCTCTTAAAGGAGCCCTGCGGAGTTTTGTTTGTCTACATTCAATTCATTTCTCCCCAATACTCATATTTTTGTATCTTTGACATGCAACTCAAACAGTCGCAGAGCAATATTTTTGTATTATTATGAAAGCTGCATTGTTTATATTAGTGTTTACTTCCTGGCAGACCTCTTCTCTGCTGCCTCTCTTTGGTGATTTACTGCTGACGGATGACTGCGGATTAGTGGAATTCTGTGAAATCATTGACAGAAATGTATATCCACCGAAAAACATTGTTATAACACTCCACGGGCTACCCTTAAATAGTCACATAATCATCATTCAGCTGTTCTTTTTAGTGGTCATTAAAAATCATTACAACACTGTTAGCTTAGATGGACAATGATGTTAAAATTTTGCTCAAAGCTCTGCTGTACAGCCGCACAGAGCTGCTAGCATGCCTGTAAACTCTGTCTTGTTGTAATTACATTTATTATTTATATAAATAGAGGTTTTACGTGTTGACTGTTTCCCTCTGAGACACACACTCATGCTGCTGTTACTCACTGTCTGTCCCTGCAGCCCTGAGGAGGACGATGACGACTGGTGTCCTCCATTGCCTGCCAGAACCTACCTGATGGACGCCTCCCGGGAGGAGCTCTCCAGTCTGCCCTCCAAACCGAACGAGCTGTCATACGCAGCAACGCTGACATCTTCCCCCCAGCAAGACACTCACAAGCCCAGCGAGAGTCCGCGGCTGCAGCACATTGACCTCTTGACTCGTCACCAGTCAGGCTCCCAGGTATCTCAGTCCAACCCAGATCTGTTTACCAACAACACCAAGGCCCGGGAAGCCGGTGAGGCGTACCACACCCGCCAGTGGGCAGAAGATTTCAAGGGAGAAAGCCTCGGCAAAGGTCAGTTCAGATTCAGTTTAACGTCTCACATCTTTGGAAGTGACTCCCCAAGAGGCAGCGCACAACCACACAGTGTCATGTATAATTTAGTTTATGATGTTACCTAACAGAAAGGATTTGTACATGGAAATCATGTCACATTTATTCAAAGTGCAGCTCAGTGTACTTTAGTTGCTCTAAGTTTCCCGAGGATGACATCAGTGTGCTCTCTTGTCAGGACAATCTCCGGCTTCTGCTGCCGAGTCGAGCCCCACGGCCCCGGCGCACAGATCCAGGGGTAAGAAGAGAACGCCCAAGGATGGACCACCTAGACGAGAGCTACACAGCCAAGCAGGTATGACACACTGTTTGTATCACATCTGTTTTAGTTTGGGGGAAAAAGAATGAGAGATATTACTATTTACTCGATTTCTTAAAATATTGGATGGCTGGTAGTCCAAAATGTAAGTTGATCCTGACTGAAATATCTCAACAACTACGGGATGGATTACTCCATTACTACTAAATTCTAAACTGACATTAATAAAAAGTCAAGGGAGAACTGCGTTTCCCCTGAAATATTTAAAAAGATATTCACTATGTTTATATACTGCTGCTGTATATTCACTACTTCATGACTGTCATGTAGTGTGCCTGTGCAAGGGGGCGGGGCAGCTCTCAGCCTGCACACAGACAAAGACGTGCTTTGATGACAATGCTCTAAAAAGTCTGTTTAAACTAGAATCTATGTAAACTTCACTTTAGTCTATGTAAACCTCACAAAAATCAATATAAACGTCACTAGAATTGATATAAATCTCATTAGAGTCGGTGTGAACTTCACTGGAGTCGTATAAGCGGAACAGAAACATTTATAACACTTGTATAATTTGCACAGGCTTTAGCTGTATAGCTGTCACGGTAATGATTGAAATGCATCCCTCCACCTGAGTGGTGCTGCTGTACCTGGAAAGATGACGGACACGCTCAGGCGTGTGCTTCCCCGATCGGGCAGATCAAGAAGTGACAGTCTGTCATTTGTCAGGCTCTTGCTTGGCCAGGAGTTTCCTCTTGTTGCCTGGCAACTAGTCATGGTCTGGTTCGATTCCTGGCCCCTGCAGTTTACGTGTTGAAGTGGCCTTGGGCAATGATACTGAACCCCACGTTGCTCCCGGTGGCTCTTCTGATGTGTAATGTGAATGTGTAACTGTATGAATGGGTGTGTTCCTTATGCTAAGCTAACCAGCTGCTGTCTGAGCTTCATGTTTTGGGCAAAGGCCTCTCTCATCTAATTCTCAGCAAGAGAGCAAATATTTTCTAAAATATCAAACCATTCCTTGAAATCAGATCACTGTCTCTGGTTTATTAATCGCCACTGATCAATCATTTGCAGAGCTCCCCCCTCCACCGGCCCCTCCCACCACAGATGACTCCCTGCAGCTGTTGGCTGATGTTTTGAGCCGCAGCCGAACAGACAGTGAAAGAAAAGAGGCGAGCGACTCGCCCACACTTCCGAGGAGGGGAGAGCATTTCTCACCACAAAGGAGAGGACCTACAAAGTGGCCGTCGCAGGGTGAGTGCGATATGTGCCACTCACCTCTGTATCCGTCAACAACAGACGATAAAAGGACAGTTTCTATCCCAGCAGACATTTTTCTTCAACAGCTGGAACCCACATAGATGCTTCATGCAAATCCCTCTGAGCTTAGAAAGCACCAGCTGCCACCAGTGTATGCACACTTATTATCTCATAGTCGTAGCTCTGCTTTTAGTAGCAGGGGGTCTATTTCCAGCCTGCTCCCTCACTTAGGGTTTAACCTATATAAATACAGCTGTAACTTTGCCTGATTTGTTGTCATCCCCAGATGAGAATATAATCCCATATGGAACATCCAGCTTCGCGCCCAAGGTGCAGACGTCAGGCTACGGGTCTCTGGGCGGAGGAGTCTTTCCTCGACACTCCACCACCGGCCGGAGGAGAGATGAGGTATGTCTAGACGTACAGAAGGAACTGCTGAACAGACAGAGTGTCTGAATAGTGAGGGTCACAGCAGGTTCAGCGGTAAACTGAGGGCGGTGTGAGCTGCCTGTCAGAAAGTTTCCCGTGGACAAAAGTAGTTATCGAACATAGTGACTTGACAAAAGTTTGCATTTGTCTCCGAGTTGAACCTCGGAGAAAGTACACATGCTTCCGCAGGTAAAGACGAACTAAATCATTAGAGTGACACAAAAAATCTGTCTGCCGAGAATGAAACTCACCTCCTGTAGTCTTGAAAGATGACTATGATACTTTTGCAGTTTGCTCGACAGCAGAGACAGCAAACTATAACGAGGAGGACAGTTATGTAATGTTTTCACAACTGAGGGAAAAAAAAAGTGTCAAAATGTCCGGAAAAACTTTGAGAACCACCCCTGCAACATAATCCACCTTCTGGCTATTCTTCCATATGCGCAGTACCCTCAGCTTCAGTTCAAAACATTTGAGATGATAGTTTGGCACTTTTCTAAGTTCATATTGGTTCTTTTGCCTGATGTGTTTGGGGGGGTAAAAAGAAAAACTCAGAAAAACGTGCGCAGGATTAGTCATATAGCTACTCTTTAAAATGTTTATTCTTTTACATTCAGAGAGGCAAAGTCACTTGGCTCTACTGTATCAAAGCCTGATGTATCAGACAGTGTTTGCTGTCAAGTGAGTTATACATACTGTATACCTCACTTGAGACCAAGAATACATGTTTTGATAAAATGTCTTTTATAAAGACCTTCATCAGGTATCAGAAAATGACCTGATGAAGGACTTTGTATGGAAGCTTTGATCTTCTCCTACGCACCTGTTGAGCCACTATTATTAAGCTGTTTGCTAGTGTTAAATGGTTACGGATGAAAAAAATGAGAAAGAAGATTAAAAAAAAAAATAGTCCTCAAATATTGATATCATATCCGCCCTCAAGCTAAGAATTAGCCTTGCTTTGAATAGACCGTGTCCATCGTTCTGTCTGTCTCTCTCGGTATCCAACTGTTTCTCCCGTCTTGTCTCCTTTCAGAGCCTCATGTAAGCAGAAGCCAGTCACATTTCCTCCATGAATTTCCTGTCTTTGCGAACCATCAATCCGTTGCCATGGTGAAAAACTGAAGACTAAAGGGAGAGCATCAAGGCTAGCTATCTGCCTTTTTTCACAGCTAGTATTATCTTACCTTAATGACTTTAATCTTTATTTTTTGTGATTTGCTTCACCCTCTCTCCGTGTACATAGACAGCTTTGCAATTTTTTTAAAAAAAGATGTCGATCAGATATATTGCTAGAAAAAAAAAATGGATCCGGGGTTTTAAAAAAAAAAAAAAGATACAGTATTTTTTTCGGCAGTGGGAAGTAAATGTAAGTACAGAATTATTGTTCAGCAGATAAATGAATGTATCGTCTGCTCACTCCTGACCATGAAACCATGATGATGTGTGCGTTTCACGAAAGACTGGAGAAGACAAGAAGCAGAAAACATGTTAATAAACCATCATACAGTATGTGTGGGCATGTGAGCTTGTGTGTGTGTGTGTGTGAGAGAGAGATAGTGCATGTGTGTAGTGTTTGTGTGTGTGTTACTGTTTTGATCTCTCATCCCTGTTGAGTGACTGTGTACTTGTGGTATCCCTGTAGATCACCAGTGTGTTAGTAAGATTTTTAAACTGACCAATAAAACATTTATTACAAAAAAGATCCTCCCGTCCTCGTGTGAGTTAATTCAAATTATCGTGGAATGAAACCATTTTTTTTTTTCTTTCTTTTTTTTTAGCCGAGTTAGCCGCTTGATGGTAATGTCAGTCCAGCGGTTGGTCCACCACTTTGGTCCAGACTGAAACACCTCAAAATCATTCAGATGTATTGCAATAAATCCGCCTGAACTGTGATGACTGTGGTCATTTCCCATCCGATCCCATCATCATCATGGTTGATACTCCCTTCTTACAGGGGGCAGCAGGCGCCGTCGGCACAGCGCAGCCTAATGTTTAAAGAAGATGCCGTCTAATGCATTTATGAAACATCCAGGACCCCGAGTGTACATACATCATCTCAACTTAGTGGTGTCATGATCAGGGCATCTGTAGCCAGGATGTTAGAAATACTGAGGTCACCCATACATCGAGAAAATGTGGAAGATTATTTCTCTGCATTTTGACACGACCAACAGAATAAGCAACAAATATGGCAAATTTTGACTCACATTTATTTAACTTATTTCTATGCTTAAAATAACTTATTTACATGGGTAAGACTTTATAAAAACCATCAATAATAAATGGTCAGTTTAAACCTAATTAGATTCAGTTAATTTTTTAAATCAGTCATTTAACTGTTCAACAATAAACATGGTTCACGAAGTTGCCACTCATCCAAATAATGTTGATATAAGATAATGTTGCTGGATAAATGAGTATTTATTAACCATTTAAAAGTATTATGAACATCATTTGAAACTTCCCAATAAACAGTGGCTCATAAATTGTTAATAAACCACTGAGCTGCTTGTTAACAATCAAATACATTTTAAATAAAGTTTAATTTAATACAAACTTGATGTTTTTATGAATGTGTACTTGTTTTTTTAATGATGATAGAGACTATAAAGTGTTATCAAATATATATATGTATCATGATATCATACATAGAGGAAAACTACTGTAGGTTAAGCACAACAGCATTTAAGTTAATTTACTTGTGATATAATAGAAGAGTGGCAGGCAATGGGCCGATGTGTGGTTATCCTACTCTCTGAAGTGTGTTCTTTCAATTTTCTGGAGGCGTTTCTTCCTCTGTCACACAACGCAGATATGTTGGGTTTCAGTGTGTTTCTCTGTGCATCTCTGATTGACTTCGGTACAGCTGTCACCACAGTCTGCCCCCAAAGCAAGATTCAGTGACGTAACGACCCTGCTTTTTTTTTAAGTTCTATGTGAATATGCGCAGTAGAGTCTCTCCCGCTTGCCCTGTCAAATTTTTGAATCATTTTTCCGGCTCAAGGAAAGATGTACGAGTGTACAACCTCCACGGATCAAAAATTCATGATAGAGAGAGTCATAGTTGACCTTGACTGCACTCTGAGCTGCCTCTTTTATAATGTGAGTCTATGGGGGAAGATGCTTTTTGTGTTGCAGGGGAATTGGAAGCAAGGCTGTGTGGCTCCCTCATATTCAGATCTATCACACATTCACACCCAGACCATGACCCTGAACCCAAAAGAACCAAAAGAGTCAGTTGCCTAGTCACGCGTGAAGTGTAGTACTGCAGGAAGATGTTAATTAAACACAACCCAGCACACAAAAGACTATCTGTAGTGTAGTATTTTCTCAAAAAGAAACATGATTTGTTTTCTGTGATAGTTCCTGGATTCTGTAATGACCCAAACACCTCCACCATATTCCCAACAGCCTCTTTTGTTGCTAACATGCAACACTATATTGGAGGACATAGTAAACATTATACCTGCTGAATATCAGCATGGAGATGTTGACATGTTTGTTTATTTGGCATTTAGCACAAATCACAGCCGTCATGTGCCAAATTCAGCCTCACTGACTCTTGTTCAATTGAAATAATGTTTCTGAGTCATGTTTGATTTGTTCAAAGACTCGCACACACTTTGAAGATGTCTTGAAATAATTCCAGCACAAACTACTCTAGCAAAGTGAACAAAATCTCCATTAGACGCGCGTGTGTCGAATAATAACGCCTGTCTCCGTGGAAGGCAGATAGAAAGAAGATAGATGAGCCAGCTCCAGTTTTTCCATCAGAGGTCCCTGAGGTCTGAATGAACTCAAGAGATTGTTATCCCATGTTCCCGCTAAGATGACTTCTCTGATATGAGAATGTGTAAGACCTGATGCATTCTTCTGATTACAGCATTGCGAGAAGTTTGTGAATGTGGCCTAACGAGAGGAGCTAACCTTCATCTCACTGTGTGGCTCCTGAAATGTGTCAGCGATGGGATATAATAAAAGGCTGTCTTCACGTCCGCACCTTCTTCCGCCTCCTGTGTTCAGATCTTCGTGGATTAAAGCACTACAGTATTTTGGCAGGGAGGCTGCGGGGAAGTGTGGAGCCTGCTTTGGACTGCACTGCCTTTGGCGAACACACACTGGGTCCCACCAGGCTCGGAGGATAATGGTAATCCGATGCAATTTGAAGGGGTTATGCAATTTAGAAGGGTTCTACAATTTTATGCTTTTAGGCCTGGAGCACGGATTAGAGTCTCAGTGGTTTGCACACGCCCTCCCACACGGACAGCTCAGCTCGACCAGCCACGGACTGTAACTGAGGCCACTTCATGTCCACACCAGTGGATCAACGTTCTACTTGTGCTATAGGAACTCTTGGAATTACTGCAAAAGATCCTCTTCAGGCACTTTTAATGAACAAACCTTTCTCCAGCTCCACTGTAACGTCCAGTGTCAGTCAGTGTATCTGCACTCATGTCTCTACATAAAAGTGTATCCAGCGCGTATCGGACCATGGCTGGTCTTCAAACTCATTACGATGTACAAATAAAATCATCTTAGATGTCAAATTAAGTCTTAAATTAAGATTTCAAACTCCGCGCATCACTTTGCACAGTGAAGGTCAAGCATTCAAGTGGAGCGGTACTCAGTAAATCAAATGTTTGAGTGGAGGACAACTTTAACATCCACATCTGACTGTCAAAAGGACAAAAATCATCTCAAACAGGGATTCCTAACCAGAGGCACAGGTGCTCCAGGGGAACATTCTGCAGGAGGTATGTGGAAGGATGATGGAATAATTCAGTTAATTTAAAAATAGATTAGAATATGTATCCAAATACTTGTTGTTTTGAGAGGAATGCCAGTGTGATAACCAGTAAATTACCAGCTGTTACTAACAGGGTTGTCTAAGGTTCTCAAAGGTCAAACTTGAGTTAAAGATACTGCATTTAAATATTACTTTGGTAAAAGTGAAGTTCACACATATGAATTGTATTTGAGAAAAAGTAAATTTTATATATATATATATATATATATATATATATATATATATATATATATATATATATATATATATATATATATATATATATATATATATATATATATATAAAAAGATAAAGATTTGTTTGTTTTTATATCTGATTGTTGACAAAATATGTTCATTTAAACGTGCAGTCGTTTGGCTCCGAGGCAACATGTGATCTGTAATCAGAAAAATAAATAGCAACTAAAGTTATATTAATGTAGTGAGTACAAAAGCACAATATTTGCCTCCAAAATGTCATGGAGTGAAAAATGGAAATACTCCAGTAAAGTAGGAAATGCACTTGGTAACATTCGACCATCACTGATTATAAACAACTACTGCTGTGAGCAAGATAATAACAGCAAGACAAGAGAGCAAAGATAAGCAGTACAATGAAAACCCTGACCAATACTGAACAAACAAACCCAAGAGTAAGAGATCAACAGCTCTAGGATCAAAAACATTATTAACTGAAGCCTCGGTGTCTGCAGGGGCTTTATAACACCACTGATTCGATAAACTCATCAGGAGCTGCTGGTGTCAACATCATTGTGTCCAAAAAGAGTAAGAAAAGGAAAGTTAGCTGTAAATCCCTTCTGACAACAAAACAGTTCAAAGTGATTTCCATAAGACACAAAAAGCAGAAGGTATAAAAAGGTATCACACGGGGATATGGAAAGTTACTATAGATTAGTGCTCAATAGAATTTGGAAAACGTTGAGCCTCAAGCGAAGAGAATTGAGAACAGGTAAGTCATTCTGGGTTAATAAGGGCAGAATGACGACAGAAATCCAGTTTGAAGTCAAATCAGACTTAGAGAAGAATTATGATTATCAGTCTGAGCAGGTATAAACACATAATCATCATTCAAGGGAGGATTAACATTGTGATTCTTTCAAACTGATCATAAACTGGTGATTCAGAGTCTTTGCTGTAAGACTTAATAAAAGGCCCCATCTAGTGGCCATACCCAAGACAACCAGGGGGACTGTGATGCAAAGTGTACTGGATTCTGCTGGTCGTCTATAAATCCTCTAGGACTTAAAAGCAGCCGCACATTGTGTGAAATTTAATGTGATTCACAAAGAGATCTGCTTAATCTGAAGAGTACAGTTACTCCAAATTTTTACAAGTTTAATGATTTTGGGGTTCCACACCGTGAGCATGAGCTCAGAGAGGTGTCAGGAAGTAGCAGGTGATTCAGCTGCATCGAATAGGCCTGTGTTTCACAGAAGACTTAGTCATTCTCTTAAAAGCACTGATTTCATAGAGCAGAGCTAAAATTAAGTCAGAGCAGAGGGAGAGTGAGCCAACATGTACAATACCAGCAGGCCTGAATCTGAATCAGTTAAATGTGAAATCAGCCATAATTAATCTAATTTTTTACACCTGTGTGACGCCTCTTGCCCCAACTTGTTTGAAATGTGATGGCGGCATCTAATTCAGAGCTAGCATTTATTCTTAAAAAAATAAAAAATCAATGAAGTGATTGTGAAGTTTCCTGTCTTTCCCAGTGTAGCTTTACATAATTTACTTAAACCCGGGGTCAACTTCCTTGTATGTTTTGTAACTTATTTGGATAATAAAGTTGATTCTGATTGATTCATCTGATAACCAGTGGTGGACCTGTTATTATTGGCCAGATGAATGTTGAGACTGCAAGTTTGGCAAACATTTTTTGGAGTAACTCTGCTCTAAGTAGTTCTTTTTTAATCCCTGAGTCTAGAAATTGTTTCCAGATGGTTCTGATGCACAGCTCTTTAAAAGGGTAGGAGAAGGTTATTTGCTGCCTTTTTAAGGAACATTGTGCTCTGTACCGATTTGGGGGACTGTTAAGACCACAACAAAACCCAACTGGCTCTACCTTGTGACCCGCAAACATCAAGAAGAAGACACCATATCCCAGTACAAGTTTACAACAACAAGCCTCATTGAAATAAGACCCAGAACTTCTTTCCCCAAACAAAGAAAAGACTACACACTAAACTAACAAACAAAACCATAAAATGAGGACAAAGACAGAGTGCCACTCAAACAGTCAGGACTGCCTGGTAAGTAGACGCAAACAGCTCCTTCTCCTCCACCCTCCCTTAAATATGGGGCAGGGCTAAGTGCCTGATGAGCAGCACCTGAGTGAAGGGAGGAAGAGAGGAGGAGGAAGAGGAAGAGGAGGAGGAGGAGGAAACACATAAGAGGGTAACAGGGACCATCATGAGAGGACGCTCCCTCTCTACACAGTTCTCTACATGATGTTTCCCTGACGTCCACGACGTCCACTTTATGTTCCCAGCACGTTGGTGTGAAGGTCGTCTCCTTCTAACATCCCCAGAACGTCGCTGTGGAGTTCTGTAAAGAGTTGAGGGACGACATTTGGTGACTTTCAAGGAACTTTCTGGGAATGTTGAGGGGACCATCACTAAAGGACGTTCCCTCAAGGTCTCTTAAGTTCCTGTTACGTCTGCAGAACCTTTACTGCCCTTAAGAGGACCAACCCAGACTGTAATTTTTGATAAAACATATAAAAGATGTTTGTTTCTCATACATGCGTACGTTTGTGTAAATGAAAGTAGTTCTGATCCCGTCCCTGATTTATTAAAAACAAATCCTCCCTGACTCTTTCCACAGCAGCACCTCTTAATGTGCAGAATACTACATCAGTTAAACCAGATAGAAAATGAAATGTTATTTTCTCATCCATCTGACCACTCCTACTCCCACTACAAGATGCTGCAACAGAGATAATTTCTCTCTAAAAACTGTACAAACCTACACTTTTATCATCTGCCCACCTGCCAGCTTGTACAAAGTTAACCCTACGCATCTTGTCCTGTTAATTTATACTGTTGGCTGCGTTCACATTCGCTGTTACATATGTTTAATTTTTACAAATGTCTGTGCAATTTATTGTATGTGTAATTAAATAGAGTCCTCTGGGCTGTGTGCCAATAAAACGACAGTGACTTGAAAATATGAGGCTAAATGTAAGATTAATGGATTCAATTTGTCTCTCCGATGTTGTTATGAGGGATCGAAAGACATTAAGTGCAGAGAGTGCTGTTGTGTTTCCATCATTTATACTAAAGATAATATGAATTGATTGTGATAATTTTGTATGCGAGGCGACACAAAGAGTTGTATTAAATGGCCTGATATTTACAGAAAATCACGTTGCTTTTTACATCAGCATAACATAGTGAAGGGTTTAGCCAAAGCACATCAACTGGGATATAATTCAAAATGTCAGTGGACTCGCTTTTTCAATTTTTACCGCTTAAAATAAATCTGTTTAAATGATCTTTTCCAGCCCCTGGCTGAGGGTAAGCCTCTCACTGGCCGTGCGTTTACTGCGTGTGGTTGTGCAGCATTTTGAATGAAAAGCCCTGTGTCATCAGTATTACCGAGATGTGCGCAGCGCTTTAACAGTTTTGTATTTTCAGCAGATTCCCCAAAACACAAAACTCATCCTCTGTGATTGGTCGTGGCTCAGCACGCTCCATTGTTCCATCAGCCCGTTTGTTCGCTTGGTTTCCTGCACACAAACAAAACTTTCCTGCCACTCTGGGCAATATCGGGCTTCTGTGTGCTTTGACAACCCGAAATATTGGAATCTCTGACTTTTTCTTCAGGAAAAAAGATAAAGGTAGGTCATTCGTGTTAAAAATCGATGAGTGAATGTATACCTGTTAAATATTTTGATATTTAAAAATAGAGTGTTGTTTCTTTAAAATAGTTTCTTTTAATTTCTCAATGTAAATCTCCTTTTATGTCGCTTTAAAATGTTGGGAAACCTATTTTATGAACGACTGAACACACAGAAATCATGTTTTCGTGAAAATACAGACTTGTTTTTCACCATTTTCTCTAAAGTTACACGGAGCATGTTTGGTATCTTTGGAAACCTGGTGGTCTTTAAAAGCACTCAAAGCAAATTTCTAAACAACGTGGTTTTAAAGATAGACAATCCCTCAGTCTGTTAGTGTTAGAGGTTAATGACTTGTCAGACTGAGCTTTACTGTCCCTGTGACACCCTGCTGAATGCATTTAGATATTGTTTTATTCATATCCAGTGTCTCTCCACACACTGTAACAGGAAGTCCCTGCTATAATTGGTATCGCAGCGGCCCGGTGACCCGCTCTGCTTTCTCTCACTGTGTGTCAGTCAGTGTTTTTTTGGCAGGATGTACAGCTTCATGGGAGGTGGGTTGTTCTGCGCCGGAGTCGGGAACATACTCCTCATTGTCTCCACAGCAACTGACTACTGGATGCAGTATCGTCACTCCAGCAATTACATGCACCAGGGACTGTGGCGGTACTGTGTGCCCGGGAAATGCATGACACACACAGACAGCATCGGTAAGACTCACCAGGCGGGTGACTTCCACACAAGGCAGAGCCTCATTTATATGTATTAGTCTGCTGACAATCAGGCCGTGACCTTGCCACTAACACTGATGAGCACTGGGGTTACAGTACTCCCCTGTTGGGCTTTAAATATGGGTGAGGGAGAAGTGTGAGCGAGATGGAAATCATGTGTCTGTCGTGCAAATGTCACAAGAAATCTTTTTTTTTTTTTAAATCAAATATTTATTTTTTACAGTGGGAGACCGTTTTTTTTTCTTTTTTTTTTAATCTTTCTAAGCTTTAATCATCAAATTAGATGCAAATCCTACACTATATTAATCCCCTAATGTGTTGCTCCGGAAAAACTTACTCACGCTCTTTGTGGTAAAAGCATGAAACAAGCTTCAAGTGTGAGCTCCATCAATTACCCCTTCTAAAATAAATCCCAGCCAACAAAAGACATTAGTTATAATTACAAAGATCAATTGTGACTTTTTGAATTATTGTGATTTTAAATAGGCACATTGTGTTATAGAGTCTGTTGTGGAGGATTCAAATCGTGTAAGAGGAAACTTTCAATAAATACGAAAAAGGGTTAGGGTTATTATCGTTGAAAATAAAGCAAAAACCTTTCACAGTGATTGCTCTGGTGTGCCTTAGATTTTCATTTAGGTGCACAATTCTTGTGTTATTTAATTGATGGTAAAAAGGAATAAACTTGCAAATGTGAGATTCTCATTATCTTACTCAAAGCACATGCAAAAAGTGTTTAAAATTAAACTATATTTCAGGGGCACCAGTGCAACACAACAGTCACACCCTGGACGCCTGATTCTGAATTCCTTGTTCAGTTCTGTCCTGGTTTACAATGTCTTTGTTTCCTCTCACCCACAGCCTACTGGGATGCCACCCGGGCCTTCATGATCCTCTCCCTGCTGGCTTGTTTCATCGGCATTGTGATCGGTGTCATGGCCTTCATCCACTACTCCTCCTTTGACGGGTTTGACAAGACTTTTGCAGCCGGCATCCTCTTCTTCATCTCCTGTGAGCCCCTCATCTGTTCACATTCACAGGCCTCTCTCAAACATTAAAGACCCTCATCACTTCTGTTCTGATCTCTTGTGCAGGCTTCTTTGTGTTGCTGGCCATGGCTGTCTACACAGGAGTGACAGTGAACTACTACGGTAAACGCTATGGCAGCTGGCGGTTCTCCTGGTCCTATATAATGGGCTGGGTGGCAGTGGTGCTCACATTCTTCTCAGGTATGCATCTCGTCATGTCAATAAAGAGGTGTACTTTATTCTCGTGTTCATGATCATATCAATTGGATTGTTCTCTTCCAGGTATCTTCTACATGTGTGCCTACCGGATGCATGAATGCCCAAGAAACTCTAATTCACGCTGACCTGCCAAAGACATCAACAAACACACATACAGACATCAGCATTGGTCCATAATTTATGGCCGAGAGGAACCAATCAACACCCCTGTAAACCTTCCAAACACTTTGTGTTAACCTTCATGATCAAGCAAAATAAATGATGAAAAAGACTGTTGTCTGTATTGTATTGTCTCTCTACTTAAAAGTGAATGAAATGCAAGAAAGAAGAAGTGCGCAAGACAAACTGTGACACCAGGATTGGAGCTGATAAAGCCTCTTGTACTTTGGAGTCTGTTGGGAAACCATGACAGAATGACGTGTGTTTAATAGCGACAAACATCTTCTTTTAGAGGGTGAAAAGTCTGTGACTCATATAATTGCTCAAGTGCATTAATCAGCTGAATGTGTTTTAAAATCATAAATCAACGGCTATTTAATAGGAAAAGATTTATGTAATGAAATCTACTAAAAACAAGATAAATGGCAATGTTAGAAATGACCTGAACTCAGCATAACAGTGATGTCACACTGTAACAAAAGTTAATTTTAGAATAAGATGTCATCATGTCTGTTATAATCAAAGTAATAAAAAGATGAGCAATGAGTCAGTTCTCAATAGAATCTTTATTTACTCTCATTTTGCAAGTGCTGAGTAATACTGACCATTTTGGCACCTCAGAAGGAAAAGCACACCGTGGTAATGCAAACATTAACTGGTTTAACTGAACGCAAAACAGGCCTCTGGAAAGACTGCCTGCCAGAAAAGCCACAGTCGATGAGTTGGCTTAAGCATGGCATAGAAAAAATATCAACGCAATCCCAAAACAATGTGGTTAATGCTTGTGTGTATAAAATGTGATATTTTTACTGTGAACACCCCTCACACCAACCTCAAAGGAAATAGAACAAGCTCAAGCAGGTTTGGTTTAGTTTAGTCGACCTCCTCGATGGTGGGGCCGGAGGATGCTCCTCCTCCAGGAGCAGCACCACCTCCGGGGAAGCCCCCTGGCATTCCTCCGGGCACCCCGCCTGTACTCTGGTACAGCTTGGTCATGATGGGGTTGCACACCTTCTCCAACTCTTTCTGTTGGTGCTCAAACTCCTCTTTTTCTGCAGACTGAGAAGAAAAAGACAGAAAGAAAGAAAGAAAGAAAGAAAGAAAGAAAGAAAGAAAGAAAGAAAGAAGGGGAATTTTAGTATCAATCAGGTGCCAGCCCGACAGTTATTTTAACAGTTGTGTTACGAAAGTTTACCACCTTACAACTGGAGTATAATTCTGATTCAAACCTGGTTTCTATCCAGCCAGCTGATGACCTCTTTGCACTTGTCCACAATCTTCTCTCGGTCCTCGTCGCTGATCTTTCCCTTCAGCTTTTCGTCCTCCACAGTGGACTTCATATTGAAGGCGTACGACTCCAGACCGTTCTTGGCAGCAACCTTGTCTCTCTGCACGTCATCCTCCGCCTTGTACTTCTCCGCTTCCTGGACCATACGCTCGATGTCCTCCTTGCTCAAGCGACCTGATGGATTTTTAATTCAAATGAACATGAGGCTGAGAACTACAATTTCACAATTAAGCTACATCATTCAAGGTCTTCTTCAGATTACCTTTGTCATTGGTGATGGTAATCTTGTTCTCCTTTCCAGTGCTCTTGTCGACAGCAGACACATTCATGATGCCATTGGCGTCAATGTCAAACGTCACCTCAATCTGAGGAACCCCGCGGGGTGCAGGGGGGATCCCAATCAGCTCAAATTTCCCCAGAAGGTTGTTGTCTTTGGTCATGGCCCTTTCACCCTCAAACACCTGCAGATTTAACGTTAGATCAACCCATCAATAAAGATTTATTTAAAATTCTTTAAAGTAATTATTTTCAAAGACAGTGGTCGTACCTGAATGAGCACACCAGGCTGGTTGTCTGAGTAGGTGGTAAAAGTCTGGGTCTGCTTTGTGGGGATAGTGGTGTTCCTCTTGATGAGAACAGTCATGACTCCTCCAGCAGTCTCAATGCCAAGAGACAAGGGGGTCACGTCCAGCAGCAGCAGGTCCTGCACGTTTTCAGATTTGTCGCCTGACAGGATGGCTGCCTGGACAGCTGCAGAACATATCAGTGGATTCTGAATTTTGTCAGTATGTTTTAATATCCAGTAATCTTGTTGTTGCACGAAACAGAGCTGAGAAAATTGCTTTTGTAGGACACTGAGAGGTTATACCTGCACCGTAGGCCACTGCCTCATCAGGGTTGATGCTTTTATTGAGTTCCTTTCCATTGAAGAAGTCCTGCAGCAGCTTCTGGATCTTAGGGATACGAGTGGAACCTCCCACCAGGACAATGTCGTGAATTTGAGATTTGTCCATCTTGGCGTCTCGGAGGGCCTTCTCCACAGGCTCCAGGGTTCCTCGGAACAGGTCTGCGTTCAGCTCCTCAAAGCGCGCCCTGGTGATGGAGGTGTAGAAATCAGTTCCCTCATGCAGAGAGTCGATTTCGATGCTGGCCTGAGTGCTGGACGACAGAGTACGCTTGGCCCTCTCGCAGGCCGTGCGCAGGCGACGCACCGCCCTCTTGCTGTCGCTGATGTCTTTCTTGTACTTGCGCTTGAACTCAGAGATGAAGTGGTTGACCATGCGGTTATCAAAGTCTTCTCCTCCCAAGTGTGTGTCGCCTGCAGTGGACTTGACCTCAAAGATGCCATCTTCAATAGTCAGGATGGAGACATCGAAGGTGCCACCACCCAGGTCAAAGATAAGGACATTCCTCTCAGCTCCAACCTGTAATTTAAATGATTTAAATTACTTACAGCAGGCATTTATACAGGGCTTCTTAGAATCTCCAGATTAAACATGAACTATCACAGGTGGAAAACTTTCTTAAACAAACAGGTGAAACAAAAAACAATCTTGTAGCCTAAACTATTAAATGTACCTTTTTGTCCAGGCCATAAGCAATAGCAGCAGCTGTCGGTTCATTGATGATACGAAGAACATGAAGCCCAGAAATTGTCCCTGCGTCTTTGGTGGCCTGGCGCTGAGAGTCGTTGAAGTAGGCAGGCACTGTCACTACAGCATCAGTGACAGTCTGCAAGAAGGAAAAGTGGAAATTTACAGCAGTTAATGACACATTAATGACACTTATTTAACATTAAATATACAGTTGTTAAATTAAAACACAGCTCATAGATCCCTAGTCTATTTAAACAACAATATCTATCCACTCGTGATAGACACAAAATAAAGTGTACCTTCCCCAGGTACGCCTCTGCAATCTCCTTCATTTTTATCAGCACCATGGAGGAGATCTCCTCCGGGTAGAAGCTCTTGGTCTCGCCCTTGTACTCCACCCTGACTTTGGGACGTGAACCCTCATTAATGACTGTAAACGGCCAGTGCTTCATGTCTGACTGGACAACAGCATCATCAAAGCGACGTCCAATGAGGCGTTTGGCATCTGAAGGACGACAAAAGGCACAGTAAGTAACCTGTAACATCACAGTGAACTAATCATACTTGACTAGAGAAATGTTTCATACCAAATACAGTGTTGGTGGGGTTCATCGCCACCTGATTCTTGGCTGCATCCCCAATCAGCCTTTCGGTGTCAGTGAAGGCAACATAGCTGGGTGTGGTCCTGTTTCCCTGGTCATTGGCAATGATTTCAACTTTGCCATGCTGAAACACTCCTACACAGGAGTAGGTAGTGCCCAGATCAATGCCGATTGATGGTCCCTTCGACATGGTTCCTGAGAACATGAATGTGATCCGTTGTGTATCATATATTGGCACAAAACTAACAATCTGTGTAAAAATATGACAGATGAATATGACAGATGAGTAACTTGAGCCCTTCTAAGCACTCGGGTGGCTACCATGATATACATTTGTCATTTGGGGTAATGATGCTATTAGCAGAGACTGAGCAACACAAACAGCAGTGGAAACAAACTGTCTCTGAAGGTCCACAGCACCTGTTTTCAAGCCTCCTATGTTTGACAGCTTGGAAACAGCCACCTTTATTATGGCAACAACAGACAACATGGATGAGTGGGTCTTTAACTCAGGAGTAGGTTTACTGTCACCTGATAAAGAAACTAAACTGTCATTTTGATGAATTTTGTTATCATAAGGTTGAAATATTAGTTGTTTAATTGCTTAAAAGCTGAGTCATTTTACAACAATGTCAAACTTCTTCAGTGTGCTGCTCGATGCTGTTCTTCGTCTTACATGACAGTTAACTGAATGTAACTGAGTTTCAGATAAAACAAGCAGCTAAAATATGTAAACTTGGCCTCTAGAACGGTATTTGTTGCTGTTCTATTTACTGATATTTATATTCAATCTGGTTTGTAATGTTTCAGAGGTTGAACTAGAGCGGGGTTCACAACTTAATTCAAATATTTGTAGACCAACAGGCTCACTCCTGGTTTCACTGGGTATCAAAGTTATCAAGATGACTCAGTGAAACAGGCCCAGTGTTTACTGTTGCTCCTGTATCAGACCAACTGTATACTGTAACGTTAGCCAAATGTTAAGCCACAAGGGAGGTCATTACAGCTAACTCAGGCAGAAGTTCACATGCTAGGGAGCTAATCTGCACTGCAGGGAGAGTCATGTGCTCCAGTGATAAAGACAGGTTTTCAGATTTAGGCAGAAACTGACTCAAGTCAATTTGTCCATTTTGTCATTTTCTATTGGACAAATCAAGTTACAGGTTGAGTCAATTCAAGTCGAGTTTAACCAGTCTTACCTGCAGTATCTGGACTTTATAAAGACAAAAGATAATGTAACTGCCTCTTAAGTGTTATTTTGTTGTTTTATTCAGTGAGATAAAAAATATCAATAACTTTAAAAATATGTTTTTGACTTCCTCTCAAAGATAAAAGAAATTCACACCCAATCACTGTGAAGGAATGTGACTCTGGCACCCAGACTGCAAAAAACTAAAATTAATACATTAAATGAACACAAGTTATCATGATTTAAGTCTGAACTGGGCCACCTGCATAAAGGTGTGTCTTGAACCAATGACGCACTTGTCCTGATCCCCATATTACTATCAAAGAATCACTGCTAACAAAGTCGTCCGGTTAATTCAGTTACAAACATGTTTCATTCATACAACAATTAAGTCTTTTAAAAGCTTTTATTGTGAAGTAACATTACAGGAAATGTGTTTTCTCTGAGAATTATTGGGAGAGGGGTCCTTGCTATGGGTTAGCTGCAGTTGTCTGATGTCAGTGCAGCCCGGAGGAGGGACAGGGTGTGGCGGGCCTGGACCTACTCCAGAACAGGTCCATCGCCAGCATGACTCGGCTCAAACGTGCCAGTGGAAAAAACGGCTTAAGTCAAGTCTCAAGTCATTTATATACAAGTTGCAAGTCATCAACACAGTGACTTGAGGCTAATCGCAGCCAAGTCACAACGACTCATATCTGGATTCAAGTTGGAAGATGTGAATTTGAGCTGAAAAAATTACTCATACAAACCATCAGTTGATCAAAAAGGATTGGCAAATATTTTGATAATCAGCCAAAACACTGATTTTCTCAGTCAAAAAGAAGACATTTCATGGCATCAATTGTGGTTCTAGGAGCCAGTGACGAGCTTGTTTTAATAATATTCTAAAGTCACAATTATTAGTAGTGTTCATCACTGATAAAAAATAATAGCTTTCTGATGGGGAAGAAAAGAAAAACAATGCTCATCAAACAAAAATGTCAGTCAGTGTTGCTAGCAATGCAGCAGGAGATCTTTGATTCTTTTGAGAGCAGGTTTGTTGCATTTCTAATGTGCACACCAGAGAAACATACATGTTCATGTTCTAGATAGGATTACTACATTTAAACCTGCTCATACTACAGTTATTGTTAAGATTTGTTAAAACGACATTTGATTTTGGTTGTTAGAGAGATGATTTTTTTTCTAATATCTAACAGCCACTGAGACATTACAGCAAGTTGTGCTGCATCATTAGCTCAGCTGCAAACAGCAGCCTCAGGACATGAGGGCGTGTCCCTCCATATTTTCGGAGACCTGGAACTTTCTGGACTACTCCTTCCCTTCCTCAACAGACGGGAAAAGTGCAGATCCACCCATTTTAGCAACTTTCTGCAAACCAGATCCTGAACTGTCAGCAGCAGAGGGGATGCAGCTTTTAAGCATCACCTCATACCTGTTGTTAGCCACGTTCCCCGACCAACTTTCTCATCACATGAACGCCGAGGTTAGCTTCAACATGCGCAGTTACATTATAAAAAGTTGGCATGCAACATTAATTAATTACATAAGCTATGTGTAGCCGCATTCTAATGATAGCAGATGGGTGTTAAAAATGTTAGCTAGCTTACATTTATAACGCAAACTGAGCAGCCGTTGACGTTGATTACGTTAAAAAATGATAGACGTATTAACGTTAATTAGCTGATAAAAGACTCCCTGTAGTTGTTAGCAAAACTCCCTCCTGCTGAAGTCGCTGTAAAACATTATTTTTCTAGTATACTCACCTCTGTTCAATCAGAATATGTCGTTCTATCGTATTGTGGTTAAGATAGCTGTTTTAATACCGCAGTCAGGTCCTGGTCCCCACTGTCAGTCAGTGATGAGGGAGCGGCCGCGCCTCCTCAATAACTCTCACTCAGAACGCTCTAGAACACGGGAGGAGCGCTGCTGGCCAATCATCTGCCAGAAAAATCCCTGCCTCTGTAAATTGTCCAATCACAAAAATTACTCGCTGAATTCCTCATCAGTTGCTATCATGATTGTGGAATATTGGTAAAGTACATGCGAGTAACTTCCAGCATTCTGACACTGGTTGAGTACAGTGATGGAGAAAGAGTCTTTTAAAGGACTGATGCCACAAAATACACGATTGTAATTAAAGACCTGCATATAAAATATTATATTATATATTAGAATGTAAGTAATAACAAGAACATGTACTAATCCATCGGGAGTGCCATTTAGACTATACCCATTCATCATTCAAATCTGAATTTGAAGTCTATGAGCAGTATAACAATAAACTTAAGCTACTTATATAGCACCTTTAAAAACAGAGTTTACAAAGTGCTTTCACAATCAAGCAAAAGGCAGGGAACTCAGGAAAGACAAGATTACAGAATAAACTTGTAAATACATGTAATAAAAATGTAGAAGGTCAATATAAGTCATTCAAGTAAAAGGAATAAAAGTGATAAAACAGCTAAAATCCCAGAAAAGGATGAGAGGGAGAGAAGAAGAAGAAATTAATAATCTGACTAAATTAATAGATGAATAGAAAATAGAAATGAATACAGCAATAAAAACAATAAAGGATGATGAGGCTATATCGCATCAAAGGAATTAAAGAACAGATAAATAGTCTAAGAGCAGGAGGGAATGACTGAAAGATGAAAATTCAGTGTAAGAAGGATGACTTGTGATCCTTCCTTGTTATGTGATAACAATACTGATACAGCACAGAATCTAAGTCTGGTTGCATGGAAGAGAAAACTAGTGGAGATATTAATATTTATTTTTTGGATGAGAAATTAGTCATTTTTATGAATTTGATTATTATAACCATTCTGCAACAATTGAATACATGTTGGCAAGTACAATTTCTTGGATGTTAGGGACACATAAGTTAAGCTTAAATCTTTTTTAGGAAAGCAATCAGTGACGCTTAGCATAAACTGGTATATTGCTACTTGATACTTTACTAATTACTTCATTTTTACAGTAAAAGGTTCAGTTTGACTCTATTTATCTGTTACTTAAAGGTTGTTCATATGAATACATAAAGTATGATATTTCAATATTTTACAGTACAAAACGGTTTAAGGTGTTAATATTAGCTTAATTTTGACCAACTATAAAAACACAGTCCTGTGTAAAGTCATACTAACCATATAATACTATTTCTATTGCATATACATAGCACTTTATGAAGGGTCATTCTGCTGCATGTACTTCTAAAACACTTACAAACTGCTGACCAATCTTAGCAGGTGAAAGAGTTGACACTAAAATGACTTCAAAATAAAGAGTGAAGAGGAGAGGATTTATTACAGACAGTCCTTGTACCATTCTGTTTAAAAAGTGGCAACACGGATTTAAACAAATATTGTAATAAAATCTAAAGTGAGCAGTGGTTATCAAGAAGACAGCATATTAATTTGGATCATGATGGATCTGGTTTTGTGATCTTCACTTGAGTCACACCACAGCAGTACCACAGACTGCTGGAAAAGGTTATGCATATGCCCTTGATTAGGAATAACAGGGACCAGGGAGTGTCTTATTGTCTCTGTAAGACGTTTGGCAAGAGGTGAGAACCAGTTAGTCTCAGGCTAAAAACGTACACTTTGAAAAACATACTGGCATGTACTGGCGATATGAATGATTATCCATGTCAATTATCCATTTGAAAGCATGACAAAGTGACCAAATATAATGAAACAAGGAGAAAACCAGGGATTGACCGTGTAGAATCTGACCGAACATTTCCAAACAACGACAGAATAAGATGGCACACCAAAGTTGTAGCGGTGTGACATGCGCCTCAAACGTATTAAGTTAAGTGATTTAAAAAAAATAAATAAATACTTGACCTATAATTAAGTAGTCCATAGTGTGGTGTTGAAAGCAGGAGTAATTCTCTTACCACTGAAGGGTTCAAGTGAAAGTTGACTCTGAGAGTAAAAAAAAGGAAAAGCTTTACCACACCTATAAATGTCAGGTTAAAACACAGTGAGCCATTGAAATGTGGACTCACGCCTCCAAAAAAAACCAAAAAAAAAAACAGCACACAATCTGCCGTGCAACACCAAATATTCATGTGAGAAAGACATTAGAAGACTGTGGAAGTGATTCCTTTAAAAAAAAAAAAAAGAAGAAGAAGAATAAATGGGTCACAAATGCTCAGGTTTTATAACACATCCAGGGATCTGTTTTCAATGAAGGAGTTGTGTCCTGACGTGACTTCTTTAAAAAAGGATTCCTGTTACCGCCACGACGTGTTATGATACCGTTCAGGTGTTACATAGTGTTTAACAGTGCAGCTCAGCGTACAGGATGGTCTTTCACATTCAATAGCTGTCGTTGTAAAAAAAAAAAAAAAATCTATTGTAGGTCTAAACAAAAAAAAATTCAATACTTTGCAGTTAATTTGACCCTGCGATACGACAAAGGAAGGAGAAATAAGATCTGCTTCGAAAAATGTACATGAATTCTTATAGAATTGTTATAGTCATAACATAGACTATAGTATAGTAAATATCATAACAAAATATGCTGTTTTATTTATATATAAATATGCTATTTTAAAGCGCTGTTACATTATAACCAGTCATTTAGCAAATGTCATTCCTTTTCAGTCGTGAAAGTGAAAAGATCAGTAACGAACTGTCTGACTCTACTTTTTGTCAAGCCTGCACATGCCACAGCTAAAATCAAGTGCAGCCAACCCCTCATTGTTCAGAGTCGGATTATAAACGTGACCAAAAAAAGGCAGGTCTTACGAAATATCTGGGCTTTCAACCGTGGCGCTGGGTTATGTAATTTATGTTGTTAATTACTGCAGTGTTCCCAAGAGCCCCTTGTATATCAAATTGCCTTTACAATCACAAGTCTATAGAGACCAGACACCTGTCCTCTGAGACTTGCGTGACTACCATTCATGTTCAGATGTAAACATTCCTCACATGTCTGTGAGTCACACTGATGGACACATGACAGTGTCATGTGCAGGGACCCGCCATTGTCACTGCCTGTAAGGTGTTAGAGTAGGACAAAGTGTAAGTGTGTGTTGATGACATAGAGCTCAGTCATTGTCCAAACACCATGTGAGTCTAATGGGACATACAGGTGATTGTTGTTCTGTGCTGGTGATGAAGCAAACACCAAGTTCCAAGATCCAGCATGTCCCCAGAGATTATTGTGAGGAAAAAGGAGATACAGCTACACAGTGATATTGATCTGGTTATCTCACCTAAAATCTCTGGCTGAAAGTGAATAAAGTTGTTGAACTATTCTATCAAATTTGGTTGATTACAAATATGTATTGAGGCTGTTTCATGCTTGAAAATACTGTCAAATTGTCAGCCCTCACTAAATGACATGATACACACAAAGATGACACTGTTTCTATTTGATGGACTTGGAATACATGTTATCTTGGGTGGCACTGAAAGCACTCAGGATAGGTTGATCAGGCTTGCCAACTGTATCACCCACAAAAGGAGCTCAGGTAGGTGCCCATCATTTATATTTCCTTTAATAATGCACAGGGACATTTGTAGTTTTACATTTTATCACTTGTTTAAGATCATTTGGTTCTTTTCACTGAAAAGGATGTCCACTAACAACAGATGCGTCTTATCTTTGATTCAATAAAAATACTAGATTCTTAACAAGATGTAAGGTGAATTGATTCCAGTATGTTTCAGTGCACCTTCTTGATATATATCAGGATGATATCATGAATTGCAGTTATTTTGGACTGGATAACAGCGATAATAAGAAATTATCATATTGTCCCATGCCTTGATCAGAAATGTTGTTTTTTTTAAATTTATGTGCTGTAATTTCTTGTCACTCATTGATCAACATGCACACTGATGTACATGTTGAGATGACATAATGTCGCTCACAGAGCAGCACCCTGTCTTATATTCTTGACTTATGACAGTTTGTCACGCTCTTTGTCTACGCGTCAGTCTCTATTGTTACCCGACCAGATGACCAGGTATTCATTAAGGTTGATTCATGAGTCAGCATTAGTTGGATTCCTCTATGTGGGTGTGTACTGCAGGCCTTCTGCAGACACTATCAGTATCTGCTCCATTTTAATACAGAACATTTTTTGTTTTTTAAACATGAATCCTGACCTAAATCTGCCTGTACCACATTAGAATTATAATTCCCCAAGGTTGTCCACATTTACTGCTTTTCAGTCCAAGTTTTGAAGCAATGTGCCACCAGTATCACTGATGGCATGGCTCGTAGACAATTGCTTGTTTAGACGACAAAGAAGAGATTAAAGCTGGCATTTGACATTGGATACGTCCAGTAATCTAACATGCACCTTTTTCAGGCTGTATCCTCTCGGTGCATTGTGGTCCTGTACTTTGGGGACCCGAGTTACTCAGGAGTCGCTTTCATGTCATGATGCTGCACAAAAGACTTTGTGCGTCTCTCAGATAGGTGTGTCTTTTATTCACTAACTGTACAAAACAGCACTGAGTTTTTCTATTTACAGTTTACTGCCCTGGGCCATAACAAAAACTGATCCATTACAAAACTTGCACTCGGAAGAACAATAAGGAGACTCTTATCACGACAAAAGATCTGAAAAGAGAACACTTGTGATCAGATCACTAATCCTGCTCTTTTACAGGCCTGTGAAAAACAAAACATTGTTTACGTGCATGCATTATGGTTTCCTATGCAATCGTCTCCCTGCCCATACCCAAGACAGCAATAAAGAGTTTTCCATTGCACAACATCATCACCAGCCATTAAATTTTCATTATCATACATATAAAGTTAGATTGTGAGATGACTGATAATGCATTACTGGACGTTTAAAGGTGCACTCTGTAGTTTTGGACGTTTCAATCAGAAGAGGACAACACAATTTCATACTGTTTACTACTTTTACTGTTTATGAGTGGCGGACCCTGCCACCTCTCTGGCTTCAAACTGTGTTCTGGGACCTTGTATTCCTCTGAGAGTAGATTGGTTATTTCATTTTAGAAAAACGTATTATTAAGTCATTACTATTGTAATTGTTAAAATTCTGAGTTTGAATTTCTTCTAAAAAAAACTACACAGTGACCCTCTAAAGACAACTTCTGTACATGTCAGTGCTATAGCCATCTCTAAAACTACGGATTACATGATTTGTCTTTTGAGACACAAAGTGCTGATAACACACACAGGGTAATTAACCCACTTCCCTTTAAGTGCATCCAAGAAACAAATGATTAGTTCAAAACGCTCCAAGTTATCAGGGAACTCATTCATCTCTTGAGGAAAAGCACCCAGTTTCAATATCTGGCTTTAAATAACAGGCGGCCAGCTGGCAGCTCCGGTATCAGAGTTTTCTGCTTGACCTCATTGAGCCAAAATAAATTCTCCCTGCTGAGATCAATACCCATTACACATTAATAATACAACCAGGCTGCACACATATGGCGTGAAGATTGATCGCTTCAGACCAACAAATAATACCAAAAACAGGCTGCTCATCATTGGAAACACACCTTTTTTTTTTTTTTTTAGCAACTTCTTATAACCATTCCATCACTTGATATTTAAATGTCTTCATTTGACACCAGAAAGTGTGGCTAAAGAGTTCAGATCAGTACATCGAGTTTGTTTTATGAATGTCTTCAATTTAACAATAATACAAAATCAGACTGAGGAATCTTCATCTAGGATAATTGTTTCCACTGAGGGACAAATGATGAATGAAGCCCTGGTCTACCGTTTCCTTACAGGCACATTTCACTTGCATGTGTGTATGTAGAAACAGAGCAAACCGGTCAAATGAGTTGGTTGTGGCTTCAAGAAGGTTTGTTCTTTGGTATAGAAATTATATTTAAATTCAAAACATATGGACGGTAAAATATTCAGAAAAAATGAAGATGTTAAAGGCACAGTTCATGTTACATGTTATTGTCTGAGGCGCTCCCTTACACGCCCCATGTGGGGGGGGCGACAGTATAAATGAAGAGATTTGGTGGACGATAGCAGGACACAAAATGAAGACGTACAGGTGAGTCCCTGCAGTAAATTCATCACCTGTTTTTCCTCATAGCTTAATATGTTGAGCTTTAAATATTCTTTTTACATAAATGAATGAAATGAATTTACTTTTATATTTGATGTCATATGTTATTATCATTATTATTATCATTGGATTTTTGCTGACTATATCAACAGTGAAAGTTTCAAAAATGCTGTTTACAAATGTAGTTGTCTGGATTTTCTTGACATATGAGATATCATTTTGAGGGTCTTTCAGTAGTGTAGGATCATTCAACTTGCAGGGTATATTAAACCTGAGGCACAATTTGTATTTCATCAAGGAAAATGTTTTTCAAAGATGTAATCAAAGTGAAAAATGTTTGTTCTTCAGCTAAACATGACACCCAGAACCTTCCCTTCTCTTCCCAGTGGCTGCTCACTGTATGTTGAATAATGGGCTGAATGAACTCTATTACTTTTGTCGGCTTTTCCCTCGAGTACAGGAAGAATAATCTATTGTCTTTGACGCCAAGAAATTGGCTGTTTTTTAAAAGTTCTCCCTTTCCTCTTGAAAGAAGGTGACAGATGCTTTAGTTTCCATTGTTTTGCTGTTTCCTCCTCACAGGTCCACTCTGACAACAATGCAGCTGGTCATCCTTGTGTGCCATCTTGTCCTCATTTTGAGGACAGAGGCCCAGATTCCAGATCCCTGTATTCTCAGCAATACAAACAGACCTCCAGGTTTGTGCCACCTCTTTTCTTTCATTTTTTTTTTCTTTACATGCGCTTCAGTTATGTTTTACTTTAACGCATTTGTTGATTTACGTCCTCCGCTTTTGAAAATCTCTTTCAGAGAACTCGGACATCACTGTGGTCTGTGGCACAGAGTACATGGACCTGAGCATCTACATTTGCCCAGTGTACCAGGCTCTTTACAATGAGTCTCTCATGGTCCTCAATAATCAGTACAACAAACCCGAGTGTTTCGGGATGGCCGACTGGTCCGTGACCCCACCAGTCTTAAAATTCAGATTCCCGATAAATGAAAGTGCTATCATATCCTGCAACAACAACTTCAAGGTATTCCTCACAACAGATTTACCGTCTTTGTTGATCAGTGGAGCACTTTATAAAGATATTCCAGTACGAGGATGTTACAATAGCACTAGATCTTTAGTCCCTGGTGGTAAAAGTTGCTTTGATTGACTTTCTGCATCAAAGAATGAATCCGGCATCAAATTTAAACTGATTCCAGTGAAATATGTGTTGTGTTTTTTTTCTACAGATAATCGATCATGTTGGGACCGGACTTTTTGCTGACTTCTCAAACGTGCAATCCGTCAACATCTCCGGCACCATCACCTCCATGGACCCCTCTGCAGGTACGATCACCTACCGGCCACAGATCCTGTACAAGTTCTCCTGCCTCTACCCGATGCAGTACCTCCTGAACAACACCAAACTGGGCGTGTGAGTATGACACCTACACTGCATGTGAAATCAGCAGGACTCAGCTACATCTTGAATCACCCAAGTTAATGTTAATATTAATTGTGTTTTTTATTGAGCATAGATCTGGTGTGAATCTAGCCATAAGAGACAACAACGGGAGCTTCATCAGCACACTGAGTATGCGGCTCTACAAAGTAAGACCTGCTCCAGCTTTCAGCATTGAACTGAGTACTTTTTTTTTTTTTTTTTAATCTTCTCATATGATTTTGTTCTTACTTTTTCCGTGCAACAGGACGGACTGTACAAAGAACGTCTTACCATCCCAGAAACAGGACTCAACTTGAAGACCAAGATTTATGTTGCAGTTGTGGCCACCAATTTAACAGGGAGGTATGAGACGTTAAAAATTTACGGTAACCTGTAAGTTAGCTGAGTGAGAAAAAGACACTTAAAATCCCACTGGGCTGTCCTCGCAGGTTCAACGTGCTACTGGACAGATGCTACGCAACAACCAGCCCATATCCCACCCCCAGCACCTTCTATGACCTTTTTGTAGGGTGAGTTACATATTAATCACCACAGTGTATAATATCACCCGCTTACAGTGACACTCCATGCTGGCTCTTTGTGTTTCCCTATGGTAAGTCACGCAACCCATCTCTTTTTCACCCAAGGTGTACACGTGACCCACAAACTAAGGTGGAGCTCAACGGGGCGTCTCAGGTGGCGCACTTCTCCTTCGAGGCCTTCAGATTCGTGGAGCACAAAAACCAGACAGTCTCCACCTTCTACCTGCACTGCATCACCCGACTGTGTGAGGTGTCCTCGTGTAGCCGATTATTGCCTGTGAGTAGACGTCAGAGTTCCTTGAAGAGTCATTAATTAATATAACATTAAGGAGACATGTTATGCTCAGAATCTTATTTTAGGTTAGTACTAGAATAGGTGTGCATGCTTTAATACTCAAAACACACATCGGTTTTCTCCGTCTGAAACGCTCAGTTTTAGCTTCTGTCTCCCCTCCTCCTAAATACCCAGTCTGCTCTGATTGGTCAGCGAACACACGCCTGAGCCGGCACTGCTAACAACAACAGAGCATGTCTGCTAAATCAATCGTCAAGTGGTACACTCGCTGTGAGGCATTTATCATGCAAATGCATAGTGGTGATGTGGTGGTGATGCAGAATTAAAGGCAGAGTTACTGACAAGGCATTTCAGGAGCACTGTTTTCTGTGGGAGAGAGGAGCTTCTGTTGGTGTGGACCTTTTTTAAATACCAAGGTCTTTTAATGAACTGCATGGTAGGTCTCCTTTGCAAGATCACAAGTAGGTACTGTCAGGATTTTGATTGTCTGTCATTAATGTTGAACAGGACTGTAGCAAAAGGAGAAAGAGAGAAGTCCAGGAAGTGTCGGAAAATGCTACAATCACCTCGCCCGCCATTTCTGTGGGAAAACAGACCACTGGTACGTCTTAATTATGGCAAATATGTCTTTACAACCTGTCACAGTGACATAGTGGATAGAGATACAAATGCTAGTGTAATTAGAATTACCTGAAAAAGAGCACATCTTTTATTTGCTTGGTTTTTTGAGGAACTTGCTAATTACTGTACACTCAAAATTACAGAGGGGCCATAATGAGCATTTTTACGTCTATAATCTTCACTTAAAGGAATATTTTGACACTTTGGGAAAAGTAGTTATTTAGCTGTTTCCCCATGCTTCCAGTCTCTATGCTAAGCTAACCTAACAGACATAGCATATGAACATGAGAAGTTTTTACAGTATCAAACTTCTCAGGTTACTTTTGGCCAGAAAGTTAATAAGCACTTCTCCTAAAATAATGACAAATAACAATAACTATGACAATAAACTTCATTTATACATAACATTTCAAACATGAAGTGAAGAAAACAAGCTTAAGGCAATAAAAACGAAAGACAGAAAACACAAGCATGGAAGCCCTTAACAGATTATTATGTTTTCTTGATATCATGAGTTATTTCTGTCTTTATCACACAATAACAAATGTTTCTTACTGAGATACTGAGATCTCCAGAAAACAAGCTGTGTCATCCCGAGATAATGAAATAAAGTAATCACAAGAAAACAAAAGGTTGTTCCTCCTTATTACTTATAGCTTTATCTTTATTAGATCAGCAGTGGCATGGCATTTTGACAGGTGTAGCAACTGATTTAAACTCAAAATGTCAGCTCAAAGTGTACCCATTGTTCATTAAAAGTTCAAGTGGTTTGCTTTGAAACTCCTAAAACCCAGCCAACAGAACAGAGTGTATGTATTCGTCCACTCTTATGAATCTTTTGAAGTAGTTTTCTCTTTAAGTCAAGAAAACACCATTTGTTATTCTGTGATGTTGACATAAATAACAAATAATATTCAACTAGGAGGGAAAATTATATGTTTGACCCTGGATTTGTACAAAAGCGAGTCAAAGAGAATTTCATAACGCAAATTTAAAACAGTAGGCATTCAAAAGTGATTGAAAAATGGTATATCATTCGTTGTGGTGCAAAATTATTAATTTCATCCCCTTTTTCCTTGTGTTAAAAAGTGAATCCAATTCCAAGTCAATTACTGACTTAAGTTTTTGCACAATTTTTCAGAAGATGCTCAGACTTTCTCTGCTTCTTACGGTAAGAAACTGCAACTGTGACCAGCAAATGTGTCTGTGATGGACTTAATAATTACTGACATTTAGTTAATATGCCCAGGAAGCACTATATGATCACATATCATCACTATATCATCTGATATCTTTTTCGTTGTCGCTGCTCACACAGGTTTGCCATCTGAGAGCAACTACAGCAGCCCGGTGGTGGCTGTGATCATCTGCATCATCATCCTGGCTATTGTCCTCGTCTCCATGGCAACCTACTTTGTGTTGTACATCAGACAGAAAAAAGTGATCATTCAGTAACCGCGCCTGCCTGAGAGTGGAGTCCCTCTATACCAAGCTTCCAGTTTAACTTCACCATCTACAACGCATGGCAATTATAGTACACTGAGTCGTGAGAAACAATAGTCAGATGTCTCACACTGTCATTCTACTATCTAGATTTCTGTTTCACACACAACATTATAACAAGGTGGTCGTTAACAACTTTATAATCAATCTGAATCACATAGTTGAATTGCGATGAGGGCACAGAATCTGTACAAAAATTGTGTATTATAATTAAGTATTAGTTTTCATCCTGTTGTCAGAGTCCTGTTGAAGTATTAAATGAATGGTTTAATAATTTGTAATTAGTCAGAGATGGTGTATGTTTAAAATGTTTGCAATGACAGTAATGGAAAAAGTACTTGTGCTTTATTCTTTCGTAAAACACACCATTAAAGCAAACATTAAAATTTCACCTGTCTCTTATTATATGGCTGACTTTGAGAAAACTAACATTTTGGTTAAATGATGAAAAATTATCAGATATATTATATTGTTTAATATATATATATATATATATATATATATATATATATATATATATATATATATATATATATATATATATATATATATATATATATATACTCACACACACAAATATAGAAGTATATATGTCTCATACTTGAGTAAAAGTATAGACATTGTGTTCAAATATTGAGTGAAAATTAAAGTATCTGATAGTAATTGGACTTAAGTATAAAAAGTACAAATAAGTAAATTATTTATATGTTAACATGTATGTATGCTTTATACTGTGGGTCACTTGATTGTCAATCTTATTTTTCCAATTGATAATACAGTAAATTAATTAAAAAATGTGTTACCTTGACTCCAAAATGTTGTGGAGTGAAGTATAAAGTAGATGAAATTGGAAATACTCAACTGTAGCTAAGTAACTTGAGTAACAATACCTGAGTTAGTGTACAGCCTATACTGTATATATCGGTATGTTTTAAGAACTTAAACATGAACCTTTTTCTGGCCACCTGTGGGCAGCAGAAACAAGCTATGAACATAATATTTACATATAATCTGGGGAAATTGTAATCACAGTAATGATTTACACATTATTCAGTTACAGAGTAACATTATCGCTGTCAGCCTGGAGAATTTAACTCTAGTGCTGACTCTCTTTTAGCTGTTTTTGGTCTCCAGCTACTCTTGAGGGAAACATCAGTCTCTGTTCACCAGCTGCCAGCTGTGTCTGTCTGCTGTCTGCTGCTGAGCAGGTAGTGTACTGTGAGCTTTTAGAGATTATTTTCCACAAAAAAAGAAAAAAGCTGCCTGCTGTGGCCAAAAGAACATGAGAGCAGTGCGAGTGAACCAAAACAGGAAAGCTGTGGGCTGAGCAGCTAAATGTTTTTTTTTTTTTTTTTTAAGACATTGTTGTAAAAATATTGATTGTACGCACTTGAAATTGCATTTGTCTTTTGAAGTTAAAAAAAAATGTGTTGTTGGTATCTGAGGTTCTACTCTCAGTGGGGTATTCGCTTGAAGAAACATTAGCAGGCACATTCAGCCATCAGGCTTGTTATACAGAACAAACACTGAAGCATAGCAATCTACTGCTGGAGGCATTAGCATCTTAGCTAATATCTGTGGCGTTATGTACAGTGCCATCAAGTGTTCTGGATTTGTAAATGCAGCAACAAACAACTCAGACAGGGCAAGACCCTCATTGCTTTTCTGCAGTAATGTACATAGGCTTCGTTAATGTTGATATGTCTTGTTTTCATGTAGTTTTAGCAACCTCAGACCGCACAATGACAATACACTCCAGTCTACGCCTCCAACCAAGAAACCGCCATAAAAACGCCACTCATAGCCACAAATAATGCTCAGAACAGCACCAAACTTCAGCAGCAGTACAAATAGTGTTGCAGCACATAGTTTGAGGCATCAAACATCAGCTAGCTTTGCTGGATTTCTACTGAAAAGACAACACAACTCACCACTTTCCTGCAGCAGCTTGGTCGTTGTGGGGAAGCCATGCGAGCTGATTACCAAGTGCAGTAGAGTTCTGCAGCTCAAGGATTAAAATGTATGATTATTATTCTATTGAAATCCAAACAAAGTTCATATGTGTCTTGCTTACCAGTTTATAACAGTTATTATCGAGAGCGGACAGGGAAAAGAACAGCATTGAGCATTTCTAACTGCTCTCGGTTATCAACTCGTCGGGGCTTCCCTACAATGTCCAAACCAGCAAATTGCATGTTAACTCACTTGCAGCCAAACATACTGTACTGTATGATGCTGTTTGGACCTGAGGGCTTTTATTGTGACTTTAGGCTATATGGAAAAAAAAAAAAAAAGTTTAGTATCTCCTGACACTTAAACCAATGACCTTTGTATTTGAATGAATAAGTATAATAGTTTAATTGAACCTCAGCATCCCTCTCGTGACAGAGGCTCTTCAACACATGAATCAAGTTTTCTTTTTTCCTTTTTTTTCTGCGGAGGCGCTGCATGTTTTGATGTTAAGGCCCAGCTTATGTTACCTTTTGTATGAGAAGTTTCATCTTACACCTCTTTGTTACTTGTTGGCCACTATAAATGGGGAGAAATGGCAACAAATAGCCAGACCAAAAAATGAAGACTCTCAGGTGAGTGTCAAGAATTTCTAAACCCTCTTTTTAACCACACAGAGTATAAATAATATACCTGAGTGAAGATACTGAAATTCTGCAAACATCTAAAGTATTACTACAAATACAAACTGTTTACTGATTAATTAATTGATCTGATGCATAATGAATTTAGTGTCACTCCATTTTGCTGAATATGTGAAGAAGCCCAGTCTGTTGTTGATTATCTCTGAAAAGATGATTTAAAAAGCAGCTGACTTCAGATATAATTGCAATTTCATGTAAAGTTACATTTTTCCTTTGATAAATATTACTGTAGCATAATCACGCATGACTCTTTGAATTGTATTTTTTTCATAGTAGCACAGCCAAATGTGACTTAAGTGATTTTGCTGTAGCTTCTTAATCGTCTGCGGGCTTTGTCCTAACGCAGTTTGATCTGTGGTGTGTGATGACAATTTCTATACTCACAGAACTTCCTCTTGAAAGTGATAATGAGCGCTTTGATTCCCATTGTTTCGTTTATTTTCTCACAGGTGGGACCTCAGAACAATGAAGCTAGTGATCCTCGTGTGCCAGCTTGGCCTCGTTCTGAGGGCGGGTGCCCAGGTGCCTGAAAGTTGCATCGGACATGAGACATACAGACCTCCAGGTTTGTCACATCCTCATTTTATGTGTTATTTCTGCATTTCTGTCAGTTTCCACCCTCCCTTGCTACCTAGTCTCACATCAAAATGTGTAATAGATTTAGCAGTTTCACAATGATACATTTTATTTTGCTGCCATACCTTTTGATGTGCAACTTGGTTACGCCCTCCCTTCATATCTCTTTAAGAATTCAGGGACATAACTGCCACCTGTGGCACCGAGTATATTACCCTGAACATCTACCTGTGCCCAGTGTACCAAGCTCTCTACACTGAGTCTCTCATGGTCCTCAATAATCAATACGACAAACCCGAGTGTTTCGGGATGGCTGACTGGGCCGCTGACCCACCGGTCTTGAAGTTCATAATCTCCTTAAAGGAAAATTCCCTCTCATCCTGCAATACTACGCTGAAGGTAATGGTAGCTTTTCCAACTTCTTTTATCAAATGAGACACTTTTTTTCTTGTGGTTTGAGCATTAAGTAGATTTTCCAGACAATAATCAGAAAATGTGTGTTTTTTTAACAGATAATAGATCATTTGGGGGGCGGGCTTTTTGGTGACTTCTCAAATGTGCAGTCGGTCAACATCTCCGGCACTGTTACCTCTGTGAACACTGCTACAGGTATGATCACCTACCAATCGCAGATCCTGTACAAGTTCTCCTGCCTCTACCCGATGCAGTACCTCCTGAACAACACCAAACTGGCTGTGTGAGTATGACACCTGTGTGAAATCAGCAGGATTCAGCTACATCTTAAATCATCCAGGATTTAAATGCACAATATGAATGTATTTTTATCGAACACAGATCTGGTGCGAGTCTCATGATAAAAGACAACAATGGGAGCTTCATCAGCACACTGAGTATGCAACTCTGCAGAGTAAGACCTGCTCCAGCTTGTAGAGTTGAACAGAGAATATATTCTTTTTTATGTCATAATTAGATTTTGTTCTCACTTTTACCTGGAACAGGACAACCTATACAAAGAACTTCTCATTATCCCAGAAGAAGGACTCAGCCCAAGGACAGAGATTTATGTTGCAGTTAAGGCTACTGAACTATCAGACAGGTACTAGAAGGAATGGTTTGATATTTTGGGAAATCGCCTTATCCACTTTTCCCAGAAAAGAAATGGGGAGCAGCTTTTTAGTTTAGCTTAGTATAAAGACTGGAAACATGATGAGACTGCTACCCTGGCTCTGTCCAGTGGTGACAAAATCTATCCACCAGCAACTCTCGAGCTCAGTAGTTAGTTAACACATAGTTTCAGGTTTCAGTTATCCTCACAATCTGTAAAAACCAAGGCGTAAAAAAACAAAGCTCCTCTCAGATAATTAGTCTACTGACAGTGCTACGTTAGTAAGAAGGGACAGTTAAAATCCACCTGTCTGTCCTCACAGATTCAACGTGCTGCTGGACAGATGCTATGCATCAACCAGCCCATATCTCACACACAGCACCTATCATGACCTTTTTATTGGGTGAGTTACATGGATACATAACCACAGTGTATAATGCCGTCCACTCAACTCCATGCCGGCAATTTCAGCTCTTTCTTTTTCACCCAAGGTGTGCACGTGATGCACACACTAAGGTGGAGCTCAACGGGGCGTCTCAGGTGGCGCACTTCTCCTTCGAGGCCTTCAGATTCACGGAGCACAGAAATCAGACAGTCTCCACCTTCTACCTGCACTGCATCACCCGACTGTGTGAGGTGTCTTCGTGTAGCCGACTATTGCCTGTGAGTCACACCAGTCACTTCTTCTTCTTCTTCTTCTTCTTCTTCTTCTTCTTCTTCTTCTTCTTCTTCTTCTTCTTCTTCCTCTTCTTCTAACAGTTCAGACTTTTTCTGTGTTTTGAACAGAACTGCAGCTCTTCCCGTCGAATGTCAAAGAGAGAGGCCCAGTCTGTGTCTGACAGCACGACCGTCACTTCTTCTGCCATCCACGTGGGAACGCTGGACACCGACGCTGTGCTGAGCACCACAGACGTGCCTCCACGTTATCCCACTTTGGAACAAAACATATATAAAAGTGAGGAGAACTTACAACATGCACTTTCGCTCGGTGCATCTTACTTAAAAGAAGTTAAATATAAACCTTAAAATTCAGCACTTTTGCCACAATTATCATTCTGGTATCCTCTCCTAATAAAGCTCTTATCATTGTTGGATTGGCGTCAGTCCTGATTGTGACTTTTTGGTTTCATTTTTCAGACGATCCTCCAGCTTCCTCAGTTTTTAATGGTAAGGATCTCCTCTTTTTTTTTAAAAGCCAGGCCTCTCTGAACTCGTGGAGCCTCCCCTACATTAAAATCACAATATTAACCAAATTTTAAATCACAAAATGTTATGTAGGACTAGATATTAAGATTGCACAATATTATTTGATGTCTTAATTACTCTCTTTTCTTTAACACAAAAGTGGAAACAACATGCTAATTTGATCATGGGCTTGGTTAAATGTTTGAACCAACTCTGATGGTGATAGTCTGCTCTGAAAGTGTGACGTGTGTGGCTGGGACGATGAGGTGTGTGTAATATTCAATAGTGGACACATGCAGCATGATACCATCACAAAGCCCTGATGCTTCTTCTCTTTGTCTCTCACACAGGTGGGGCTACATCATCTCCGAGCTGCTACAGCATCCCCTCAGTGGCTGTAATTATCTGTAATGTCATCTTGAGTATTTGTTTCTAGTGCAACCAAACTTAACACGTCATTGTTCAAAAGGACTCGACGCTGTACATTTTAAAAGTTGACTCTGAATACAGGAAACCGATTACCTCAGGATTACCAGACCGTCCACTAGATGCACACGGCCTAAAATTGTTAGTCTACTTTACTTGGTAGTTTTTAGGTAACTGGTCACATTTTTGTTAGATTTTACAAAATGTTTTGTTAGATTATACATTCAACAAAATGTATAAAATATTTTCATGGAGTTATTGTTCTGCATCTCAACTTGTAAAAAAATGAACTTACATCTAAACAGCATCTTTTTTTAATCAGTCTTAAAACTTTGATGAACTGCACAATCTTCTTTTTTTTTATCTTTTCTCTTCCTTTATATGACTACTGATAATTATATTGAGAGATTGGAAAGGTACCTTCAAGATTTTACTTCCAACCTCCTCTTTTCTTTTAGCCTTCATATGGCTTTATTGACAGCACAGCTGAAGAGATGACAGGAAGCAAAGAGCCCCGGGCCGGGACTCGAACCCGGGGCTGCTGCAGCGAGGACAAATCCTCTGTACACGGGATGCCACCTCCACCAACCGAGCTAAACGGCGCCCTGCTTCCAACCTCTTCTACACAATGTTGGCTGGACAAAAGTCCATTTGGCAGTCACATATATGTTCAATTAAATTAATACAATAAATAAAAAAAAAGGGATCGCACATGTGATAATAATTCATCCTGGGATGAACGTGTTTCCAACTTATAGTTGTTGAGATATTTTATCAAAAACCACAAATGTCAACCTCGTGGTGGGAACAGAGGAAAACGGTAAATGGACTCTTCTATGGCGCTTTTTGGGTCAACTGATCACTCCTGCAGTTTACAGCACTAGTCATATTCAACCTACACATTCACACAGTTGACATAAGTATCTTCTCTCAGGGTAGGTTTCCTTAAAGGTATAGTGCAATGAAAAATACATTACCCACTTAAACACTTAAGAAGATGTGATGTACGATCATTTAAAATCTCTAAGTTTGTGCAGAAAAGTTCTTTATCTTCTTAAAAGTAAAAGTCACCCAGTAAGTTTTTATTGTCATGGACAATTTAAAAAACAGCCGCTGAGAAACTTCAATAAAAAAACACAGATACAATTTCAATGCAGAGCAACGTTTTGTTTTTTATTATCTCCACTGTTTGCCATCACATTTCTTACTGGTGATGTCAGTTAATATAAACCTTATAAAAAGATAACTGAGATTACATGTTGATAAATCGGCTCACGAGACAGTTAGGAAGGTGACGCACATCGAGGGCATTTAACAAATTCCTTTCAAAAACAAAATGGTGGACTTCTGACATACTGTGCATTGTTGTAAAGAATATAAATCCAGTTCCTGTAAACAGTCTTTAATCACAAGGCTTAGATGTAATTAAATAGAATGCACACACAGTAAATGTTATGGTTTTAGCCTCCATCAAGGTACTCAAAGATGAAAACCGCTGGACAAAGAGCGCTGATATTTATGATATATGTATATACTGGATATATACATGAAAGTGGCTTGTGTAGATATTAAGTAAAGTCTATACTCGCCTATAAATAGATGCTGCGCCAGACTTCTGTCTGGGTTGTATTGTGCTGTGATCGCTGCATGATTATGTTTCTCCGTGTGCCTCAGTGCTCACACGTGTATCAGCAGGTGTCTCAAATTTCAACTTTCTCTCCCAGGTAAAAGCTCACACCACTCACTCTCCAGAGGTGTTTTTGCCTGAGCGCCTGTGGAGCTGTTCACAAAGCCACCATTTTCAGGAAATCACTTTGTTAAGGTAGAAAACCACAGGTGGCTTGTAAAATCACAGTCACGAGGCTGACTCAAGCGTTTACTTTACTTTCACCAGAGATCCCAAAGAAGCTCGTCATGACTAAAGTTTAAATCAATGCTCTTGGAAAAAAAAAAGAAAAAGTTTTTTACCTCTCAAAAATACACGTCTTTGCAGTATGGCCCTCTGTAGCACTTTTACTTATTTGAAAGCAGTTTTGGCAGAGTTCAGCACTCTTAATGGGAGGACGTCCTCCACCCACTCATTCGGGGTGGTCCTCATGCGCTCCCAGAGGGCCGCCTCGTAGGGAGTTGAGTCCATCCAGTCCACCACGGATCCGTAACTTCTGCCTGCAGAGACACATACAGACAGTCACAAGCATTTCAACATGTTCTGTTCATTGATAACATATAGTGGAGTATTCAGCACCAGCTTTCAGAGGGAAATGTCAGTTTGTACTCCAGTGCTCATCAATAATTTGACTTCTTCTGTCAGTACCTGTGCCAGGTCCGAGCCTCAGGCCTCCCAGCAGGTTACTGGCGAGTCTGTCTCGGTCCCAGACGGTGAGCTCCACGCAGGCTTCTGATAGGTCAGCCTCTCTGATGCCATCATACACCATTGTGTGGTTAAACGCCGGGTCGGCTGTCCTCCGCAGGACACGTGTCTTCTGGCGACTCTTCCTGCTCGTGTCTGGCAGCACGAAGCTTCAGACAGGGAGGGGGGAAAGGAAACGTGTCGATTGATAAGACCAGAACATGAATAAATTGATTTTGCGAAATACATACAGGAAATACATACAGCTATCTTATTCTATGGTTCTGGGTGAATACGCGATCCTAATTGGCTGTAGGGTGTCAACTAAATCCCGATGCACAGACACCATACTGTATGACTACTGAAGTATCTACAGTAACAGGAAAACTTATAAATTAAGAATATTTCCAAAAATACAGATCTGTTTCTCTAATTAAGATGGATTTTTTTATGCATACCACTTCACATATGGGTCGATGGTGGCCCTGATTAGAGGCAGGTTCTTGCATTCCTTCACCCAAATGTGAATCTCTCCAGTGTTGGGACCCTCCTTAGCTAATCCTATAAAGGACAAATAAAAAATATAACCAACAACTTTCAAGAGCCAAGAATACGATCATTAAATAATAGAATAAAAAGTGAAGCGCAGACCCTCACTGTGGATGATCTGTGGCATGAAGCGCACCGCTACTCTCATCTCTCCTCGATCGTTGGACGGTGCTAGAGTGGGTGTTGTCTGAAAAACATTTGACAGGGTATGCATTACATAAATCCATCCTTTAACGCCCAAATTCCTCTGTACACAGGTTATACAATGACTACAGATCATGTGATACAACCGGCTCAAATAGATAGTGGAGTAAATGAGTAGGCTGACCACAGTCTGAGATGACCCGCTGTTATTTGATGATAAAACAGCCGCTGTGGATAAAGCAGCGCTGTGTGCCAGTGTTTTTCCACCTACCCGTGCTTTCAGGGCTAAGTAGTTCATCTGGGTGTGGTCAAAGTCCCATTTGGAGAGGTCCACGTCGACCTCGCCCAGGAAACTGTTCTTGCCAAAGGTGTCGTGATGCCAAACGGAGAGAATGAGCGTCTGGGTTCTGAGGTACTCCATGCGAACACGATACTGTAAGGACAGGGAAGAGCGAGCTGCTTTTGTTTGTCGATCGCCAGGTTCACCGAGCATGAAGCATTACCAGTGTGGGAAAGTGTCTGTGTGTGCTTAGTGCCGCAGGTATCATTATCTCTGTGGATTCCTACTCTGAGGATCTCGTTGAAAGTTGGATTCAGCGTCTTCTTTTTGACGGATGTTTTCCTCTTTCCAAGATTAGCTTTGTCAGGAACCAGGTAGCTTTTGACATACCTTCAAACGCAAAAAAAGAAAAAAAAAATTTATGCATAATGATGCTCTCAAATACGATATGGAATTAGTAATATTTAGGGACTTAACACACATGCCAACAACTGCTGACCATGTGAGACAGATGAATAGACAGTTGAAGAGAGTAGAAGATACTATAACAAAAGCGACATCAGAATTGGACAGTATATTTCAACTGAAAAGAACAGCAAAGACTTTGTACTCACGGATCTGAGCGGCCCCTCTTTGGGTCAACTGTGGCCAAGTCTCGACACTCGGCCACGAAGATGTGAAACTCTCTGAGCTTCTGAATGTAGTTGATGGAGAACTGGATGTTTCCCTGAACCTCAACGTTCCCAAAGTCTCCGCTGTACATGGTCATCACGCTCCCACTCAGCTAGGAGCAAACAGGTCGCCACACATTTCATATGATCAGCTTTTGGTATGATGTATATTCTTATTGGGTTAATGTCAATACCTGACAGTAACAATCAAAGCGTAAGAAAAAAAAAAAAAGCGAAACAAGCGGTGCAATTAAAGTCAGCGGTGTTCGGATGTGAAGCGTGTGTAAGCGTCGGCTGCTGTGTGTGACCATACAGAGGACAGAGACGCCATGCCAGAGGAGCTGGTGAGGTTAGTCATAGAGCTGCCCATCATTAGTCTTCCTTGGTGGTAACTGTCCTCGCAGGTGGAGTCAGTGTCTCTGTCAACTTCCTGAAACACAGACAGCAGGCAAAGACAGCTCCATGCACAAGGTCGCAGAGCGGCTCAGATCTACAGCAGGACTGAAAGATTCAGACGCGGCTTTACCTCCTTCTGTAAGAACGACGGCACCGATTTGCTCATCTTCTTCAGGTGGTCCGGGTCCGAAAACAAGGACGAGGAAGGCGACGGGATGGTTGAAACTAAAGAAATGTTGATTGGTAAGCAGAAGATTCACAGTATTGACTATCTCACCAGTATTTTTGCAAAAAATATCCTTTTTTTTTTACCAGCACTGATTCTTCTCATGTCAGCAGTCGGGTCTTGTCTTCTTTCTTGTCCTGCGAGAAACAAAATAATGAATCCAAAGTCAACCCGAAACGATCTGATCATGTGGACAGTCAGACTTGAGGAGAAGTCGAGGAGACGCTCACGTGGTGACAAGGAAGCTGTGATGTCCTCCATACTTTTCGCCAGGTTTTTAGGCCGTGCTTCTGCTCGCCTCAGTGCTTTCCTCACAGGGTTCTGAGCCTCATCAATGTTCTCACCTACGTATTGGAAAGAAAAAACATGTTAGTGTTTATGCTCATATTAGTTTAGAAAACAGTGTTATTGAACAGACAGCATATTTAACAGTAGACACATTAATCGCCTGTTTGTTTTCAGAAATCTTGAAAAAAAGATGACATAAAGGACAGAAAATGTCAAAGATAATCAATTCACTATATTGCAAAAGTAAGAAAAGCAGAAAATTCTCTCATTTGAGAACCTGGAACTCTCAAATGTCTGGTATAATTGCTGGAAAAGTGGGTTTTACTAGACAGCAAAAATAGTTTACAGATTTTCTGTTGACCGACCGGAAGATTTCAGCTAATCTCTGCAGCACAGTTCTAAATAGTTGTGGTAAACTGTGTAAAAATAAGTTCAAGTAACAACTGTTTGAAGTCGAGGCATTTCAAGCGAAGGAAATGAAAGGTAATTCAGATTAATGATGAATCAGTTTTTATGATATATACAGTAATATATGTTGTTAGATTTACAGTAAGTCTGCACATGTTTGAGTTTGATCGATAGCTGTATACATTCATTAACAACATAGGATGTTTTGTGTGTACTGTGTTTGCGGGACATATTGGACATATATCACACCTTCAAACTTCTGTGAAAGGAAGTTTGACATGAAACTGTGTGGGGTAGTAAGTTGGTGAAATGTGTTTTTATCTGTGTGGTTTCAGTGAAGTTTGAACCAAGTATCGAACCCAACCCACAAAGTAAACATGGGCAGTTGACCGCAGGTACATGTTGTGTTTACAGAGATTTGCTTCTGCCAACACAGATAACCCCACAAGGACATGATATCAAGGATCCTGCTGGACACAGCCCACTGTGATAATAATGAGTCTGCAAACAGCAGGAGTTCAACGTTTCAGAACAGAGGTTAAAACAGCCTTATTTTATATATATTCAAATTATAAAATGTCATCAATGCCAAAGATCTAATTCTTGACTTAAACTTGTTTTCTACTCATCTTTAATTGCTGCTGTTAAAAAAAGTTGTTTTTATTCTATCATAGTTGCATATTTATCCAAACTTAATGTCACTCTCTGCCTGGGTCGTCTGCAGTTCTTCAAAATTAAAATAAACATCTTTACTGATCTGATTAAAAATCTACTTAGCGAAGTCTGTTAATTTTCTCAAGTCCTAGATACTCAAAGCCTTCAAACACTCCTGCCTTAACTTGTTTTGAGAAAAAGAGGAATACTATCATACATAAAGACCAGCAGAGAAAAAAATGTACATTCCAGTTTCAAGATGTACACACTTATATATCAGACTAAACGTAAAGGAAATGTATTAACAATGTATTATCTCTCTTAATCACCCACTTAAAGTGTGTGGTTGTGTCTGACACCTTGTCCTCTGTCTGTATTTCCTTGATCTTGATCTTTCTTGTCAACATTTAGGCATCGGTTTGCAGCTCCCAGCCAATAACAGTGTGAGGTCAGGACTCCATGAAAACGTTAGGAGAAGGTTACTTGATTGCCTCCATCTCTCTCCTCTGGCCTCTGTTTGTTATGGACGTATAAAGAGCTGTAGGGCTGTGTGTGTCTGTTTGACCGAGGGTGGGATTGAGCTACACACATACACACACACACACACACATACACACTCATGCAACAGGCAGAACCAAAAGGCAAACAGCAGACAGGAAGCCTACACTTCTGCTGCAAACACATAAAAACTATAAAGGGTTGTGTGGAGGTGTGGGCCTTTAAGAGGGTAGGTGGGGGCAAATATGAATAATATATTTGATAAAAGCAATAAATCCTGCACAGTTTGCCTTTGATGTATCTGGACTAGTTAATGTTTATATTTATTTGTATCTTTTTTTATGATTTTCAGTTCAGATTCAGGTTATTTGTGTTAAACTGTAAACAATCTGAAGTTGGTGCTCACGGTTTGAACTGGTCCTCGAGGTCGACCAGGTTTCCGATGTGCTGCTCACAGATGACTCCAGACCTGTGTCCGAGCTGCTGTAGTTTGTCCACAGGGGGCGCTGATTCGTCTTGTTCCCCTTCCTGCCGTAACGATCCTCTGAGCTCACAGGAGTGCTGGCCCTCACCGGCCCGCCCAGGTCAAACTCGTACCCAGACTTGCCGTCTGACTCCTCGTCCTTCAGAGCCGGAGCGAGGGAGGTGTGGACGCTGGTCGCATCTGTCATACCCAGGTAATGTCGGTAGTCTCTGGGAACACACGACCTAGCTCGAGGAGTCAGAGGCTCATTTTCCTCGGATGATCTTCTCGACGTGGTGCCTTTTTCGGCGTTCGGCCTCTGCTTTCTACTCTGCGAGTGGACAGGGCTTACATCTACTTTAAATGGGCTCAGATCTCTTTCTTCAGGCTCACTCAGAGCGAACATGCTAGTGGCTCGACGGAGCGAATGTCCGCGACTACTTGAATAGCTAAAGCTGTCTTTTTTACCCTTCGGAGCTCGAGTTTCTTTTCCTGAACTGCTTTGAGGTTTTGTGGAGTCTTTCAAACTCCTCCTGGACTCTCGCTGCTGCTCAGCTGTCGCATAATTTGACTGGTTGTTTTTGCTGTCATTTGCTACTCTTGACCCAGACTGTCTATCATGGGGTGATTTGGATCGATTCTGAGGGGATGACTTTGCTGCTTGTCTTGTTTTCTCACGGAAAATCTCAGCATCCCCACACTTTAACTCCTGAGACGAAAGCTGGGCACTTATTGGCTCTTTCCTTTTGGGGCTTTTGGGCTTGTCAGTGGTAAACGATCCCTTGGTATCTGACGTGGCCTCGTCCCAGAACTCACGCAGAGTGTTGAATTGTGCTCGACTCGCACCCAGGCTAGGGGACGACTTCTCTATTCTCTGGTTCAAAGGAAGAACATTAAAATTTCTATCATAGTCTTCTTCATCGCTGCCTGAAATATTTCCAATTGACGTCAGGTCGTACTCTGACTTTGTGAATCTTTTATTCAGCTTTGCCTGATTGGCACCACGAGCGACTTTGCCATCCCCAAGGGTTCTGGGCTTTCCGGTGTAAAACATGGGCTTGTTCCTCTCCTGCTCCCAGAACAATCTGAGCTGCTTTATTCTCTCTGCGGTGCTTTCTTGATTTGTCACCCCACGTTTGTTTGACTGAGGGCTGTTGAGTCGGTCTTTATTCGACACATCCTCCTTTCGTTTGGGAGACATTCCCGGTTGCATGCTTCTATCCTCACTGTCCCTCCTCCTTGCATCTTCATTTGAACCTCTGCGCACTTGTGTTTTGGGAGTGATCTGTATATCCCCTTGCTTGTAGTCCAAGTAAGGGCTGTTTCTGGACATATAGAGCAACTCAGAGTCCGGACTGTCCCTTGTTTGTAGATCCGTATCCAGCTGAGGCACAGGAGTAGTCTTTGGTAATTCATCTTGCAGTGGGGTTTCTCTATATTGGGAAATACTCTCAGGTTGTAGATTTGGTTTGACGCTCTCAGATTCAGGACTCGGTCTGGACTGGATGGCAGTCCTCTGCAGTGGACTCAGTCTGCTTATGCCTAAAATATCAGTTTCTGAACCTCTTCTGTCAACTATGAGGGCATTGACTGCTAATTTTGGGTTTCTTTGAGTTGGAGTATCCATCATGAATCCCTCCTCGTTTCTATTTAAGTGAACGCTGTCTCCAGTATCTTTGTGTGGACTCAGTACCAGTTGCTGTCCTCTTTCGTCCCCATAGCTCCCCTTCCCATTGTATAATCCAGGAACAGATGGCATATCAGACACTCCGTGGGGCTTGTTCACTTTCTCCTCATCTTTCTCCGCTGAGAGCTGGGCAGGTTTTTGTCCTTTGTTGCTGGGTGTGATTGAGTTACTGATAAGTATTTTAGGGCCCACGTTGCTTTTCTCCCAGAATGACTTCAGATGGGAGATTTGGGGTGGTTGGCTTTCATCGTTATTATCCTCAAATTCCTGTGACCGCATTCTTTCTCTGTTGCGCTTCGCCACCTCCTCTTGTGTTTCGATCGCCTCCTTGTTGCCTGATCTATCTGTTCCTCTTGACTCTTTGGCGTCACTGCTCTGTTTCTGTGAGTGACTTCTCTTCATTTCAAGAGATTCCTTCTGTCTATCACTCATGGCATCCCCAGCATCTTTTCGTAATGAATCTTCGCCTCTTAATTTGCTGATTTCGACGTGTTTGTTTGAACCCGTGGCGACCTCTGGACCGTCCTCTGTATTGAGCCATTCACTGCTGTCTGTGCTGCGGCTGAACCAGTCCAGCACCTTGGCGATGGAGTCCTCATCACTCGTGGGACTGGTGGTCTGGGTGGATAATTTAAACACCTGGTTCTGATTGGATTTCTTCTGCATTTGCTTATCAGATTTATCAATGAAGATCAGATCGTAAGATACTGGGGGATCTGCATCTGAAAATAAATGTAAGAAAAGAGATTTGAACATTTTGTCAAAATAACATCAGAAATCTACTCTTTTCTGCCCTGCAGCAGGTGTGCATGGTCTATCTATCAGCCAAGGCCCAACACCCGCCACCCATAACATAACCTAAACTTCATTATAACTTGGTTGATGATTTGCTGGCCCTAAAGTAGCGCAGCTAGCTACAAACTCTTTTACTTTTGAGTGAGTTACTCACAGTCACTCCAGAGGATTTTAGCAAAACAACATGTGAATCAGTGTGTTTTACATCAACTACCTTGCATATTTAATGAAGAGGAAGTGACAACATCATTGCAGTTCATTGTTGCTTCCACCATAAGAGAGCTTTCGGTGTTTTTCTCAGCTGCTATTATAACAGAAAAGGGAGCAACATGTAATTATTCTAAAATGTTAATGTTTTGTACACTATCAGCCTTTTCTTCTTTGTTTTGGGGGGCGTTTTTTTAAGTGTGGACGCCAACATGTTCAAACTTTGCCAAGCAGATATTTTTTCTGCAATAAAGACGAAGATTAGAGACTACAACCCGGCTCGACAAATCTGAGGGGTCACAAGATCATTTTAACAAAATTAAGTTCAATTTCCTCTTAAAAACCTTTAAATTAAGCAATTTAATGATGTTGATCTGTTCACAACGCTTGTCACAGGCGATATGCTAAAAAGGCTAATGTAGAATGACTCGTTTAAACACGCTTTTAATTAGAGTCAGTAGTTATTTATTGCCATTGAACTTACCCACAGTGCTTTGAGGCAGACTCGGCTCTTCCTGCCTCATGGATGTTCCTACACTGCTGCTGTTTTCTCTGTCTGAATCCTGAATGCTGCCGCTGTGCAGGTCGACAGCGTTCACCGCTGCTCGCTCTCTTTGTGTCTCGCCATCCCATTCATCACTCTTCTGTTTGATTTCTCTGTCGGTGGACGTCTCATTCCTGGTGTAGGCTGGTCTGAAACTGTGCAGGTTGTTAGTTGCAGCAGGTGGATGAACGGGTTTAATTAAGATTTCTGAGTGAGATAAATCATCCACCGACCTGTCTCTTATTAGAGAAGGTGGGTTTCTTTCTCTCTCCAGACTGGAATTAGAGGAAACCTGAGATACATCACAGAGTGGCTGCTGGGAGTTTTCATGTAGAGACTTGGACGGCTGAACAGGCTGAGACACTTGATCAGAAGCCACACATATCTGAGGCGTTTCATCCTGTCCCTTCGTGTGGGACTGGTTAGAGCTCCCACTTGAGCCTCGCTGGAGGCTCCGTCTGGGGGCAGGAACAACCGCCGCTGACCCCACCTGAGCGTCTGACCCCGGGCCATTGTTTTGTGACTGAGCGGAGGTTCGTCTGGAGAGAAATGTCCTCTTTTTTGGCACTGGTCTGAACCCAACAGAGGAGCCCTCGGATGTGATGGAGCCCCCTGAAGTCTGACTGGCCTCTCCTGCCGGGTGGCTCTTCAGTGGAGATATGGGCTCTGAGGGAAACACAGGAATAAAGTCTCGGTCTGGATTATAGATTCAATACTGCCATCTGTAACCTCACAGCCAAATGCTGCTGAATCCCACACACTGGACCTTTATAATTCAAACCTGTCTCAGATGACTCCTGCTCCCGACTCGCTGACACATCATGATTTTCAGGTGGCTCGACAACAATCAGGGAGGCTCGGTTGAAAGGGTTGTGCCTCGGCTTAAAGGAGAAGGAGAAGATGTTTTACACGACAATATCCGCAATGTGAATGTGAATAAGGTTATATATTTTTACAAGAAAGGAAAACTTGTGGAGAAAGAAATGCTGATCTGGTTTGTACCGGTCTTGGAGAGCGGGCCTCTGAATTCAGATTCTCTTTTTCTGCATCACTGAAGGAAAAAAAAAAAGAGACAATTTAAGCATTTAGTCAGGAGATGTGAGTATAAAAGAAACATGAGCAGTGTAAAAACATCAAATGAAGTGCAGCAGCAAAGTGTGTGTGTTTTCTCACAAGTACACTGCAGTGTGCATGACTGAGGCCTGCTGACTCGTGAATAACGCTGATATCAAAGAGGACGATGTCGGACCAAACCTGACCTACTACAATATCAAAGGAAGTCCAGTTTAAATACTTGATGAGATAAACTCATCGTTTTCTGGTATTTTGTGGCTGAAAAACAGGATTTATTTTAGAGGAAAGCAACTCTTTAATGATCAAACTGATTCAGGACCTGCACTGCAAAACAAAGGTTTTCACATTACAAATAAAGTTTCAGTGGTTACATTTGTGAATTGATTGTCTTGTCGATTCTGTCATCTTGTATTTGTGATTTGTGGTGCTTTTTGACCAGTTTGTCCACCTCCCTCCACCTGCACCTCACCCCCTCATTAAGTTAGTTTGTATTTAAGTCCAGTCTTTAGTTCATTCAGTCTTTGTCTTGTCTTTTGCCTCCATCTTGATTAAAACTTCACACACTGATTTTCCTGCCTGCCGTCTACTGCAGTCGGGTCCACCCTCTCTGTTTTGATAACTGATTAATCATTCAAGTACATATTTTACTCAAAAACATGCTGGTTTCTTCCTCTTCTTCATAAATGTAAGGGTTCATGCTTTTCCCTTTTTCCATTTGACAGTAAATGAAGAGCCCTTGGTTTTCCGAAAGTTGGGACAGCTGGGAGGATTTGTGATTTGTGATGAGCGTTTTTCAATTTTTTGACATTTTAAAACAAACAACAATAACTTTAGTCACATAGCACCTTCAGCGCTCCAGGGTCTGACTCCTCTGGTTGTGTATGAGCCCAGAAATCTGTCAAATGCAACTGAACATTCGCATTAGTCACACAGGTGCGACCTACATTCAAAAGGTCAGATGAACATGTTGTTGCCTATAAAAACGAAGTCGTGGAGATAGTTGAAATATTTTCTGTCAATTATTTTGTTGTGGGGTTTTATGCATCTCACGTGTGCAGTGCAAGCCCTGTCATGCAAACACGAAATACAATTGATTGACTATTAGCGTAAATAACTGTCAGAGTCACCGATCATATAAAATGGTCATCAGTTGCAGCCTCACAGCAAATATTGACCCAACTAATAACAGATGGGTGTGAATGAGTCTCAGAGTCAATACACATGGACTGAGCTGCACACTGTGAAAGTATCTAAGGGAGCTGTGATCATAATTTTTAATGAAAAAAGAATGAATACAATTATCCTAATAGATAAGAAACCGCTGAGCAACAGGAGAGAACATCCTGCTGCGGTGCTTCCTCCAGAAACAACCACAGACTGACGTCAGCGATCCTCAGAGCTCTGTTCAGTTAGCCACTTAACAAACCGCCGCTCCGTTTTCCCGTCTCACCACATCCTGCAGCGCTGTGAGCAGTTAGCTGCTGTAAAACTGCCGCGTCCCCAGTCAGCACCACCTATGTTTACACGAGCTGAGTCACAAGACGGCACACACTCTTTTTCACTCTACACACATGCACAGAAAGAAATTCTGACACTGTGACAACAAGAGAGAGGAGCTGAAACTGTTTATGTGGAAGTGTTTAAATCTGAATTGGCTCCTTGTAGTAACATCTTTATATAGTGTGTTTGTTTCTTCTTCTTTTTTTTTTTTTTTTACTTTTACTGTGAGATTCTAAACAAGTGTTTGTGGTTGGCACAGACGACAGTGAAAAAAAGTCATGAGAGCGTAGAAACACAAATAACAGAAGAGGTTATGGAGAGACAGTACAGTAAATCTGCGAAGAAGAAAGGAGCAGGAGGAGTCGATCGTACTTGATCTCCTGTGGCTGCAGTGCTTCCAAACATCTGGCAGGTTTTGGTGGCGGGGCGTCTGAACCTCGACTGCTGGGCGTCTTCGATCTCTCAATTCTTAGAGACCCGTCTGCAGCAGAGTAAAAGGGAAGGAGGATTTTATGAATATGCATTCAAAATATGCAGGTTTATAATTCTGCGTTATTTAGATTTTAGAATAAACTCTGTTTTAAAACTTGTAAAATGAAACAAATCATTATGTTTCCACTTGTTATCCAGCAGAGGGTATTTTTATAATCCCACAGTCCTCGTCGTTCTGTCCCCGGAAGATAAAACTTTTGGCCCGGGGCGAAACCACAGTTTAAATCCAATATTTTCAGCTTTACTCTGATCTTCTTCTCCGCTGTTACAAACACTAAGTCCACTGTGCAGCATCTGCAGTTGCAGGCAAGAAGTCTGTGAAAGGATTTCAAATTTTGGTTTCTCGCCCCGGGCAGTGATTCTACCCGTCCGGGCAGACTGTGGACATCTGAGAGATCATGACGATCACCTCTGAGGACGTGACTTAAGGCTGGATAACAGGTAGGAAAGATGTTTCATAAGGACATCGAGACAGTGGCACAAATAATATCATAAGTACTTCAATTTCTGTTCCAGGCCTTGACTGTTTTCCCCTCTCAAGCTGACAAACCTAAAAAAAGATCAGGATTTCAAGTATGCGTGGGGACGTCGTACAGAATCGGGGTCACGATGCCGTCATATCTTGGTTTTTGTGCTGTTGTTAGCCTTGTTCCCAGTGTTCTGCCTCCCTCCTCACCTGCACTGCATCACCTTTGATAGCACAGCCCTGTTCCTGGTGTCATTCCCTGCTTTCTTGAATCACCTACGCTCACAACCCCCACCTAAACCTCATCCCCGATAGTTCAGCTCGTGTTTAAGTTTGGTCTGTCAGTGCCTGTTCCTTGCTGTTGCCTGTTCCTGCGATTCATCTTGGAACAAAGTGCTGCAATTGGATTTGCCTGCTGTCTCCTGCATTAGGGGCCTCTTTTGTAGCTGAGAAGCTGTTTATCAGATCAGATTCTCAGCATATTTCTAATTAACGTGTTAGTTGCATTCCATCCCTGCACAGACGAGTGCAGAGTTTGCTCTCAAACCAGCCCTTTGTCAACAGCACAGAGCGAACACACCTAAAGCAGCTTTCTTCTGCTTCATGGAGGCCAGGATGATCTCAGAGCCGTGGATCTTGTCCATGTGTCTGCGAGACTTGGCCTCGTAAAACCACTCTCCCGTCAGGTACTTGCGCTTGGTGTCCAGCTGTGAGCCGCTGTTCAGTATATCCTCCAGTTTTCTGGAGGGGAGACACAAAGGAGACGTTTACAAAAGAAGCTTCAGTCAGGAGGGTCTTTCTGTACTGTTATTATTGTTATTGTTATAAGTGATGTTAATCCCAGCTGCAGTCATTTAAAACACACAGGATATTGTTCCTGTGCAGCCCAGTGGCTACACAGACACAATAAAAGTCTCTTGTGAGGAAGCAAATACAAGATAATGCCTCCTTTAAACTGCGATGAATGGAGAATCTGACACTGTTTGAATTCAGTTTGAGCAGCGCTAATCTCTCAGTGTGAGGTGAAATACAAAGCCAGGGGCGGACAAAGAGGAAACGGACCGCAGCAGGGTGTGTTGATGCTGTCCACGTCACAAGCAAGACTGAATTTCTGCTCAACCTTCGATACTTTTGTTTGGATTAGGGTTTGAAAGTCCTAAATCTTGGTGTCTACAGGTGTCAGACACTTGAGTTTAATGCTTTTCATGACCTTTAAGAGTAATTGTAAACCAAATTTAAGACGGATGTTTGGTCCTTTGGTATGTACTGCATATGGTCCTGTCCAGAGGTAGATTTTATGTAAGGATACAGTTAGTTGAGGGAGTTAGGTTCACCTAGATGTCACCAACAGGTAAATGCAAGGATGAAGCAAGAAGACGGTCACAGATTCAGTGGCAGGTTCACAATAAAATGTTTGTGGCCATACAAATTCCAATTTAAAGGAATAGTTCAAATAAAAATTTGGTCATTATCTCCTCACACTCATGCTGATGGAAAGTCAGGTGAAGCTTTGTAGTCCACAAAAGATTTGAGGAGCTTCACAGCTAAACAGCATTGCAGCATTCCCCTAAACAACAAGTAGCTGGAGACTTCTTTAAAAAACGAACAAAGAAAAAGACCAAATAAAGGATAAAATGACTCCACACAGCTTGTCTGGCATAATCCAAGTATTCGGAAGCCCTGAAATCCAGACCGGTTTGAAAAGACATTATTTAGGCCTCTATATAAGCTGAAATCTTTGCTGCAGCTGCTAAGCTAAAAGCATTAGCATTTACACTGTCGACCACACATTAAATAAGGTAAATAATGTTTTCTCAAACCTGTATGGAGCCATTTTATGTTTAATTTTCAATTGTTTATTTATGTTGAATACAAGTCCCCGTCTACTCATATATATATGTATATGAGAATGCTGCAACACTGTTTGGCTGTGAAACTGTTGTTGCGTGGACTAAAATTCTACACCAGACTTTCTATTGGCATAGGAGTTCGACGTGTATGACTGATTTCTCATGTTTTGGTTGAACTTTTCCTTTAAGACATGCAATTCATCAGGGATTTCATAACCTAGAAAGTTAGATTTAAAATCTTTGCATGATGTTTTATCAGACGCTGTTTTCCTCCTGAGGGCAGCTCGGTTTAAGTAGCTAAAAATGCTCATTATCCAATCTATTCTTCAGTGCAGCATGTAGTTTCCACCCCGCCTCATCATCGGCCTTATATAAGAGCGGCACATGATCTAACTGAAGGGAGGAATTCAGGAAAACATTTCCATCAGCTTTAAATTGAATCAAAGGCATTTAAAAAAAAACAAAACAAAAAAAAAAAACGACCGCTCCAACTCATCTTTACACGGCGGTCATGTGAGAGAAGGGGTGGCACATTATTACAGGCTGCTGGACTTAATCCTTTTACACTAGACTGCTCGAGACACGGCGAGCATTCAGCCTCCCCGCTGATGGAAAAAACTTGGCCGGCCGATTCCATTAAAAAAAACCCAGAGTGAAGAAGAAGCACATTGTTTCTTCTCGACTCTTGAAAATGAAATAAAACACATCCTCAGAGGGGGAACGCTTGGAGGTTTCTCTCCTTAGTTTAAATGCGTGGTGGCATTTCAGATCTTTCCCTTCTGCTCCAGCACATGGGAGAGGGGTCAGGGGCCTTCTGTTTGTCTCGACAAGCCTTGGATATACACTACGAGGAATGCTGTGAGAGCAAAGGAAAGGCTGATTGAGAGTATCGTGAGAGCCGAGAGGAGGCGGCGTGAGGCCTCACTCTGCTCAGTGTGGTCATCAGACTCTTCACAGGTGAGGTGTCTCATCATCGAGGCCTTTAAGGGCTTTCTATTCCTGTCCGACAGAGCAGCATGATCCTCTCCCATGTGTGGCTCTAATCTAATTGCACGTCTCACATCGAGACTTCTCAGCGTTAGAGGGCGGCGTGTATCCGGCCAAGCTGTTATTGTGTTATTCTATTACGGCCGGTCGTTTGGACCAGCATGTCAGCCGTCCAACAAAGGCCTCCTCTCATGGAACAGGCGATGGAGGGCCTTATCAAATCACGACAATGACATTAACCGAATAACAGGACATCAACTTAAATGTCGGCCAAGATGTTTTCTGCTCATGCGGAGTGTCTCCGGGATGTCACACGTCTCTACCTGATCCTCTCCTCCTCGGCCTTCTTCAGCTCGGCGTCCCTCCTCAGCACCGTCATGATCGCCTCCTGCTCCTCCTCCGTCAGGTGGCTCAGGTCGATCATGGCTCCTCCTCCTGGTTCTCTCAGCGGGCAGATGTGGAACACACTCAGCAGCTGCAGACAGCTACCAGCTGTGAGACAAAGTCACATCGTCACATCCTGCAAAGCCACGTTTTCACTCACTGTTCCTGTATTTTACAGCCTTGTTAAAGCCAAGGTGGAGTGAAGTGACCTCTTATGAAACATTCAGAGGAATGTCCTCTGTTCCAAAGTTTGTGTAAGGGGTTATTATATTCTCTGAGCTTTGTTTCGAGTAAACAGACCTCAGCGGGTAACAGAGCAGACAGTCTTCGGCCGTTGTTTTTGTGAGATGTCGTGCAAAACGCTTCTGATTAAGCCCAACGAAACCCATTAAATCCATTCAAATCAGAATCATCTGAAATACTTGAAGCTTCTCCAACAAGTCTGCCAAATTCTCCAGCTCTGACAGTAAAATTAATCTTCTGTAGCTGCTCTGCACAATGGTAGACAGTACAACATGTCCAGTTTATGTCACTTTATCCATCTACTTAACCACAGTTCAGTTTTTTTTACCCCATTCCATTTAATTCACAGCTGCTTTTACTTACTATATTCTGATTTGAAATCTAAGTTAGTATGATATTACTTGCTGGTTTCAGACCCTTTTCTGCTTGTGACCTCTTCTGTAAAATCTGTGTCTAGCATGTAGATGTCTATCACAGACACTTCATGTCACTATTATCGCTATTATAACGTCAAAATATTTTTAAATCCTTCAAAGAAATACCTAACAAAATCATTGAACCTAACATTTTCATAGGAAACATACGGAAGCCGAGAATGGCCATAGATTTTTATTTTTTTAATGCACTGTTATCTTGTGATAACGACTTATTATCTCGTTATCTCGATATAACAAAGGTTGTTTTCTCGTGATAAAGAATTAATTCATTTTGTTATCTCCATATAACACATAAATTATGTGTTCCATAATATTGAATGAATTAATAAACCTTTAATTACGTTTCACATTACATTGCTAACTTAACATCAGCTTACATTTACGTTACCTTAGCTGAAGCAGCCAGATAGATAGGAGTTTGTCTTTGATATATCGACATAACGAGATAGTAAGTCTTTATCAAGAGAAAACAACCTTTGTTTTCGAGATAATGAGATAATAAGTCGCTTTCATGAGAAAACAATCTTTGTTATATCGACATAACGAGATAATAAGTCGTTATCACGAGAAAACAAAATTTGTTATTTCGACATAACGAGATAATAAGTCGTTATCGCGAGAAAACAAAATTTGTTATATCGACATAACGAGATAATAAGTCGTTATCACGAGAAAACAAAATTTGTTATATCGCCATAACGAGATAACAAAGATTGTTTTCTCGTGATAACAAATTAATTAATGTGTTCATCTTGATTTCAACCTACAAAAGCTTCGGTAGTAACATCGTCTGCCTGTCGTGTTTTTCAGTTCCTCCCATGATGCAACTTTAGTCATGGTGACAGGTTAGGCAATTCAAAATAAATCAGGAAACCAATATCGCACTGTGCGTCAGCGAGCAATGATCTCGATAATAAAATTTCCGCAGAGTCAACTTATTATTATCAATGAAATCTTTTATTTTTCTATCCCTAATCTACGGGACATTACCAGTCCCATCATCTTAACTCTAAATGGTTTTGCTTAAATAACTTTTTGAGGCTCAAAGAGGCAGAATTCATCTTCTTCTCTCTGCCAGTCATCATCTTACAACCCCACAGACTTTTAGAGGAGCCCAGACTGGAAACAAACTGGAGCAAACTGACCAAATTGTGTGTAAAGTAGTTAAAACTGTCTCCATCTGCAGCAACTGTACACATTAATACAGCAGTCTAAAAACTCTAAATGAATACCACTGAAACTTTTAATGCCAAACAAGAACTTTGACCATTTGAGTAAACTTCTTCCACCACTGGTTCTCCACGATTAGCTCATAACCTCTCTGACTGTCTGAGCATCTTTTGTTTGAGATCCCTGGAAAGACCTCCACTTTGTCGTGCAGCACTTCACAGTGATGCGAGGCAGCATCCGCGAGATCAAGAGATAACAGGCGACAAGCTGCTGAAAATGATTCGCCCACAACTTGTTTTGCCTCTGTTATCAAACGCATTACGTTTGATTTGATTTATTTGTTTGTTGTGTCTCCTGGAGTTTGATTTGGCTTCAGAGGGAGATCACATGGTGTTATTATCAGCGTCCCTGCATCACCACCTCGGCTTTTAACAAGATCATGATTCGTCTTTGTCTCAGCTGAGAGGGATTCCTGTCTGAGTCAAAGGTCAGGGTTAGAAACTGTGACATCATGTGACTGACAGAGAGCAACTGAGTACATTTAGTACTTTAATTCCATTTCACACTGCTTTACGCTTCAGTTCCACCGTGTTTCAGAGGGAACATTTGTACTTTTTCTAAACTACATTATTTGATCATTTTAGTTACTTTGTTTATTTAGACTACTAATATAAAAGATCATGACGCAACATCATAGAATAAGATAGAACTGTATTAAAGGGGCACTCTGTAGTTTTGGAAAAGAAATCCAAATTAAGGATTGTAATATTTACAATATCAATGAGCTAATAATACAAACTCAGAAATATTTATCTTCTGTATAAGTGAATAAACAAGCTGTTCTCAGAGGAAAACACAGTTTGAAGCTAGAAAGGTGGCAGGGTCCGCCACATATAAACAAAGTCATGAAAACAAAGATAGTTTGTTTTGTTTAGAAATAAAAAATAAATCAGTCAATGAAGATCATTCTCTTCTGATTAAAATTTCTTCCTGAAAACTACATAGTGCACCTTTAACTTCAACTTTAACTTAATTCCTAAGCCCCCCAGCAGATGAAGTATATCCAGCAGTTAAACAAGTTTCATCTTTAACAGCTGCAACATTACAGCAATGAACACACAAGATGCAACTTTGATTATGACGTAATAATATAAGAAATGCCTAGATAAAATGATAACACCTTTACTTGAGTATTTTTGCAGAGATCTAAGCAGACATGCAGGTATCAGGACTTCTTCCACCAGCTGTTTATCAAGTGATGTAATTTTACCTTCATTATTCCAGAATGTGGCTCTTCCTTCCTTCACCTTACTCTCAGTATCTGGGAATCAACTTGCAGTCTATCATTTGCTCTGTGAACAGTGTTGACATGTGGCCTACCTTACAGCACACCCGCAGGCTTGACACAAACAGCTCCTGTAACTCCCATCCTCATGTGTTGGACAAAACAAAACAGTTAAAAAAAAGCAGTGAGGGCTTTCACCTCCTCCTCCTCTTCAGGACTGCAGCTGCTGCTGGATGCACTGGACTCCCTGGACTGGACAAGGTTGGAAGAGGGTGGAAGAGGAGGGTGGAGGAGGGTGGAGGAGGGAGGACTGTGTGTGTGGATGGGAGGATCTGACATCGAACATCCAGCTGGGCACTTTTAAATCCTTTTTCAGTGTGTCCATCTTTTAATCTGGGGCTGGTGTGGCCATTTAAGATGCAATATTTAAAAAAGGAATTGCTGTTTTTCTTCTTTTATCAAACTGACCCAGGCTGATATGTGGGATGTACTGTCAACTATCGTCCAGCAGATGTCCTCAGTTTCCGCTGGTTGCTCTCATCAGTGTGTTTGACAAAAGGGTGTGAACTTCCCCAGAGGCAGGACAGCAGGACACGAGGTATTTCATGTTCACAATGCAAATAAAAGGCATGAATGCCTTAGCAACTGTTTGGAGCAGACAGACAGTATTTCCACTGTGATCCTGGTGTTATTCTGTCAGGTCACCTCCGTGGTTTTAAAGGGACACTATGTAGTTTTTGGAGAAGAAATACAAACACAGATTATTATTATTTTCTTTAGATATTTACAACATTAATGAGGTAATAATACAGATTATATTAAATGAATGAACAATTGAGCTGTTCTCAGAGGACAACATTGTTTGAAGCTAGAAAGATGGCAGGGTCCGCCACACAAACAAAGTAAATCAGGATGACACTGTGTTGTCTTTTAAAATGTGCATTGTGTACAAATTGTCATCCAGTTAAATTCATATTCAAAACAAATAGGGGGCAGCATTTCACCCAAAGAACTAACCACTGCTAACTGTAGCTACCGTTAGCTTGTTAGCTCAGTTAGACTTGCAGCCAGCAGTCCAGGCTGTGTGCTCAGGTTACTGTGGAAGTGTTGGTGTTCACACTGCCACAGGAGCTTAACGCTAACTGTGATATCTCTGTGACATGTTACATAGATGTCATCATGTCAACTATTATTTCTTCACATTCTGCTGATAATCTTTGTGATTTTAAAATGTTTTCAACTAAAATTCTTAAATACTGCACCTTTAATGTCACTTTATCAAATTGAATTAATTAATTTAGTTTGTTTAAGTATATTAAAAAAAAATCCCTCTTCTGATTGAAATTTCTTTCCCCAAAACTTTGTAAAATGAGGAATAACACCTTTAAACTCCTACATTAAGATCAAATCGTAAACCGTTATGATTTCAGCTGGCGGGCATGTGTCTAAAAGTCACGATTAAATCAACATTTCAGCTTGTGACCACTTAAAATAAGGGAGAGCGTATTTGATAACCCTTGGGAAAAGTCTGACAAGAGGAACCAAATTGTGTGCAAAATAAATATAATAATATATACAGGCTGGATTAGTCTGATAAAGCACCTGCTCCTCCAGAGGCCCTAAAAACTTCTCCATTCACTATTATATAATTGGTTCTTGATGATTGATACATTTTAACTGTTTGGAGTTTTGGGTCATTTTGTACTTGAACAGGTCCCAACGCCTTAATTTCAATTATTGATATTCAGTGAAATAACTTCAGAAAAGGTTATATTTATTTCTTAATTTCTTGTCAATTAAAAAATATAGTCCCTCTTCACTGCTGCCAGCCAGACTGAACTGATCCATTATTGCAAGAGTCGTTTGGGTGAAAGTCCTGATCTTTTGTTAACTTAGTAGCTTGAACTTAACTGATGTCTTATGTCCCTCCAGATGTATACCACTCTGTTGTAACAATTCAAATTAAACACATACACTCAAACACTCACCTTGAATAAATGAACACATAAACTGCACAATAGTTTGTGGAAGCTGCTCTTTATTTGTAAAAGAAAGAAAAGACTTCAGTCATTGTCTGCTACACGTTCTAATTACATAAAGAAAATATCTGCGGAGACAAACGCAGAGAATATCCTGAATCAAACTTAGGTAGAGTCAAATTTGATTGAATTGCTTTCATATTTCATACATCTTTCACTTCTGAACTCAAAGAACAGTCAGTTATTTATATACACGGAGCACCGATCAACAGTGCTCCTCCGCTCCAACCCCCCCGGTCCTCTGGATCTTTTTTACAATTAATTTACACATCAAATCTGTGACCCTTTATCCCCCATTAGCGTAGCGACGACTAACCAGCAAAGCAGACACACTCCGTCCTCTTGACCTGCCCCCCCCAACCACCCACGATTTCTCGCTGAGGAACTGCAGTGTGGAAAGATGTGTGCAACATGAAGACAACTCTTTCACATTCAGAGTAAAGGCAGCCTTGAATACGGTCAGTGAGTCAATGGCATGCCAAGCTTAAAGCAAATGGAGCCCACCACCCAGTGCGACGCTTCAGATTCTCGTGGATGAAGTGTTTTTTTTTATTTGTTTTTTTTTTTTTTTTTTTATCTCTTTTTGTTCAACTAGACAGGAAACTGATCCATTGCAAAAAACCCTAGGCACAGAATCGACTATATACTGTTAACTGACTCGTACTCTAACCCCCCTGCACTTAAGTACAACAGAGATTGTGAAATCTTTCATCTAGTAGAAAATTTTCTTAACACAAAACTCGTAGAATATTTAGTGCTCTATCATTCCGCTTAATAGGTGTAATTTATATAATAGCTTTTTTTTTTTTTTTTTAAACTCTACCTCTCGATGATAGTCTGAGATCCATGTTTTTAATGCTGAAGCACTCCCACAGGTGTTCAATGTACTGTAGATTTTACATTTTTTTCTCCCCAGTCTTAAACCAATAATCATAAATAAATACAAACAACACACAAGGAATGTCTACTGTAAACACGGTAAAAAAGACAAAAACTAAACAGGTGTAAACGCCATTAGCATCACTACTTAGTGACAGTTAAATAACTGTAGGGGATGGGTGACTCATGATCGGATCAAGAAAGGGAAGGACCGCTCTCCTTTTCTTCCTCCTCCTTCCACCCCCTCCCCGCTGAACAACGAGCCGTTTTATATCCAACCACAGTAAGTCCAAATACATAACATCAAAGTTTCTCAGCACCCAGAACTATCTTTACAGATTACACTGTAAAACGGATAAGGAATCCTCTTTAAGGGGGGGTTTTTAGACAGCAGCATCACTCGACGTCTTGGACAAGTTACAGAATAATGGGGGTGAGCTATCGCCAAACGTCATTTGGACACTGTTACCATGGTTTCTGACAGTCGCTGCACCATTGTGTTCTTGACATGTCTGTATTTGGGGTGTGTGTGTTTGTGTGTGTGAGAATGTTTCTCTGAAGAGTTAGACTGCAACGAGGACAAAGCTTTGCTGCTAAGTGCTTCGTCTTCCGAGAGACACTTTTTCTTCAAATTACATGAACTGCATCTGCAAGAAAGGCAACAGACGATATTAGTGACAGGCAATATAAATAATGAATAAGTCAAATGACTGTTTGCTGAAACCTTTCCCCAGAACAGCACTGTCCAATTATCCCCTTAGCAACCTTAACTAGGCACGGCGGGCCTGTCAAGCTTTGCATTAATGTTGAAGTGGTGCTCAGGAAGGATTCATAAGAGTTATACTCAGCAGGCTGTTATTTTCAGTCTTTCAAAACAAAAAACTCAAGTCAAAGTACTTCATTAAGCAGTATGTTATGCAGTTAGCTTCTCCGGCTAGCTAGCTTACCCACAAAAGTAGCAACTTTCAAGGCCAAGGAGCACATCATTAACTGACTTCATTATACTTTAGTGGGTTAGAGGGATTAAAGGGGAGAAAGCTGCTTCACAGGTATATTAATTCTGTATTTCTGTAATTCTTGCCTTTCTTGTTTAAGGATGAGTCAGCTAATAACCTTAAATAGTCAGCCAGAGATGGCATTAATCAACTCATGTTAGCTTTATGTGATATCATACAGCCATCAGGCGCATATCTAAAATATTTTCTCGTCCAAGAAAGTTAATTTAAAAAAAACAAGCAACAGCAAGAGACAACATTTTAACCAACTCATGGAGCTGATGTTAGCTTAATTAGCTAGCTATAGCTAATAAATAGGCTGAGTTTCCATTTCAGTCGGTAAATTTGACAGAGGACTACTTCCATCTAAATCTAGTCTTAGTCTCAGTGTTTTAAAAATAACTGAATTTTGATGGAAAAAGAGCCATTGTTATCATTTTAAACTGCATAGGCTGTGTGTTGTTTGAGAATGGAAAGCTTGACAAACACAGCAGGAGTAACTTAGGCGCACAAAGCTTAGCTTATAGTCAGTCAGTTGAATTCAACAATGCATACAAGATTCAGAGAAAATAGGTTTGAGCAAAATGTGAGGATGGTGGAAGAACAAAGGGTCAGAATGAGTCTGGCAATGTTAAAGACGCCATAAATCCATCAAAACAAGCAAGAAATTCAAGCAACAGAAGTCGTGATACAACAGAATAACTTAGAATTATTAATGTTGCATCAGATCAGATGAATACATCAAGAATGCAATGATTAAAAAAAAAAATAAAAGGGTCTGAGCACTGGGCATGCGACGCATGCAGGTGCACCCGCAAGCAAAGAGCATGCTGTACCTAAAGAGATGCTCTACAAGAAATCCTTGAGAGAGAGGTGTGCAAACGGGTCCTGTCCAGGGGCTCGGAGAGGACTCTGGCTGGAAGGACTAGAGGCTGCGGAGGGCTATTTCAGGAAGAAATACAGGAAGTAGGAGGACCAGAGGAGAATTCAGATAGTCAGTACAGAGACTGAAGGAGGGATGAGATTAGTCTGGAGAAGCTGTGATGTATGACAGAAGGGTTAATAAAAAAGGATTCATCGGGGGAAAAACAGGGAGTCAAAACGAGGGAGATGATTCACAGTTTTTTTTTTGGCCCCTTTCAGCTCAGGAGAGTGAATGGGTCCATTGTTAAAACTGTCATCATCTTCAGCAGTATTCACACCGACAACAGAGCTTACACAGTGACTAATTACAGGACACGTCACGGCACAATGGATACACCTATTTACCCAACCTGATAACTGTGCAAATAGATACTGACTTCATTGTGCATCAGCGTGGAGGAGCAGTCGGACTGTGGAGCACCCACCTGAGCACTAGACACAGAGCCGAAAGGGTTGGGTGGCCTCATCACAGGCTGGGAGTACATCATGGTGGGTGGATTCATCATCCCCATAGAGCCCATTTGTGGAGGCTGAACAGAGATGACAGAAGGCACGTCAGTAACAGCGCATTTCAATGGCTTCATTTAGAAATTTAAAGCAACTGTGTGTAGAATTTATACATCAATGAGGGCTGAAACCGACAGTTATTTTTATTACACTAATCTACTGGTTCGTTTTATGTCAGAGCCCATGATAACATACTCAAATGCATATCAAGAGTATTTTAATGAACAAAGAAAAACAGTCACATGCGAGAGGCTGGAATAAGTTAAATTTGGCATTCTATGTCAAAAAATGACTCACAATTGCTGCAGGTTGCTGAAATTTCTATACAACCACTAGGGGGCACCACACAGAATAAAATGATTCTACAAATACTGGCTTTAAATCAACAAAATTAGGAAAAATGTGACAATTAGAAATTAAACTGTGGTCAGTTTGAGGGTTAATAAGATAAAATGTTCATCTCAGGACCAGTGCTAAATAACCTGTGTACCTTCCACTGTTGTGTGATGAAGTTGATTTTCATTTCCAAATAAAACAATGATTAATAAAGAAAACCGTGCGCTGTTCCAGAAAAACATTAACATTCATAAGCTGCTCAGTGTGCTATATATTAAAGCTATTGAGAATTCTCCACCCTTCATTTTATTTTGAAAACAGAACAAAAGCCAAAGAAAGGCTCACTTGACCCAGTTTAAATGCATTTAATTAATTCTCTAAATAATAAGCAGCAGGTGAAAAACAAGGGGATTCACCCAATGTGAACTATTTCAACAACATTCAGGATGTCATATGAGATGAGATGTTTTTTCACTTCAAAAGGACTGGACAGCAGCTAGAGACTGTTCTTACACGCGACAACATCTACTGTATATTTGCAGCTGTACTGACCATGCTGTATCCCATCATGCCTGTTGGTGTGGTGGCAGGGAAGGCCATGATTGACGGTGGCTGAAGAGACACAAACAGGCCAGTGAGCACCATAACAGTCCAACTTCCTCATTAAAAGTCAGTAAAATTAGACAGGAGGCAGAAATCACGAGCACCACAGTGAGAAGTGTGTGCGTGTGTGTGCGTGTCACCATTGAGACAGGGTTCCAGGTCGTGGACGGCGCCGCTTTGGGCTGCCAGTTGGTGCCGCCGGTCATCCTCTTCTCCCCCGGCTGGCTCCAGTGGATGTCACTGCAGATTAAGACACTTGATGTTAGCACCAGCTTGTAACTGCCCTGAGAGCACAAAGCTGCCGCTGTTCTTTCTCCACAGCAGAGTGGGGTGCGTTCAAGCCGCACAGCTCTCAGCCGTCACTTACTTCTTCATCGTGCCGTTCCCGATGCCGAGGTCTGAAAAAGAAAAGAGTTCATTGGGCAAGTGTAAGATTTGTGTCCACAAATATTTTGTCAGTTTGTGCCTTAATGAGCATGAGCTTTAATTAGTGCAGCTGAAAAGCAAAGCGTCACACTTACTGCCGACGAGGTTGGCCAGGGAGGAGTCAAGGTCATCTGACACCAGCTTCTCTGGCTGCAGACCCGATGCCTGGTTGGAGCCGGCGAGAGTCGGTTTCAGGATGCCACTAGCGATATCTGACAAGACATACAGAGAGAATGAACATGTATATAAACTCCCTGTAATTTCAACAACAATGGAAATAAGTACAGCAGAGTTTAATATGTTGGATTTATTAAACATATTAAAATATTGTCAACCGTTATGAACCAGATTAAACCCTAACAGTTTCTTTAATCATTATTTTTCAGGCTTTTATTAAATAGCTGCCTGTAAGGTGAGAGATGACAGGAAATTAAATGTCTCCAGCCATGTCTGAACATAGCTAGCTCCCCTAAAATCATATCAAGATCAGTCCTCAGTCTTCTGTTGTACAGGAGATGTTAACTTGCATACACTAATACAACACCACAAAATCATCAGTCTTATGATGATTTTTTGTTCAATTAAGACATGATAATGACATAAATCTGTTAAATCAAAAAGTTAGCCTTTTTCATGTATAGCCACGTGTCTTGACAGTTTCCACAGCGAAATGTTGTGTTTCTACATCTAACAAAATTTTGCTCCAAATGCAAGATGGAGGCAAGGAATATGCTTTTTTTGAAATGGAAAAGTAAGCGCATAGCATTTATTCCATTTTTGTTTGAGATTTTTCTGCGAATGTAACATAATGTAAGGTCCAGTGTGTCTCAGGGCTGATCAAAGACGAGCATCGTGACACTCTGCACTTCTGGGAAGCAGAAGTGGTAAAAATAGTACAGATAAGACATCAGTGTGTTCTTTAACTGGTGACTTGTTAGAGTGTTGCAGGTGCTTGAGCTGAACGTGACGTCAGGACGAGACACAGTGTGTGTCTAATATCACGATTTCCCTCTTAGTTGACAATGTGACTCATCTGGGTTCCTTTCCAAAAAAACTACGTAATTGGTTTAAAAATAAATGCTCCCTGCTGTATGGACACTGCCTTCCTCCTTTTCTTTAAAGCTTTGAAGTTTGACCTTTTTGTGCACGATTCCTGTTCTCGGCCAAGTAATTCACTTTCAGTGCCAAACATGGATGAGTATTTCAAGCAAGACTGGACTTTGATTCGCTATCTGCTCACTAGCACCTCTACCTTGCTCAAACACAGAAAATGTTCACTTTTATGTAAATGAAATCCTCACCATCAGAGTTGAGGCTGTTGCTGCCTGCGGCTTTGGCTCCAAAGACTGACTCAAAGTCTACTTGGAGTCCTCCTGCTGACTGCTGCGGAGGAGCCTGCGGCGTCGAGTATCCTTCATAAGGGATGAGAGAGAAGACAGCTGCAGTCAAAGCGATACATGAGGAGAAATTAATCTGAAAACTGACCACTGCTTGGACTTTTGGTTTCTGCACTGCTGCGTTAAGTGCAGTGTCCATTTATCAGTCACTAGAGAGAGCCTTCAGTACTCTACCTCTGAATAGACCTGCTATAGTAGAGGGCTCAGTGGGGAAAGGAGCCTGGTGTGGGAGGTGCTGGGCAATGGATACTGGACCACAGAAGGAGTCTGACACGCCACAGGAAGCAGGAAGACAAAGAAGAGAGAGAGAGAAAGAGAAAGAGGAAGAGCAAAAGGAAAAAGGCATTTCAAGGCCAGGCCAGAGAGACAGGTTGGAAAAGACAGCAATACAGACAGGAAGAAGACAGCCAACATGTCCAACAAGTTATCAAAATCTGGGTGTTTTACATATAAATTCATGGTGGAGAATAAAATTGTGCAGAACAGTATTATAACAACATGGAGGGAGCGATTTAAGGAATACTTTTGACTTTTTGGGCAAATATTTGATTTCTTGCAGAGAGGTAGATCAGAGGATTGATACAACTCTCATGCAGTGATGGAATGTAACCAAGTACAATTACTCAAGTACTGTACTTCAGTGCAATTTTGAGATATGTGTACTTTCATTGAGTATTTCCATTTCTGCTACTTTTTACTTCCATTCGACCACATTTTGGAGGCAAATATTCTACTTTTTATGCTGCTACATTTATCATAATACCATTAGTTATCATGGACAGCTCAATTAAACTTTTATCACCTTCACTTTCCAGAGGAAAAAACCTGATAATTTATATTTTGATAAGATCAAAATGTGATGTTTCTCACAGTCAAACTTTCAGGTGTTGCCAAAGAAAAACAATCTTTATATCTTAATCTTTTGTGATGAAAACATTAATTATTGCTCCAGTAAACAGGATGAACCTTAGATACAACTTATAACCCTTTGGCTCAGCTAGTAGCCAGAAAGGTAGCATTATGCTTGCAAGAATTCAAAGTCAGTTACATTACGTAGAGTCCGTAAACAGTAAATATAATAAGTTATTCGATATTTTGAGCCCTTTATGGCCTTCATTTTGAGCAGAAAGACAGAAGACACACAGCAAAGTGACACAAGTCAGATTTGAACCTGCTGCAGCGAAGACACAGCCCCTGTAAATGGGGCCAACGCTCCACCAACTGGGCTACTAGGGCGCCCCGTGTGTGATCATGTCAAAACAGGAGAGTGTTATCAATCTTTAGATTTATTTCTAGGCCTGAAAGCAAATAAATGTGATTCCCAAAATGTCAAACCTTTCCCTTTATATGAGTTTATGTCCACATTTCTACCATAAATATCAAAATAAGAGCCCTGGGGGAGGGGAGTGTTGCATAGGATCCTATGTTTGCTAGGGCTCAGGAAACATAGGCGGAGATGGTGAGCCATCGTAGTACCTGAGACGGAGTGTTCTATCCGCACTGTGCGTTTGTAATTGGTTGAAACGGATGAGTTTGTGTCAATAAAGGGATTGTAACGATCTGGAGAATTAAAAAATAGTGTTGGTAAAAGAAGAACAGGTTTCAACTTACAGCTCTACGGCATGTTTCTATTACAAAAACCAAACTTTCATTAAAAGAGAGGATGAGAGGTAACTGTGAAGCAGAATGGGTGTATGGGCTCTAAAGTGGGACATGGAGGGTCCTAGTTGATACATAGGAGGAGTTGAGAGGTGCTGTCACTACAAAATAACAGAATTTGAGTTTGGTATGAACTGCAATGAGGTGTATTGAACAGAAAGAGAGAAGCAGATAATTTAGACATTTGCACAATTCAACAGTCAAACTACAGTAAACATGCAAACTAGTCATGCCTCCAAGTGACTACAGAGAAATGAACAAGAGCGACGAGACTGAGGAGAAACAAAATGAGTCGTTACCACCAAACATTTCATGACCAGATGTCCTAGAGGGAAAGCTAACACCGTCTGAAGACACGACAGGTAAGTGAGTGGCATCGACAACGAGTTTTGAGAGGAAAGGGTTAAGGTTTGGCATGGAATCATCTCCAGCTTCAGCAGAGGTGAAAGGATCTATGCAGGCAGAGGACAGAGAAGACAGAGAAACAGAAAAGAGTGGAGAGGAAGAGGTGGGCATCAGAGTCAGACAACAACCAGAGAAGGAGAGCATGCAGAACAGGTCACCAAAGTCCAGAGAACAGATGTTGGTTAGAGGTGTTGGAGGAGGCGGAGACTCTTTACCTGCCCATGCTGTTGCCACTGGAAGCCCTGTGGAGCCTGGCTGCATGGAGGGCTGGAAAGTTGACTGCAGGTCGAAAAGGTCACTCTCCATCTTTACCGCACTGAAGACGAAAAAAAGACAGCAGGAGATGTTTTTATCCTGATACAGGTAAACCCAAAATAAAATGGTTGCTTAAGTGATTCTGGTCTCCTCTGAAAGCATGAGCCTTAAGTATAGTTAAATGGAGCTTGACAATACAGTCCCAGTTGAATGTTCCATTGAATAGCTATGAAATGGGGGATATACTGTAGATCTGAGTAGTACCCATTAGAGCAGCTGGGTGTGGAGAAGAGGTCAATGGCTGGTGCTGTGCTGATAGTGCCCCCGGTGGTGGAGATTGGCGATGTATCAGTGGTAGAGAAGGAGGGCCTCTTTGACAGCTCTTTGAGCCGCTGCTCCTGGGTGAAGGGGGAAGTTAAATTCAAACAAACAGCCACCAGAGATGCTGTGAACATGTTTTATCAATGGGTTATTTTATGAAACAAAAACAAACCTTCAGAGCTTTGAGTCGAGCCTGTTCCTCTTCGAGAGCAGCCTGCTTCTCCCGCTCGTCCACTTTAGTGAAGGACATCCCCGTGCTGGCCAGAGATGACACTGCATTTGACAGAGTGCTGGCCCTGCAGGGGAGACACAAAATCACAAGAGAATGATTCATTTCATATCCATTTTATTCTCAAGTTGTTTTACTGTTTATAAACATTGGTATTATGTGTAATATCAGATGAGGCTATAGTAAACCACACAGCACTTCGTATTAAACAACAAAAAAAACCACACAAAAATACATCCAAATTTTATATATATATATATATATATATATATATATATATATATATATATATATATATATATATATATATATATATATATATATATATATATATATATATATATTCCATAGAACTGTAGGCTAAGAGCACAGACAAAAGAGCATACTGCTGTAGCTCCTTGACATTTTTAAAAAACTTGAACAAATTAAGAGTACAGCATTAAAAACTACTGGTAGGGATGTACATATCCAAAAACTCACAGTACAATACAATCACAATACACAGTCCATGTTACAATATTAATCACCATATTAAAAAAAATGACTCAAACAATGTCCTTGAATAATAAATGTGATGTGTACAGCATCCATTATTATTATGTGAAGAAAGTAGCTATTGGACCATGTACAATTACAAAGCAGCCATCCCTCCCTCCATACGGTTGTACCCGCGCACCAAGAGGGGTGTGGCACAAGAGGACAGCTGAGAACAGGCACTCGACCGCGGGTCCCACCATCTCCCTCACTCTTGCTCTCAAGCAGACAACCAGGGCCACGCAAATCTCTGTCAGTGTGACTAACACGTTATTATTTACTAACTGTGTGTTCAGTGTGTGACGGGTGGTGGTAATGGCATTGTGTTTGGGAAACACACTACCCGGATATCGGACTGACGTCACTGATCAATGTATTCCACTATTCTAAATGATCCATTATCATTATGGGGTACTGCACCTTATGATGATATCAGATCAGATTGGTCCCAACTCTAATTTGTGCTGTCTCATTATCAGCTTGTCAGCCATCTGCACAGTCTGTTGAATTGCACCATTCAATGAAAAAAATGAGGGGAAATCAGAAATTTTGATGGGTGGGCTAACGTACCTGCTGGCTGCAGTGGAGTCTTTGACCTTCTTGCCTTCTAAAGAGGCCAAGTGCTGCTCCAGAGCTTCGAGAAGGCTACTGGGAGCCTGTTGTGACAGAGAAAGCACAATCAGCAAGTTCCTGAGAAGCAGAAAATGTGGTTTGTATGGACATCAAGACCATAAAGGACAGTGGTGGGCAACCAAGATAGATGGAGCAGAAAACACCATGATATGGACCACACCATTTAAGCCAAGGTGTAGACAGCCAATTGATGTCTTTTGATCAGGAGGTTAAAGAGAAAACTATCACACGTATTGGTTACCCACCACTGACCAATGACTGCATTCCAGCCAAAAAGCTACTTTGGATGAGAGTAACATCTGTGTGGGATGACGTACTGCACCACGACACCTTCAACAACTTGCTGGACGTTGTTGAACTGGCCGTGTCTAAGCACAACGGGGCAGCCATTTTACAGTCGATGAGCTACACTGGTTCACACCTCAATAACCAAAGTGACCAAAGTGAAGATAATTTACCACAGCGAGCGTTTTTTCCTTCAACTGTTTTTCACCACGATGTAGGAGACATAGTCAGAGCAGAGGCATGCAAAAAGACAACACTGAAGCAAGTCACGGACATAGAAGAAGAGTGAAATGATAGTACTTACACAAACTGTGAACTGAAGTGGAAAGATAAGGGGAAAATACAGAATATAAAGGTGGTGACAGTCAGAGGGGAATGCATGTTAGCTGCAGTTCTCCGGGGGGTTAAATATTTATGTAAAACTAGTCCCCACAGCACAAGAGTATGTGCAGTTTTTAAATCAGGAAATATCTAACTGTCACTGTTTACTGAGTGGGATGCAGTTACAGTGCTTCCTTTACAACACCTTTATTTACTGTAGAAATAAGGAGAAGAAGTAGGAAAAGGTGAAGAAGAAGAAGAAGAAGAAGAGGAGGAAGAAGAAAGACAGGAAACAGGAGAAGAAGACAACCTCATCCGGCAAACATGCGCTTGAGAAGGAAATCATGCGAAGTGTTTTATTTCTATGAATATTTGTGTGGGTTGGACTGTACTGTAGACAGAGCTGATGAAAAAAGAGCAGTTACAGCTGGAAATAAGAGGTTGAAAGAAAAGAAAGACTTCTGTGCTTTCAGATTGCCTTGAAGGCCGGTGCTTACCTGTGAAAGGTCTGGAATGTCTCCTCGATCAATGCCCACCTGCTGTTAAAACCAGAGAGAATACCAGGTTACAATCCAGTCTTTGCAGCATCACTGAAAAATGGAATTCACGACTGAGCGGTGAGACAAATATTGATCTGAGAACATACAAATAGAGATATTTTCATCAATTCCTGCAGGCACTCTAACCAAATTCTCTTTCCATTTTGACATACGAGAGTCAAAACTTCTCAGCTCCTCATGGTGGTGCAGATCAAATTAATGAAGGTTAGGGATGCAGATTCTAAGCCATTTCTTTAATTGATGTTTTTCAATTAGGAAACTGTTTAAACCTCTGACCTTGTCAGACACAAAATCAGAGAAGATCACGTTAATTTAATGATAAACTGAGAGGACACAAAATCCTCTGTTGATATCAAACAACCTATTCAACAAAATCCAACACTTACTGAGGCTATTAAATGACATTTTATCCAACCAGTATTTTGTCATTCTTTTTGATAGATTTGTACCCATCTCTGATCATCAATTTATACATTTTTAATCTTTAAATTCTTGAATCTCGTGATTCACTGATAAATCATTAGCATCTGTTCTGCTTTCTGGCAGTCCGGCTATTTGCAAGTTTTTGACTATTGTACACTAGAATACTAGTACACGTGGACTAGTTGTGGTCAGTGTGTACGTTAAAGAGACATTAAGCTGAGACTCTTAGTAACGACATGGCAACAGAGATAATTTCTTGCCACTGTTCAGTCTGAAACTAAATAAATACCACACATATCAACACAGAACTGACATATTTAGCTATTGTGCCTGTCGTTTTCTTGGTGACGCCCTCAGTGTGCCTTCATGTTGATTTGATCACATTCTCAATGTCTCGTTGACCAATCACAATTCTTGGTCTGAACTACTTCTGGGGATACATTTTTCTTCTTTAGTGCAGACACACAACACTACAGTAATTATGAGAGCAGGTGTATCTGGGAGAAGACAAGTGTAACATACCTCTGCTACTTTGAGGAACTCTGATATCCGAGTCATTCTGGTGAGAAACTTCTTGTAAATATCCAAGCCTTCTTTACACTGAGTCTTCTTCATGTCAAAGTATTTCTCTGTTTGGCAAAACAAAAAAAAACAAACAAACATAGGAATGATCAACCACACAGTGAACCAAAGACAAAGAGAAAGCTCGAAGTGGAAGCTGTCTTACCAAGCAGGTTGATAATGCCTTCATTATAAGCAGCAAAGAGCCTGATGGAGTCTTTGAAGAGGAGCATGAAGGCTGCATTGATGACTCCATTAGTCAACTCATTGGCATTGACCTGGAGAAAAGCAACAAGCCAGCACATTTATCTTACAGCTTCTTCACAGTTGACGTAGAAAAACAACGCCTGCGTATGTGAACTAAGATAATGCAGCTCCACTTTGTTTGCAGTGGCCTCGGCAGCAATCTGCACAATCCAGACGAGCTTTTTACTCCGCGAGCTGCAGAGCTGCGGGAGGCTTCACCTCAAACTCACATTGAAATCGAGGAGGGCGTCCATCTGGTTCTGAATAATGGGGATCGTCTTGAGCAGCTTCTCTGTATTCATGGTCCTCATTACACCATCCACTCTGTGCGGACACATGCAGAGTCAGAGCAGGGGAGGGCAGCGAGGAGAGAGGGGAGAGATAGATGAGCAAAGCAGTAAAGTTCCTAAAACATAATAACAGACTCACCCTTCTTTTACACAGATTGAGGGGCTTCAGCAAACTATTATTTTCATTAGCGATCAAACTGACAAACTTCTAGATTAATCTTTTAGTTTGTGGCTATAATTCAAAGTGATGTTTTCAGATGTAAACTTATAAATCAAACCAAACAAAGATATTCGGTTGTGTTTATTTATTATGTTTAAAAGACAAGTCAACGAAGAGCTTTCTTATCTGATTAAAATTTCTACCCCAAAACTACAAAGTGCTTCTTTAGACTTCAATAGACTCATTGTTGTGGCTCTATTTTGAAAAGTCCAACAATGTCCACTTTGCTTTAAAAAATACATAACTGTCAACACTTAATGACAGGAGTTATAAACATTCATCATAACTTCTTCATGTTCATCACAGGTGTCATGTTAGTTGTGTCCAAACATATTCATTGAAGGAAAATGAAGATATTTCTAGTTATCAATTTCTAATCCACTCTGTTGATTATTTCAGCATAAATTGTGATTGGTATAATTATGAATTTCCAGCACGTGTCCAACAAAACTATTAGCTAAAAAATTGTATGTAAATACTCAAAGATACTTTATCAAGAATGGATCAGACTGTTTGTTGCAGACCTGAACATAAGACAGAAAGTTGTTTACAGTTCCAGTGTTTTCATTTTCTTACCCGCGTTTCACTTTTGTGAAGTCAAAGGCCACCTGTCTGTATGAAACAGCTTTCTCATTCAGGTATCGACTATACCTCCTGATAAATGTGGACATGTCATAACCTGGAACAAAGAAAAGCGATAGATAGCTTAAAAAAAAACAATTTCTTATTTGAATATTCCTTAAATTCAGACTTAAAAAATGAACCTGAATAATTATAATCAATTCGCTACCTTGTAAACCACTTTTGTCCAAAAAATTACTGAGGTTGAATAGTGTATTCCTTGAAGCCAGGTACTGGACGAAACGCTGCAAGAGGAGGAAGACGGTTAAACACAACATCACCACACTATCAACTATTGACACATTAATGCTGTAATAATTTGTAGTGAGGTTAGAAATCTTGTTTTGGCGTCTCACCTCATTGCCGTAGACCATGAGGTGGTGTGTGGTGATGAGTGATTTAAACACGACCACCCAGCTGGTGTTGGTGGTCCTCTCAAACAACGAGTCAGCCAGCTGGGGAATGTTGACGTTCATCTCGTTGGTGCAGTGGATCAAATCTGAAACAGAAAGACAAAATAAATAGTAAGATCCCAAGGTCCAGCTGATCATTGTTCAGCAGCACATCAGTAATAATAGATACAAATATCAAAACAAGTTGATCAACATTAAATATGTGGAACTTTTCTTCTCCAACATACCAGGTTTTATTTCTCAAACACTTTACAAACACACATGCAGGGATGCTGCTAGAGCAATGAGAGATAACAAAATAATCTTTTTGGGATAATAATAGAAATAATTAGTCAATTCAATAATTATGTACAGTTTGTTTCCAGCCTCCCTTAAATCAGCATTTACAGGATTTCATTGCCCTCTATTATAAATAGACCCATTATCAGTCTGGCCAGTATTCAACATTTTTCTGATTATAAAGAATGATGTTTATTGCTGTCAGAGTGCAGATAAAAGTGTATTTATAAATACTCTAGTTTGGCTCTGATGCTAAATAATAGTAATAGAGTAATAATCTAAATAATCTAGATATGTAAAACACTAATAATTCAATCAACCCTGAAAGTACACAATGTAAACTGAATATCTTCTTGTTTGTGAACTTGATTGGACAAAACAAACTACTTGAAGATATCAACTTGGGCTCCGAGATATTATGATTATGATGTTTTTACACACACAAAATTATCAAATGAATAAATAAAACAATCAGCTGATTAATCTAAAATGAAAATATGCTTATCAGCAGCCCTAAATACAGATATCATCCAGCTACTGGTCACAACGTTGTGTTAAACTGTAGCCTTTTTTTGTTCTTCAAGGTGAGACTGAAGTTAGATTCTCTGACATTAACTCACCCACATAGTTTAGATCAAATATTGTATATGAAACAAAATCTCATTACGTAAGGATACGGAGTTGCTGAGTCATGGTTACTTTGATATTAAATAACACAACATTGTTTGTGTGGTGCCCTGAGGTCTGACCTTAAGGTTTCAGTGTCAGTGTGACTGTTCTGGTTTCTGAAGATAGAGGCCGATTTATCTAATGTGCAACTGTATTCAGAAAGCAGTTTTTATCTGTGAAAGACACATTCACAAGCTTCATCTTGAGCCGGTGAACAGTCTGATCCAAAAACAAGTCTCTGATGTGACTCATGCTCATGCCCTCCACAACAGCCTACATGTAAGCAGTTCACTTTAATTTGGTAACCTGTGAGCAGCTCAAGTGGATATCATTCAAAGAGCAGTTTGGTTGAGACAAAACTGAAAATGTTGAATGGAAAATGGTTAAAATATGTCAAAAATGGTTCTCCAAATTCAAAACACCAACTGGAAACCTTCAGCACTGTTATTGTAATAGTCCAAGGCAAAATATTCAGTTTAAATTAGGGCTGCAACATTTAGTTCAGATGCTGACCTTTATTGGACCTATTTTGATGGTCACTTGCCTATTTAATTCATTTTAATGAAGTGCAAATGCCAAACATCTGCTGCTTACAGCCTCTTAAATATGAGGAATTGCTGCTCCCATCTATTTCATACCATTTTAAAACAACCTATCTTCACATTTTCTCTGATCCTACTAACAACTCAAATGGTTCTATGACATTTAAAATCCCAAAGGTTCCACAAAGGAGGAAATCATGTTGAAGTTTGGGGGAGCAAAAAAACGAAACACTCAACGATGCTCGAGCGGTTAAAAAAACATTTCATCTTTCCATTTTTTGGTCAATAATCCTGTCAGAGCAGCCTTAAATCTGAAATTAAATTTAGTCTAAATAAATATAAAAGTAAGTTGTTAAAAACTCATCATGTGAAATAAGTATGCATGGTTCTAGCCTAAAGTTTCACGCTGGTTGCACTGGTGCAGTCAGTGTAACTTTCTTCTTAAGGTGCACCAGCACAAACTTAAATTTAGTTTTTTAATTTAAATTTAAATCAAAAGGTCAAAAACCTTTTTTTTTCATTTAATCAGACCTCCTGAGTTTCATGCAACAAATGAAAATGTGTTATTTCCCTTGACAGATTTTGGGGCACATTTGCAGGCAAAACAGTTGCACCCTGGAGCCTCGGTATGTATTAAAAGTAAAATATTAAACTCTTCCTGTCATTATACTTCACCCCTATTTACAAAACTATGACAGCAGACTTGACCTCATTTCTATTCAAAATACTCAACAAAATACTTGACTATGGGGTAACATTTTGTTGAATGAGGGTGTTTTCTACATAACATCTGCATGATAAAACAGCAAATCAGCCTCCTGTAATGTCAAAGCAATCAGAGATCACTGCAGCAGCAGCTGAAACTGATATTGATACTGTAATTGTTCCACAGAACATCCTTAAACAGACTGATGTGAAGTGCAGGGCATTAAAATGGTAACCATACATGTCCCACTTCCTCTGCCCATATGTTCATCCGTGTGCTGGTTGAATGATGTTAGTCAAAGCAGTGCTAACGACCCTGCCATTCACAGCACTGATCAGACTGACGGGGTAATTGGGCCTTCCTTTCTGTCCTATATTTGACTTTTCAAAAGGCGGGGGAATTTAAGTAGGACAGGATAACCTTCCAGAGAAGCAGCAGCAGCAGCAGTTAGCATGGGTGGCTGAACTGCCCAGAGAAGAAGAGGATGACTGAGGAGGAGGAGGAGGAGTATGGGGGAGGAGAATACATTGACAGCACTGACATGTTACAATCAGCCTGCTAAATATTCACAGTGGCTGACATTAATGATGTCAAATTAATTCATGGGTCACAAATGTGTTCATGCAAGAGTCATGAAGGTTGATGATGGGGCTACATGGTGCTAAAATAAGATTGGGTCTTATGGTGGGAGTCAATATAAGTCACAACTAATCAATTCAGGTCATCATTATATATTAATATACATATTTTCTGTAAAGCCTTTGAAATTAACTGTTTTTAAGATGTAAATGAGCTGGCAATGATTAATTAAGATAGAACTTTGTGAAATAAAAAACTACAGCTGATCATAAATACTAAAACTTTCATTCTGTGTTGATTATGGTCGCCCCTGTGGACAACAGCAGCAGTGTTTCTACTGCTTCTTGTTTTTAAAAAACCTGGATCTGGCTAGCAGGTGCATTAGTTTTGGAATCAGGTGAAAGAAAGAAGCAACACAGCTGTGTGCAGGATATATGACGACGAGGGCATGTATCTATTTGTGGATATGTAAGAACTGTAATATGACCATGGTGTAACAAATGGGGGTACAACGATTATCTGGCCCATATTCAGCATTTTTCAGATTATCTGTATCAGTGGTTTTTCTGTGAGATTGCTGGTAAAATAAAGTGATTAAAAAATGTGCTGCTTTGGCTCTGATGCAGTATCCTCTAATACACCGCTCCACCCACAACAATCCCTGGATGGTAACACGTCACAGTTAATAGCCTATAAAACACAGAATAATCTGAAACTGCAAAGTTAAATGTATGAAATAAATGTATTACAGTGGAAATATAAACACCTGAAAAGTGTGCTTAAGAACAGCACTTAAGTGAATAATAGTAAATTGAAAGACATACTGCTCAACCCCTAGTAAAAGAGTAAACTTTTAGTACTGTTCATACACTTATGTTATATTAAAGCCTACAATTTACAGATTTGGTTACTTTGTAATAAAGTTTTGATGAGAATTTTGATGGTGGAGGTAGGAAGACTGCAAGCTAGTAAACATGGATGTAAACAATGCAGTATTAACATTACTCAGATTTGCAAGTGTTAAATTAGGCAAGGAAATTCAAATTTGTGAACACAAATTTGTTGGGAGCTCGAGGATGCAGAATTCATTTATTGAGAAACACTGAATGTAAACTTACATTTGTTTGTTCACAAGAAATCTCCGCAGGGCAGTTTTACTTTATCAGATTAATGTATTTCAATCAACATTTTGCCAATTTTAGAGCATCTGTCAATCATCTAATCTGTTTTTCAAGTGACTTTGTTGCATTTCTTTGTCTTATGTAACAGTAAACCCACAACAAGCATTTTAAGGACAACAGCTGCTGACATTAGTGGACATCTCTGTCAATTTATAAAACCAAATGATTAATCAATTGTCAGAGAATCTGGTCATGTACTCAGCAGCATTAGTGGCCAACCGACATTTGACCTAAGGTGAACACATGACAACAGCGCCCAGCTCTTACCATGCATGAGGCTTTGTAACAAACTTTAATACTTTCTTGGCACAGGACTGAAATATGTCTGATGCAGTGAGTAGTAAGTACAGCCCGATAGATACAGGTTTTTGAGACCAGTACTGTTGTTTGACACGTGTATAAAATGGTTAAAATTCATTTTCCTGATTAACATCAGAGAAGTTTGGCCTCTTTTGATTAACAAAAAAAGCATTTAGCCATGTCCAGCCATAACTGTCTTAATGTAACTTAATTTAACTTAAACTAAATTTCCAACACTTTAAACTAAGAAAAGGTTGAACATAAAATGGGTTACATTGGCGATAAATAACATGTCGAGTTTGCCCTACCATTGTAAGGCTTCTGTGCAGCACCTAAACTTTTCTGGGTACCACATAAGCTGAATGAATGTAAAATCAATGTGGAAAGCATCAAAACGATCTAAAGGACTTAATCCCAGATCTAATGGTGTAGTTAGTCCTCAATGGATTTATTTAGCAAGTTATGTTATTAAGCCTCTTGGTTTTTGTTGATTTATTATGTGCTCTGGCTTTACGAACTCTTTGTGTACCTATACATCAATAAATGGATATTTATTTGTGAAAAATTGAAACATGTCTTGTCGATGGGCTCCAACATATTTTGGTCAAGTACATGCATCCAAGTCTTCCACAAAGCTAGGGATAGCATCACTATAAGATGGATATTAAAGAATAATAAACATTGCTAGTTCTCTTCTGTCAGAAAACATTAATATGACTTAAAGAATCAATTTAAAATGATTAAACAAAGTTGCTGCCATGCCTCATCTGTACTCCTTTACTGTCTCAACACCAAGTGCGATGACACAGTGTTATTCAGTACAAATACTACATTTGAGACACGTCATTCACGATGAGCCAACAGAGCGTCACTCTGCCAACTTTCACTCATCTCACCTCAGGGGAGTCAGCTGAGCCGCACAACAGGTGTGGAACCTGTGACTGAAACACCAGGCCAAAATATTCACAAAATAAGACACCACTTGTTTTGCTCCGTTTCACTCTACAGACTGTTACCATAAGTCTTGAGACTAAAGATACAGCACACACCTTTCTCCTGGACTGTTACTGAACTCTCACGATGATGCAGAGGCTTCATAAAAAGATAAAACCACTTTCATTACTGCCATCTTGCATTTGCAAGTGGAGATCGATGTGCTGAAAATCAACCACTGCTGTATCTCTGAGTACAGACAGGCAGTGACTCCTCAGTGAGTGCATCAGACTAATGATCACACAAGATTTAAGCTCTTATGCTTACATCAGGGCACGTATAGAGGAGTCGGATATCCTGAGTGAAAGGAAGGGAACTCCTCCTTTGATAGACCTCAGCCACAAACTGTGAGTTGTATACTTAAAGGATAAGTTCACCCGAAAATGAAAATTGTCCACAAAACATTTCTGGATCTTCTGAATAACTGAAGTAGAGGGAGACTTGTTCTAAAATGTAAAAAAAAAACAACACAAAATGGCTCCATACAGCTCTTACAGCATATTCCAAGTCTCCAGAAGCCCTGAGATCTAAAATGTATTGAAAAAAGATGTGATTTATGTCTCTGACATGCAATCAACTGGGTGTAAGCAAACAGTTTTACTTTAGCAGCTACAGTCAAGATTCTGGCCTCCAAAAGGGCCGAAATATCGTTTTTATCAAATCAATTTTGGATCTCATGGCGTCCGCAGACTTCGATTTCACCAGATCTTTAGGTTTTAAAACCACTCCCCATCTAGATCAGGTGTTCAGGAGAACGCAGCAATGCTGTTTTGCAGTGAAGCACTGAGACCCAAAATACATTTGAAAAGTTGTGTTATTTAATCCTTTTCTTTAACCTGAAACCATCACTGTAGCTACTATGCTAAAAGCATTAGCGCATGACCTATCTGAAGTGGCGGCAGGAGCTCGACCACATTTCAAGGATGTAAATAACATCTTTTCAAATGAATGTGGGATCTCATCCCTTCCAGAGACTTACATCACACCAAACAAACTGTCAGGAGCCACTTTGTGGAATTTTTTTGGGTCATTTGTTTTTTTTAAAACAAGTCCCCATCTGCATCGGTTGTTTAGGGAGAAAGCTGTGATGCCCTTTTGCTGTGAAAACATTTCAACAAGAATGGGGTTTCAATTATTAACAAAAACAACTGAAACGAAGACAAAATGGCTCCATACAGCTCATCCAGTTTAATATTCAACTTATAGACCTTATTTACACCCTTTTTAAAGTTGAAATGCTGCTCTTTACTGTAGCAACTACACTAAAAGCATTAGCACACAATATATTTAAAGTGGATAAAAGAGCTCAATCACACATTAAGGGTCTGAATTACGCATCTTCTTATTAATTTGGACAGTAATTCAACTTTTTTTGGGGGGGGGGGGGCTCTTCCTTTAAATCAGTGTCAGGCCTCAAACAGCAGGTGTCATGTAGCTGAAACAGACACCTGTCCTGCTGCAGGTGCATCAAGATGGGAGCTGGACTTTGAGCATTCCTGTAAATGTTAAACCAGGGCCTGTGTGTGTGTGCAGGAGGCCCTTTAAACCTACACTCACGTCTTTCTTTACAAGGTTTTCCTCTTAGTTTCCTGTTAAACATCCATTTACCCTCATGTGTTAGCAGGCCAGCTAAACATCTAACCAATAAATGAATGAGTGATCGTGAGAAAAGACGAGAGCTAGCTAGCTAGCTAGCAAAAAAAGAAAGCCAGACAGCCAGACAAGCTAGTTTCAGATGCCATTAAAAAACGACAATAATAGCGTTTTCTACAAACTATCACGGCTTTTCTACGTGTTTAAAAGTGTATCAACTGTGTGTAGGAGTGTGTCAACCAGGCCTGTCCACGACGTAACAACAAATATAATCTCCCATGAACATGAACAAGCAGTGACTAGCATTTTAAGCTAGCACGTCCTGAGGCTTTGAGGCCTAGGTGGCTCCTCCATCGCCATAACTGTTCCTCTGCGGTGATTTAACCCCGAAATACTCGTTTGGAATAACAGGCAAGTTTTAAATAAAGATACTCACAATCCAAGTGTTTCTTTTTCGGGCCCATGACTTCGTGAGTGGTGGCCTTGCATACTGTTTTCGACACGGCGGATCCCGTTACACTGTGCTGGGCTGCAGTTATCCGGTCCGTAATGCTCTGCCCCGACATCTTCGCTCATTCAACGTGACAACAACACACACAAAAAAAACCCCACACTCACACACACTCACACACTCACAAAACTGGACGCTGGGTGAAGTCGAGCCTCGTCTGGGGTTTGTCTTTGTCTCAAAAAAAAGAAAAGAAAAAAGAAAAAGAAAACCTCCACCTACGTCCGCAACCTTTTGCCGGACCCCCCTCCCTCCTAACTCTTTATCTCCCCACCTTTCCCTTCCTTCCTCGGTGGGAATGAACCGAGCGGCTAGGCTATGGCAGACTGAGACCAGAGGAGGGCGGAATAAAGAGGAGCTCAGTCCGACAACAACAACAGTCACGGATAAATGTGGAGAATGTTTCTTCTGTGTCGGTTCGGGCTCGTTCAGATGATCTCCGGGGCGCCGTGGTAGCGGGATCCGCTCGCTGACTCATCCGACCCGGGTCTCTGCCTCGCTCTCATCCCGATGTGGCACACCGGTTCCCTGCCTGCCTCCGCCGCTCCGCCAGTCGTCTCCGCTCCTCCTCCTCCAACCGCCTCTTCTTCCTCCTCCTCCTCCTCCTGCCGCTGCCGCCGCTGCTCGGCTTTAAAGCGCAATGAAAGGAAAAAAGAGTGCACGGAGCGAGCGAGTGGGGAGAGGGTGAAATGGCGGGCCTGCACAGCTTCTCAGCGCTCCCAGCACCGCCCTGCAGACCCTGGATCAGATCTGACACCGCAGGCACGCTGTGGTGCAGGTGGACATGAGCTGACCGCAGTCCAGCTGGAGGAGGAGAGGAGAGGAGAGGAGAGGATGAAGCCTGTATTGACTGAGGAGTGGACCTGCAACAGGCCTGACAGTGGAGGAATGAAACACAGGACTCTATAATGCTCAGTGAAAGTGATCTTATTGTACTTTATTGCACGTGGGATCAATGTAATAAGACTGCAATAAAGACTTGGTGATGTTGTTTCTTTTTCAGAATGTTTCCAGCCCAAAAAAGACATTTTGTGGCAATCAGAATTAGCATTTTAATGATTTTTAATCAAAGACATAAACCAGAAGTGTGGCATGTTTATTCTCTAATGTCCTAGGCCTATGCATTGTGCACAATGGGTCCACAGACTTTACAACCCAGCTGGTTATTTAATCCAATATTTAGCTTTTTTTTTCTGATAAATGACTTGATGATGAAATAAAATTATTTTTAAAAATCGCTCTGCTCTGGCTCTGATGCAGAAGTGTCGAGTAGCTAAGGAGTTAAAAAGTTTAATACTTGCCTCCACAAAGTAGTGAGAAAATGAAATAAAAGCAACAAAAGTGTGACAAGATGTCCTGTCCTCCTCCCCTCTTAGACCTCTTTGTATTGTCTGAATAATCTCTTTCCATTTGATATTTTTGGCATTTTGTTTCTTGTGTCTGGTCTCCATGTGCGGAGCTTTGTTACGAAATGTTCTGCACAGTTAACATCACTACTGCTTCCTTTACACTCGATCAGCTGCTTCATACAAGAGTTTCAACACATAACATTGTTATGATTTAATGAGTTGTGTTTGTAGTTAGCAACTACATTACATTTGACTCACCGTTACTGTAACTTTATATACTGTTGGGGGAGTTTAATCTATAATACTACATCCTAATTTATTATCTGGTGATGTTCTTCTTAATTTGAATCTGCAGAGCGATTAAATCTGTAAGTTATAAATAGTGGAGTGATAAGAATGACATTTGCCTCCAACATGTAATAGTAGAAGTAGCGTTAATGCAATTACTCAAGTAAAGTACAAGTACCTCGGAGTTGTACTCAAAGTACATGATAAAATAGTTACTCCCCTGTGCAGAGGAGTTGATCAGCAGACAGGAGGAGGCCTGCAGTGTGACACAGTGAACACACGGGGGCAGCACAGCGCCATCAAACATAAAGTCCACCATGTTTCTCACTTACAGATTCTTTACTATGTTAATGAAACTCTGACAGTTTACTGTAAATAATCCAGTCCTACATTACACACATTAAGATATTACACAAAATCATCAGGCTCTTTCTATGATTTGTCACAATAAAATAAACTGTAGGCTTTACTTTTCTGATTAAAAGATTACATTAAATCAAATTTCAGTTTTACAACCTTTTTAATCTAATGTATTTATTTATCTCTGGACACTTTATCTACTAGTTTTAAAGAACAACACATCAAATCTTAGCCTGATTCCTCAGCTTTATAAATTTATAAATTATAAAAAAAAAAGAAGAAGAAGAAATATACATTTTTTTTTTTTTTATTCCAACACACACAGATAAATTAACATTTATCTGTGTCAAATCTTGAATTCACCGGTCCAGGTGTATGTATATTGATACCTGAACTGTATGAGGCACAAACGTAGCTTCAGTTTCCTCTGAATGATATCCTTGACAAGGTCAAGTTTAAAGAAGCAGCAGTGCTGCTCACATGCTGTTCTCTTAATACAGGGTTGGGTTTCATACATAAACAATAAGTCGAGCCTGTTGTTTTTCCTCTCCTCACCTGGGAATTTATCTGCTCACCAGGTTGTTTGCAGCCTGACAAAAGATGCAGACATGAGGCCTCTAGAAAAACGCTCTCGCTCTGATAATTGAGATAAACTGTGTTCTTTTTTTAATAATCTGCATCAGAAGTGCATCATTAGGATTACGTTTTAATCATTTATTCTCTCCTTTCTCATGCTTTACATACTGTCTGCGGCAACAAGCTAAAAATGTTTTAACCAAGGTTTATTGTACAACCCCCTTTTTTTATGAAAAAAAAAAGTAGGGGGGTTTCTGGAAACATTACTCACTGGGGATCAAATCGCAGCGCGGCCTTTGATGAGGGCTTCACTTTCCTGCCTGTGTTAAAACTGCAGATTCAGATTACAGCCTTGCTCTCACGGGGTTGGTGATGCAGCCCGAGATTGTGCGATGCAGATGTCTGTTTGTTGAGTCTGGATGTTTCAGGTTGATCAGATAAAGACAACACTATCAGGCAGATCTAAGCGTGGCGGTTGGTCCTGAGCCATTAAAAGTCTCTGAGCGCAACGACCTGCTTGGAAACATTCACAAAGCTCGGGAGAGTTGTGACTCGAGGTATTACGGTGTGTGATAGCGAAGCCTTTTCCTGCAAACTTGTAACATTTAAGGTGAAATAAGGGAGCTTCTTGTGAATCTTTGTGGGATTTCAAGCAAAATGCACGAGTCGTGTTTTATGAAAATTACAATGAAGATGATACACAAGACTCTGAGCATTGTTGTGGTTGTGTGGGTGTTTTCTCACACATCTCACCTTGTATCTTAAAGACAGTCAGGTGACTTAAGCACAGATAATGAGCACGTGGCCATACGTCGGCTAAATAGGTCGTTTTCTGGGTGGGATTTGTAAAATAAGCAGCATGGTTACAAGTTCACCATATGTATTCATTACATGTGCATGTGGCCACCTGATCCTGTTTGCTCTGAATGGCACTTCTCTGCTTGGAAGCATTTCATATTTGATTTCAGCCCTGCTTCATCAGACGGGCAGGTGAGCAGCAGTGAATAGCAAACACCTGCAGCAGGCTGTGTTTCTCAGGGCCCCGTATGGCTCGGAGTCCGGATCTGAGCGTGGCGCGTGAGGCCAGGATGAGTCAACGCCGGGTGACGCACAAGAGGACGTGTCACAAGAGGGCAACTGTATCATGGGTGGGAAGTGAACAAATATCCTCCAGGTATATAACATTACATGTGTGCTCATACACCAACATACTTATTGCCGTATTGAATAACAGAAAAACTTTACCTAATGAACGCATGTTGAAAAAACCATGCATGAAAAGTTTCTAGAAAGAAGAGGTGTTTTTAAGAACTCAAATGGGCCAGCACCGGGCCAGATTGCCCTGCCGGGGTTGCCCCAGGCCAAAAAAAAAATAAAAAAAAATAGAGCACCCTGTTTGACTCAGTGTCGTGAAAACAGTATTTCTACATCAGAATAATAGACCTCTGTTGCAACAGACATTGTATGAAAAGGACTAATGTTACTAATAAAACTGATGATGGAGTTGTTCTGTGAATTTCCCCCCTAAAAAAACAGCCAGAGAATATGCAAATGAATGCACATTTCAATCCTCAGCTATTATGTAAATATTAGGAGTTAAGCGTGTGTGATAAACTTCTGGAGTTACTCATTCACCGGTGACTTTAAACCACCGGGGGATTATTGGAAGAGCCATTCAAAGCTCAAACAATGGAAAAACAATGTGGGAAAACAAGATGGAAAAATGACATTTTGGTTTGTTTTGTGAATCAGAGTGAGGAAGGTTACAGTGTCCTCATGTCTCCACACAGACTGATTGTTTTCTTCTCTTTGGTGGAAGCTCATTGGTGATGTTTGAGCTGCACATTCATGTACGTCATGAATATTTTTTTATATTTATTTTTTATTTTTGTGTGACATCCTTTATCCCTGAAGTTGGCCTGTCCTCCTTAGCTCAATGGCCAAGAGTGAGAGCGTAAATAAAGAGAGACGAGCATCATCAGCATGAACAAAGCAGTGAACCAGAGAAATTAAATGTTATTTTCGGTTCACAGACGTTCACTCACACACATGAAGCACAAATAAACACACCCACACATCGGAATAGCTCTCTGGATTTTATGTAAAAAGCAGATTTATCCTGTCCACAGTTTACATTTCTGCTGTGTGTGTGTGTGTGTGTGTGTGTGTGTGTGTGGCTCAGCCCCACCCTCGGTCAAACAGACACAGAGATCAACAAGACAGTCTGAGAGAAGAGGAGAGAGACGGAGACAGCGATATAACAGGTTGCTACGTTTTTTATGGAGTCCCGACCCCACCACTGTTATTAGCTTGGGGCTGCAAACCACTGGTCAACAGGTGACTGATACTAAGGAAATACAATACAAAATACTAAGAAAAAAGAAAAAACAGGTAGACGGCAGGTTATCAACGCACTTCTAACGAGTCTGAGGGGGATTACTTTTCTATGAGTCTATGCATTGTTTTTTTTTCTTTGTTTTTTTTTTAAGAGAAAAGACTGCATATCATACCTTCAACCATAATGTAGTCGCTGTGCACAGATATGCCAAAAATCAATCATTATTTTCATCAGTGCTGAACACATTCTCACCTAAATGAAAAGTCATCGATCACCAAACACAAAGAACGTCTGCACTGAATGGCAATTCATCCGACATGTATTGTTTTTACTCTGAATTAATCAGTGCACCTGGAGTTTTGCAGCATTTTTCAATATTGATGTTCTTCTGTGGAGAAAGGCTTGTGTAACAATAATAGGAACTGAAATATTGACGGTATCCACACTAGAGAGAATCTCTATGAGACAAGGCATCAAACTTGAGGGCCGCATACTACATAATTTGTGTGGTGTTATACAAGTTCACAACATTTGAAATTAAACAAAATAACCGCAAAGTCACTGTCATTCCAGCCCGACAGAGGCTTCAGAGAAGATGTCCGCTCTGCCCAGTTGTTAAATCATCATTGTGTCTAATGCAGCATCTGGTTTCTCAGAGAAAAAAACAACAGGAGAGAAGAAAAAAAAAAATTGGAACATCTACAACTCTCTGACAACTGGGCAGACTCCATCTGCTGGGGAAGATTGTGTGATACGACTGAAAGATCCTGAAAAGCTAATAAATGGACCTTGTGACCATGAAGACAGATTGCTCATGCAAGAGTGCACCCAATGAAAACAGACCGTGAAACTACTTGCTGCACAGTATTCTGTCTCTTTGTTGAAATAAAGACTTTTAGGGGAAGGGAAAGTAATCAGAATGAAAAGAAAGCGCAAAAGAAAATAAGCTGTTGGTTGTGTCGTCAATCAAACAGCTGCAAACTGGGCTGTTATTGATTGAATCCACCAATCAAATGAGTCATGAATTGGATTAGTTTTCAGCTATTTCTTCTTGGTGCTTTGCTTGTAATCTCTTCATTCTTTTGTAACATATCACACTGAGGTTTTGCGAAAAAAGATGAAGCCATTTTAAAGGATAAGGCTGACGCTGTATATTTCATTTTCTTACCATTAACAAATCACATAAAAAGACCAAACCAGCAATGAATTGATCCGTCTTGGAAAGCATTGCCTGTGTAGACAAGGCCAGAAGACATACCTTATTCCTGTGGCATAGAGCCCGATTTCTGTCCAGAAAACTGCCAAAAAGCATAACTCAGCCACAGTGATGTACTTGTTGACATGTCCTTCATTATAGTGAACGTGGGCCCAGTAGTTCCTTTGAGTAAATACCTAAAACACCGTCCTGCTGCTGTAAATACTCACAAGGGGTATCAATAGTTACAGAAATTAGTTCCTAAGAAATACATTAATCACTTCTGTTACAGTAATGTTTGCTTGAAACTGCAATGCCCAGGTTTTTTAGGAAACTTGAGAAAACTTTAGAAATGTGAGCTGTTTTTAAAGATTCATGCTTCGACTCTTTTTACTGGAGTGATTAATTGACAGTGAGAAAACCAGCCACCATCTTGCGATGGGATCACACCAGCCTTGATGCTCATCAACGCGTTGATGTTGCGATCCACGAGTGCCCAGTAGTCATTACTGCATCATTACATGAGCCCATCTCAGGTGCATGCACAGGGTTTTGTTGTGACTTTATTCAAAGGTTGAGTAACCACAGTTCCTGATGCACTATACTTAAGTAAAGGTACACTTTTCACCACTGAGTTGACGTCGTGAATCATTCAGCACACCTTAAATGTCAATATGCCATCTTTGACTATTCGGGCTGGATTTTATTTTGTTGGGCTTTTTTTGGCAGATGCTTCAGTGACAATCGAATCTTTAAATGTATATGATTTTCAGCTGGATTATGCAAACTGGGAACATTTTGTTTCCTAAATTGGAGAAAAACAGTGGCGCAGCAGTGCTCTGGTGTATCCCAGCACCACTACACCTGGTATGAGAGAGGGGGAGGGTCGACATGCAGCAAAGGTCCACAGGTCAGATTTGACTCCAGGGCCACTGCAGCAGGGACACAGCTTCTGTACGTGGGGCACACACACTTTCTTTAGTGAACTACCACGGCGGCTTATGTTTTTCTTCAGTTTGATGCCAATTATTGTGACGGTAACTTGCAGGGTTGTGCTGCGATCATGCTCACAAATCTGTCCACAGACAGACAGACAAATAGCTGGCAAAATGCTCAAAACTGCTTCCGTGGTATTTCCAGCTCCAAAAGGTGTCTCCAGGACCCAATTTGCAAGGATGACACACAAATACTGACTCACAAGGTGAAAACATTTACAGCCGACGCTGATGCAGCTTGTAAATACCCTTTTACGACTGCAATACCTGTCTTTACACCTCTTTAGTGTTTTATAGATAAGTTTAAAGGTCATGGACCTCTGCAGAAGAGGAAAGACCTCTTTCTTCTGACACAACATATTAATATTGTTGAGTTTCTTGTACTGCAGCAACATCAAAGTTTCGAGCAGGTTATCTGGAGGCAAAGTAACAAAATGTAAAGCAGATTCCTCTTTTACCCTCTGCAACGCCGAACACGCCGCGCTGGAGCTCTACACACTGCTGAATACCTTTACTCTAAGTGATGCCTTGTGCATCACAATTACCCACACACAGCCCTGCATCAGACCGTGAGTTGACTTTTATGTTCATGTGAATGTCGGCCGCAGCGGCAGCCGATGACAGCTTAATTCCTGGGATGGGCCCCCCTCGCTGAGGCCCGCCATTTGTCTGAGCTGACAGACAGAGATCAGACCGAGGAGAGATGAGTGGGAACCCTCCGAGGGCGCTCAGGTTTCTGGGCGCTGTGAAAAGATTTGTCCGGGCCATTCAGATCTGACGGAGTTTCCCATGTTCAGCACTGCAGTGAGGTTTTAGGATAATGAGCCCCTCTATCTTTCCCATCTGAGCACAAACAACAGGTACCAAACAGGTTCACGTAAGGCTGATGGTGTGTTTAGTTTAAGTCCTCGATGCCACTGAGAAGTACACGCCGCAGTGTTGAACCTTTCTCTCGTCACAAACCAGGGGAAGCAGGGTCCCAAACAATTACTCTGGAAGAGGCAGGAAACAGGTGAATTGGGGGTAGAGAGAGGGGAGTGGGATGAAATGAGCTGGAAAGAGGGGTGACCTCAGTTTAAAAAGGGGTTGGGTAGGAGAAGTTTGGGCCAACATGAGCATCTGAGGTGAAAGGGAGCAGAGGGAGCAGGATAAGAAGGATTAGGGGACGTGGGGAAAGACGGTTGTACCATTTTGATAGAGGTCAGAGCGGCCGGCAGACGAGGACACAGCCGGGTTTGTTGTTTTTCGAGCATCTAATTTTGAGTCAAGTGCTGTTTTAGGGGAATGTGGTTAATGCAATGTTGACCTTGTGAAGATGACAGCGGAAAAACGTCTCTCGAGGGCCGAAATGACACGAACGTGCTTCGTCTTCCTGCTGATGAGTAACGCCGTCTCGGTCTCCACACAGTTTAATGGGTACAACTGTGACGCCAGCTACCACAGCAGGTTTCCTGGTGAGAATACAACACATGCACTCTTCTGTTATTCAGCCTGCAGGCGTGGAATATATGCAACTTTAATACAGGATTCATTACACACTGTAATGTCAACAATTATCTATGACTGCTGTATAGATGGTTAATGAATGCTAACACACATGAACAAGGCTCGATGAGTGTTATTTTATTATATTATTAAGGAATGTTTATTTAACAGTTATAGATGCCTAATAGGACGAGTTTTAAAGGCGGAGTAATATTCTTTCATTTGACATGAATAATGTTCCTATGAGGTTATAAAGTGCTTTAATCATGTAGATGATTATAAGTGCCTAACTGGGTACTTAAAAGAAAGTACAAACCATAATGGAAAGTGCAGTTAACTACTTGTGCTTTATTTTGATGTGTTGCAGCTTCGAGTAACAGTAACAGAAAGTATGTACTCTTTTACTGCATGAACATCAAAACAAAACAGATTGCCAAAAATATCAAATACACTTCAAATACCAAGTCAGCTCCACTTGAATCATCTGCACTGTAAAATACAACCTCAATTAAAGTAGACCAAAAATTTTAAGTTGCTTAAATGTTTTATCTTTTTAAAAGTAAAGACAACTTCTAAACTTTTACTCTTTAATTAAAACTGAACAACATTTCTGGTTTCTGAATATTTCTCTCCATGTCACAGCTTTTATTGAGGAAACTGAGATCATAGAAAAATAAGTTTTGATCCCAAAATACATTTTTGAAGATGACAGGAGAACGATTACGTCAGAATTTCAAGTGAAATTAGAATATATAATGTAAGTTATAAAAGCTACTAGAAAATCATTAGTCTACTTTACATGGCAACTTTGAGGTAATCAGATTCCTGGATGATTTTAAGTAAAGTCACATTGTCAGATTTTAAAAACTTGTGCATTTTCAAAGCTGATTCTTTTTGCAGATGTTTACTTTTGAATTGCTTTGAGAAATTATTATCAATATATCTGTATTATTATTATTATTATTATTATTATTATTATTATTATTATTATTATTATTATTATTATACCACCAGAATTTCCTTCCTGGCAATATGAAAGGACTTCTAAACAAACTTTCATGTTGGGGAAATGAATCTGTTTTCAGAGAAAGAATTGAGCAGCTGCCTGAAAAGATAAAAATTAAAAACAGTTCTAAATAATTTACATATTTTGAGACACTTTCCCTTTGGTGTCTGCAACTCTGCCTTAGGCCTTAACATGGAGGACAGAATAACAAAACAATGTGACATTATGAAAAAGCAGCACGAACCCATCTCTGATAAGGACACACTTTGAAGGAACCACATCAGCCGCGATGCATAAAAAACACTCAATCATATTTGGTTGGAATCTGTTTTTATTGATTCCTCTGTAAAGCGGCTGATTTGGCCTCTGAGCTGGTTGTCTCATTTTGCTCTGAGACTTCACACGTGAAAAGTGCCAGTCATCAGTTAATAGCTGTCTCACCCTCACAAGGAGTGTTTGTGTTACTATTTAAAGGTTTTTTTTTCCTCAGGCCCACTGTATCTAAGGTACAAGGTAATATAGAGAAAAATCCTGGAGTTTATGGTTCAAGAGTCCAGCTGGGTTTCAGCTTCACCATGTAATCAGGGACTATTTTACGCCTCAGATGTCAGATAAGGGGTGAAGTGAGGCAGCAGTGCTCTGGGAGTCAGGGGCCAGTCTCACCAAACTTTCCACACATTTCTCCCTTAAATTTCAAATTGCATAGATCTCATTTTGGCGTGTTTCAATCCATGTCAACACCTTGCTCGTGACCTATGCATGAGCATCAATGTATCTGCAATTTCAGAGATGACAAAAATGTAAGGAGCGGGTACAAACTTCTTTGGTAACACAAAGTTCAGAAAGCTATGTTAAATCTCCTCTCTGCCTCCAGGCGAGCGTGACATCAGCGTGTACTGCGGCGTTCAGACCATCACCTTGAAGATCAACTTCTGCCCCGTGCTCTTCTCCGGCTACACCGAGGCCGATCTGGCCTTGAACGGTCACCACAGCGACGCCCAATGCCGCGGCTTCATCAACAACAACACCTTCCCCACGGCGGTCCTGTTCAGCATCAGCCTCAGCACTCTGGAGGCCTGCGGTAACAGCCTGGTGGTAAAGAATGCACAAACACAAGAGCGGGGCTTTAATATAATCAATAGGCAACTTGATCGTGTTGTTTATCGATTTTGGGGAGAAAGCAAAAAGGGACACGGCTGAGGTGTTTCTCTCCGCAGGTCAGCACAGCCTACGGGGCCAATGCCTATGGGAACATGTCGCTGGTGCAAATTGGGAACGTCTCGGGTTATATCGACACCCCTGACCCACCAGCTATCATCAGCTACCTGCCTGGTTTGTTGTACAAATTCAGCTGCAGCTACCCGCTGGAGTACCTGGTCAATAACTCCCAGCTGGCATCGTAAGTGTCTGCCAACAGAAAACCCTGACCTCTGAGGATTTATTCAGGGGATTTGGTTTCTAGATTCACTCATTCAGTTAAGAATTTACTAAGATTTGTTGATTGCTTAGCTGAACTGTGGCGGCGGTGAAGTGCCTGGTTGAAAAGCCTGCGTGGGTTTGTGTCTCGTGGTAAATCTGAAAGGACATTTACCTCAGCATGCAAGCACACACATCTCTGAGCTGTCACGTAAATAGATAAATGAAAAAAGTGACAATACTCTGCATTCAAAGTGATGTTTATAAAGATGAGAAAAAGTGGTTAAAATACGTATGCTGCGTCTCTTCACAGCTCCTCGGCTGCTGTGTCTGTCAAGGACAGCAACGGTACATTTGTGAGCACATTGAGTATGATCCTGTACAATGTGAGTACGCTGCTGTGTGCAACCTACTTACTTACACATAATCATTTCCACTCGCAGTGCGTGAACTCTACAGCACTGAACTGTGAAGTTTGGATGGAAGTTATTTCATGAGATTCGAGATCAGGATCTTTGAAACACGTGTTTTGTTTTTTTTTTTCTTTCATAAATCCATCAAAGGTGCCTTATTTCTTTTAATGACCAAATGTACGCAGATGATGAAGAATGAGACCTTTGCCGTCTCTCAGCTGCCTATACAGTCCTGTTCATGATTTGTTTAGTTGTTTAACTCCACTGGACTGTGGGTTCTGACTTTGCACATGCTCTCCAGTGCCTCGTTTCAGTGCCTCCCTCTGCTCCGCTAACAGGAAGCAAAAGCAAACGTTAATTTGGAAACAAAGTCTGCTAACATTAGTGACCGGTTTACAGCACAACACAGAAGTTCCACAGAGCCCCTTTAACTATTTTGATTTGTCTGTTGTTTTTTTTTATTATTATTATTGTTTATGAGACCCATTAAGAGCAAAACCATCAATGACTGATGATGAAGAAAACTGTTGTCTGATTTCTTGTTAAAATACATCATTACAACACAATATCCTGACAAGTAACCTTTCAGTGAGACACAAACAAACTAAATATCACACTGTATATTTTTGTATATTTTATCTTCCATTGGAAATGCTTTACTTATAACGAGCAAAAAATAACCGCACGGATTAATTTTTTGTCAACTTAATTTTAGAAGTGAGATTTTCCCCCACAACCACAACCACGACCACAAACGCCCTCCTGCTGCTGTAAATACTCACCACAGCACTGGAAGTGTATTAATCCGCCACTTAAAATAGTCCCAAACGATGTTACCATTTTTTATCCTGTTTGAGTGACCTTTACAAAAAACTACAGTTCCAGGCTTCCTTAGGGAAATCATAAACAACTTTTAAAAAATGAAAATGTATATTCGTGATGTGTTTTCACTGAGTTACGTGATCAGTTAGAACAAATCATTTGGAGACTGAGAGCAACAAACAGGCTGGCGAAGGAAACACTTTACACTAACCAGCATTAATAAATGGTAAGACTGTAGTTAATTAAATTTTAGTTAACAGTTAAAGTAGCTACCACTAACAAACAATGAGATGAGATTTATAAATCATTTGTTAAGCTATTTTTTATTCAAAACTGATGTAATGTGATGACACAGGCAATGATAAATACATATCATTATTATGAAAAATACATTATTTGGATATCCATTATAAAGTTTAAACTGGCATTTGTAAATCTTAACATTGCTTAATAAATGCTTAGTTCCGCATTAAATTGTGAAATTGTAAATAATAAAAAAGAGTAAGTAAGTAAGATTATTTAACTATAATTTACCATCAATTAATGATGGTTAGATGACAGTTTTACCACTGAAGATAACAAAAATATAGAGTATCACCAGCCCTAGACTTCAACACATACTATGTCAGGACTGAGCCCCTCTTTTCATTTAAATATTCAGTTTCTTATTTCTGGTGAAAACCTGACCATTTTTCTTTTATTCTCTCAACTTTTGACTTCTTCCTGCTCAGGATTCGACATACAATCAGCCTCTCTCCATCCCCATGGCTGGACTGGCTCTGAAAACAAGAGTATTTGCTGCTGTGAAAGCCACGAACTTGGACAAACGGTACCCGCTAACATCCAGCTTTTCCCTAATATATGTTGATTTTCAGATATGATGAATCTGAGAAACAGAAAAGAGCCTTTACGACAAATCCGGTGCAGCAGAGATGATATTTTTCATCTATTACGGCATCATTCCCACCATTATTTTTACAGATTTAGTCCTTCTTTTGCCTACATTCATTACGCCATTATGTTATTATTCTACGTGAAGGCGCCAGTCTGCAGCAGAGAAAGACCTGATCTGTGCTTTCCCATGTGCAGTGAGATGTCTATCCTTCATCCCATCTCACAATTTTGTCCCTCTGCAGGTGGAACATCTTGATGGACTACTGTTACACAACCCCCTCAGGGAATCCTAATGATGAACTCCGCTATGACCTTTTCTTTGGGTAATCTTGCTTTTCCCCCCCCTCAAGATGATGACTTGATAAACCACAAAAGGGAGTCATTTTCTATTCAGGCTCTCCTAACGGCTTATCCCCAAATGAATGCTTCTCAGAGAGTGCTTAAGCATACATCTAGACATCAAATCTGTCATTTTCAGTGTGTGCATGTGCGTGTTTGTGTCGTACTCATTTGACTCAGCTGCTACAAAGACCCGCAGACGACGGTTTTCGAGAACGGGAAGAGTCAGATGGGACGTTTCTCCTTCGAGGTCTTCCGTTTTGTCAAACACAGACACCAGAAGATGTCGACGGTGTTTCTGCACTGTGTCACCAAGCTTTGCCGAGCAGATGACTGCATCATGCTCATGCCAGTAAGAGCAAAAAAAAAAAAAAAAAAAAAAATCACGACTCTCGGTTTGTGACTCCCTCTGTGCCTCCTGACCTCGATGAGAACTGAAATCTGATGATGTGATTGGCAGATTTGCGGGCGACGTCGCAGGCGGGATGAAGCGGAGAGCCTTGATTCTCCACCGGCGGCATCTGGGAACGCCGTCATCACCGCAGGGCCAATCATCACCAGGAGTGGTGAGAATAGTAATCCGACTCTGAGAGGAACAGGATGGCATTTTGGGAAAAGAGTTAGTCACAGAACATAATATTCACACGTCTCTACCCTAAAAATGAAGCTCCAGATGATTAGCTTAGCTTAGCTTAGCATAAGTCTGGAAACTGTTGTGGCTCTGTCCAAAAGTGGAGGAAAATCTTTTCTACCAATATCTCTAAAGATCACTAATGAACATGTTACATCCGCTGGGTTTAGTCTGCACAAAAAAGGGCAAAGAATAAAAACGTAATATAGTTAATTGCAGGGCTATCTTTTGGTTGGGAACAGGTCGTGATACTTCCTGGATTGATAGACCATCGTGTTCCAGGTTGCAAGTTGTTGGAAATGTAGGAAATCTGTCATTTCTACCGAACACAAGTCAGGAAAGACGTCAGGCCATATCTCAAGATAAAAACACATTCCTGAAAACCAATTAGCGTCGATTAGACAACAGGTAACGTTAGCGTTCAACCGGTTTCTAGCTAACATGACCAATAATGTGTTCGAAAATATAATAGATTAAAATGTTAACTCATTCTAAAATATTCTTGTTGATCTTGGACACATTTATGTCAACCTGGAAGTGAAGCACACTGGGTGCAATGAAACAGTAATGTAACCTAGGAAGTTGCTGGGTGCTAACGTTAGCTAATATGTTTTTCAAATGTGTTGTTTTATTTACTTAAATATGGCCCGATGTCCCTCCAGATTTTCAACAATTTGGCAGATTTCCTTCACTGACCCCAGCGTGATGTCAGAGGAAAATGGCCGCTGTGTGAATATGGTCTATAGAAGCAGTCTGGCACATGACGCCCTGCGGAACTACACATTTTTGTACACATTAAACAGATCAAATATAATGTGTTAATAACGCTGCGCTCCAGTCAAAGTTGAATGTTGGAATTTTACCACATTATCAAACTTCAAAACAATGTTATTATGTTAAGCTAAGCCCACTGTCTGTCTCCTGGCTGCAGCTTCATATTTTAATTAATAAGAGTTCACAAGAAAGTAATTAAGCACTTTTCCCAAAATGTCATGGTATTCATCTAAACCTGGATAAATCAATAGACCCACAGAGACCCACAGAGCCACCCACTATATTCTGATGCTTTCCTCTGAAAATTCCTTTTTCAGATGAAACTCCTGTCAACAACTCTCAACTCGGTAAGCTCCCTTAACATTAAAGGTTTACACTATCACCCGTGACTAAGTCCTCAGGTAGGGGGTGAAGACAGCAGATACTCATGGAAATTGGTGATTTAAGGCAACAACAAAAAGGTTTTCACTTCACAAACTCAGCTCATGTTTAGCTCCCGTCAGAGAGCCTGTTTCAAGTTTCTGCTTTTCTTCACCATTTCCCTCCCGCAGCATCTGGAGACCCCTCCCAGCCCATGAACCCAGGGACCAGCGCTCTGATCTCAGGCGTGGTCATCCTGGGCGGGGTCAGCGTGGCCTTCCTCCTGCTGTCGGTGCGCCTCCTGCTGAAGTCCCACCTCCCAACATCCACGGCCTCAGGAGTCTGGAACCCCAGCTTCAAGTGAATAGACATCTGTATATAAAAGATATCCTGGTACTGATAACGTGCAGTCCACAAACTGATTTATGTTCATGTGCATGAGTGCTCTCCTTTGTATACATATTATTAAAAGTGTTTATTGTACTGTAGGTGTTGTGTATTTATTGCCTTCAATACCTCATTGTTGTTTTTCATTATTGTCTTAACACTCAGAATTCTGATGCAAAACTTAATAAATGAAAGACATCAGAACTGTGCATAACTTTCCCTTTATTTCTTTCATGTGAACGAGTTGTGCTTGAAGAAAATGACTTATATGGCAAATTTGCTCTTATTTTTTATGGATATCATTGCATTTTGTTACTATTTTGAGACAAGTCTGTTAATGAAAAAAGAAAAGAACAGAATGAAACTGAAATATTAACCATTATCACAAAAGAGTCGCTTCATTTTTTGTTTCACTCTCATAGTTTTTAAACCATTTTAACCCTGTATAATGTTAGAATCAACAAATGAAGCGCTAAAAGGTAAAGGCAAAAGAGATTTTATATGATTTTAAGGTACTTGTACACATTCTAAATAAATAATTCAACACTTCAGGATATATTTTATTTCACTTTCTAACTATCTGCGGTGGTTAAAGTAGCTTACCTTAGCATAATGTTAGCCTACCATAACATCTAACCCTCTAAGCTAAATTTCATTTAATTTGTACAAAAGCAACAGCGTAAGAGCTTAAACTACATGTAGTTGAACTACACAGCTTAACTACAATTTGCTGTAACTCACTGGTAGTTAAACTACATTCATATTTTAAGTATTTCAACTACTTTTTGCGTCATTTTTTGTAGTTTAACTACTCAATTTACAAACTACAATTTGGCCAATAACATGATTTATTTTATTTTTTATTTTTTTATTTTTTTAAAGACCTACTTTTCTTTGAAAAAAGGCATGAAACATGTCATGACATGCTAAGCCAATGCTGCCTCTGATTGGCTTGCCCTGGCAGCACTCAAATGCTCTCTGCTTGCATGTGAATTTTTTGTTTATATTTTGTTTCATATACACCATATGTTAATGAGTTAAATGAGTATAAGTAGCTGCTAAAGCTACTTTTTAGCGGTAGTTTTACAAGCTACATTTCTCCAGGGGTAGAAATGTAGTCACTATACAACATGTAGTTTTACAAGCCATACTTGCAAAGTAGCTTCCCCAACACTGACTATAATTTAGTGGGTTATGATGTTGCTGACAAGTTAGTACCGTCTCAAAATGTGGTGATTGAGATTTGTTCCGATAGACAGATAAAATATTGTTGAGAACATTCTCACAGTTTCATCTTTAAGCTGAATAAAACATTTGAAAACCCAGCAGATTATCTGAAAATGTATATTCACAAAGCTCAGCTCATACAAAGTTGAAATTTTGGAGTTGATGTTCACATGACAGCAACAAGATGTGAAACTTAACATCAACATCAACATCAACATCAACATCAACTTAACTGTATGATTTTATATTTAATCCTGCATGTACCACCTTAATGGTGGCTGCCCCGTGAACCCATTTCTTTTTTTATCTTGCGTATGATAATATTTTTAATAAATTTCATGTAATCTCCTCCATGATCACAAAAGTTTGCTCTTTTTAATACTGGCACACATCTTTGAAAGTTTCCCAAATGTCATGGCCTCATGGGTGTTCAATCTCCAGGAAAATGAACAAAATACCAGCCGCTGCCAGAGCTCATTTGATGACTGCCAGAATTAATCTTTCAATTTTTCCCGTATTGATTTTCTTTTCCGATGACCTATATAAATGTCTGTTGGCGTCAGCTGCGTCTCACGTGTCCAAACTCCGAGGCTGTTTTTGTGACCCTGCTGCATTCAGCGCTCTTTATCACTCTAATCCCTCATTTCAACAGCCATCTTGTGATGTATTCAGCGTCCACAATGACTGCAGATAAACTGAAATGAGAGGAATTAATGTTATCGTCCACCCTCTCAGTTTACGATCAGCAGTAATTGATTAAACCCTTCTCCCAAAATGGAAATGAGGCCTGGATTTGGTTTTGAATGTTGAGGCCAAGTTCAGGTGAGTCAAGACCGTGGAAAAAGATATTTTTTGAAAGACCTGAGCAGTAAATATGAGGCTGTGTGAAGAAGGACCCTTAGCATGTTTAAGTGCACGCGTCATGAACAATAATAACGTGCCCTGCATTCGACAAAAGATTGAAGGAGACGCCCATCCTCCAACTTGACCCCGATCAGAGCTTTCTCTTCCCAGGTGGCTCACCTGACAAGATCAGGTTTCCGGCTGTCCTTCAATCTCGACATTAACCTCATTTTAAAAGATGCTCCAGACATCTGGGCAGCTGTGCTTTGACTCACAAGTGCAAAGAGAAATATTCAAATGTAAATCTTGTGCTATTTATGCTTCAAAAATAAAAATTCACAAGGTTTAAAACCTGATAAATGTCACTCTGACAAACATATTTGTTGATTTAAGTATGACACGAAATTCTGAATGTCAAAAAAGGCATCATATGAAATGTCTTCTGTGCCAGTTTGTCAAAATAAGGGTCCCAGGTCCCACTAAACCACCGAACACCTCACAAGACAACAGGTCCTCTTTCCTCTATTATGCGTGAGCTGAATAGAAACCATACATGCTCTTACTTTATAAAGTTTCATATTAGCGGGCGAAGGCATTTCACACACAAAGTCACAAAGCCGTATGGACTTTGTTAAAGCATGTGGCTTTGAAGGGGGCTGTGTTGGGTTTCATCATTTCGCCTCCAGGAGAGGACCACGACCACAAAAAGTGAATTGTTTACGGAAACACTGACCCTGTTTCCATCCAATCCTACGGCAGTGTCGTGACCACACGGCGGTCAGGTTCACCATATATAAAACAGCCGCATGCTCTCTTATCATAAACCAGCAAAGAGACGTAGGAGGTAAGATCCAGGCTAAGATGCAAACAGTTTCATGATTGACAGCTCTGGATTAAGCATCTAAATGTGGACCTTTCTGACTGGATTTATAGATTTCTACTTCTGCATATTGCTGGATTCATTAAGATTTATTTTCCGTATCTGACATCTGTGTGTTTGCCTCAGCTTTCTCACACAGGGCAGAGCAGTGAGATGGCTTTATTCAGCTTCCTCATCCTGACCTCCCTTTGTATTGCGGGCCGAGAGGCCCTCAACCTATCGGACTGCGGAGCGTACGCCAGACGACCAGGTGAGACGGCCGTGACCTTTGTGTTCACACTTTTTGTTTTGTGTTAAAGAGGTCATATTGATTTTAGTTCAGATGCAGACCTTTAGGGAGGCCATATCGATTTTAGTTTACGTCAGATATCTAATTAACACGCTTAAAAGAGTGTTAATTACACTGTTAGATATGTGTAAACATAGGAGACAGAGTTGCTGATCAATTTGAATGTATTTTCATATGAAATTACACAATATTCAACAATCTGATTGTTCCTATGCATTAGTTTGGATTAGAGAAATGTCTCTAAAATATCAGTAACAATTTGATCTTATCACCAGAACCCACTGATATCTCTGTGGTTTGTGGCACATCTGCCATCAACCTCGCAATCCAAGTCTGCCCGGTTATCTACACCGGCTACAACAAGAGCCTGCTGATCCTCAACCGCATCTTCGATGACGAGAGCTGTCGGGGGACACTGGACACCTCGGTGACTCCCCCTGTGGTGAGATTCACCTTCCCAATCAGAGAGGGAAACGCCTGCGGGAGCAACTTCTTGGTGAGTGTTGCGTCAATGAGGTGTCCTGATTTGAAGCTGTGAGGGAAAGGACTTGTTGACCTTTAGGTGAGGAGAGTGAGTGCAGATTTAGGAAATTGAGTGTTGTGTTGCTGGGCGAGGTAAGAGGAAGAAGAAAAAGAACAAGAAGAGAGAGAGATGTTCTGCCAGATTTGCATGAGGAGATATGCATGTGGAGAATCAGTCTGCTCTTGAATTAATGTTACACAGACACACGCAATCCCACCAGCCTCAAAGTTGCTCCACTTTTCTGGCTGTGATTTCATCACCGCTGCCCACTGCGTCAGAGGCGTTTGCGGACATCGATTTTTAACCATTTCTTAAATAATCATGTCTCAATTTGAATAATTCCTCAGACCACGAGCGCGCCGGGGACGGGAATATTCTCCGACTTCTCCAACATCCAGACGGTCAACGTCAGCGGGGTGATCCGATCCTTCGACCCCACCATCGGGACGATCACCTACAACGCAGAGCTCAAGTATTACTATTCGTGTGCTTACCCTCTGGAGTATCTGATCAACAACACCCAGGTGGACGTGTAAGTTGTGACAAGTGGGTTAAAAAACACATTAAGACTTAAGTTTCACCAGCGTGGCCAAGTGTGATCTCACCCCTTTCTTCCTCGCAGGTCATCGTCCTCCATTGCTTTGAGGGACAACAACGGGAGCTTCATCAGCACCCTCAGCATGTCCTTGTACCAGGTGCCACTTTACACCTTTTCTCTCACATCGTACCCTCATTTCCGCCCTGGCACTGACGTAAAACTGTAACTCCAGAAGATTTCATAGCTTGCATAACCGTTCACCATCTCTTCCTTTGCCAGGACATAAATTACACCAAGCCCCTGTCCATGCCACCTCTGGGCCTCGAGCTGAGAACAGACATCTACGTTCAGGTGGTCGCATCCAACCTGACATCCCAGTAAGAACCGCTGACGTTAGCTGACACCTGCAGCCTTTTCTTTGTGTGGTTCTGGCCTGTACCTGTTTTTATCAAACAAATATCTGCATTTTACTCGAGTATTTCCATTTATGGCTATTTTATACTTAAACTCCACTACATTTCAGGGGGAAATGTTTTATTTTGTACTCAGCAAATAACTAAGTCGGAATAAGATGTAAGGTTTAGAAAACACGATTGAACCAGAACACATTTTTGGGTTTCGTGGCCCTTCACAACAAAGTTAAACATGATTAATAAATTAAATCTTTAGTAGTTTTTTTCCTTTACAACCCGCTCCTGCTTAGAGTAGAGGCAGTTTTTTGTCACAGGTTAGTCAAAGTTGACCTAATTGTGGACCATTATAATACCCATGTACAAAAAAATGGACTCTTTTTGCTGAAATGGTACCCAAAAGACCTTGAGTGATGCAATAATAATGACAGGAAAAAACCCAGTGGTCAAGAGAGTGTAAAGAGCCGATCGTAGTATCGATCCATCTACCATTTTCTCACAAAGAAACAACCTTAGATTTTAGAGCATACTTTTGAACTTCGAAATGTTTGAAATCTCCAGAATCAATCAGGAAGTCAAATTAACAACATATGGATGAAAAAAATAGCAACCTGGCTAAGATGGAAACAAGTTTCAAAAAAACAAACAAAGTGGAGCAGGAAGAAATCTCTCTGCTCGCACATGAGAATGTTAGAGAAGACAGTTTGGCTTCACATTTACAACTGCAGGTAATGGAGGAAAATGACTGTAAGCAAAATCGACGGCACGCACAAAATAAAAGACTGAAACCAGCCTGTTGTGATTTTACGCGTTCGCTCTCAGCAGGTGTGCACTCGCTTCTGTCTGCGCGCTGCAGTCATCAAGGATCTACTTCAAAACCAACCTAACAAAAAGTTGCATTCACTGTAAGAAAATAGATTTTAAAAAAAGCTTGTGAGCAGGTTGACGCTCAGCAGTTTGAAAAAAAAAAAAAGAAGAAAAAGAAAAAAAGAAACAGGTCCGGGATGTCTGTCATGTATGGATGGCTGAGTGAACGTCTAGATCAGAGGTTTTCAAAGTGGGAGACGGGCTCCAGATAGTTTCAGGGGAGGATCGGTGAATGGAGGGGAAGAGGAGATCACATAGGAAAGCCTCCATGTGTGTGATTTGGTTAAGAGACAATTCAGAGTGATAGTAGTTTTGAGGACAGACCTTTTCAGTGTATTCGCTGTAGTCAAACATCCACATCAGGCCCTCGTAGCTCCACTGTGTTTAGAGGGTCAGACAACATACTCGTGACCCCATAGGCATCCAGGAACTGAGCAAAATTAATCATGTAAGCTTGGAGGAGGTTACCACAGTCTCGGGCTTTGAAAACCACTCGTCTAGATTAAAGAAAAAAGATGTGTTCCAGCTCTCGTAGTCTCCAAACACTACTGTGTCTTGATAGATTGTACATTTGAGGATTCCACCTGTGACCCGGAGTCTCTGACTCGGTGCTGGGGACCTCATTCTTTCTCCACAGGTACCTCGTTCTTCTGGACCGGTGCTACGCCTCGGTGAATCCGCAGCCCACCAACTCCACCTTCTTTAATCTCTTTGTCTCGTAAGTCACAAAAACACCTCACGAAGTTCTGTCAAAAAAACAGCATGAGCTGCCTGCTAATGGTACCACTTGGATTTCACTTAGACTTACCAGGATTGATAATGGGTTCTGTCTCCCGCTTCAGCAGTCCCGCTTCAAATTTAAACCTTTACACGTATCTACAGGTTTTCCGCTCTCGCAATAAACGCAGCTCAGCTGACTTGAAATCCAAAGGGAGTCTTGATTTCATCTCCCTGCGTTTCTTTCATTAATACACTGCCTGTATGTGATGTGCAAACGTGGGCACTTGTGAGGTTCGCCTTCTATTGAAAGGTGCTCCATAGATCAACTCACCACCATGCTGGAGAACGGAGACAGTCAAAAGGCACGCTTCCACTTCCCGGCGTTTCGCTTCATCGAGCAGCAGAATGAGACCCTCTCCACCTACTATCTGCACTGCATCACCCGACTCTGCGAGCGCAGCACCTGCAGCACCTTCAAGGTAGGAAGGCCGCACATGCATGTCAAGCAGAAATCTCCAGTTAACCCCGACCGGATGATCAACTCTGGTGTGTCTCTCCGTCTGGTTTGATCCACAGCAATGCAACAACAGGAGGAGGAGGAGGAGGGGCGTGGAGTCCACGGTCATCCAGGAGAGCATCACCGAGCCGTCTGTGCTCACGGTGGCTATAAGGACCAAGACAGAAACCTGTATGTCTCCTTTTCTGTGCAAAATTAGTAGTTAAAGGCAAAAGATAAGCACACTGTAATGAAAGAAACCAGTAGATTTAATCAAGCAACACTTCTATCTGTGTCAGACATCATCAAATAAACCACAGAGCAGAAAAAGCCACGTAGAGAAGTTTGAGAGTTAAATAAAATAAATACACTTATCCATTTTCTTGTATTTATTCTGATGTCTGTAAGACAAACATGTAGTTAATATACTTTAAAACCACTCATCACACTTCTCTGAATTTCATCCTCAGCTTTATTTCACTCTTTCTGTCTATGATTCAACTCATTTTGTCAAATATAACATTTTAGGATGTAATATCCCTCATAATGAAATCCGGACTCTTGTTCTTGTCTTACTTGCAGCCATTGTGCCGAAAGAAGAGGGTGAGTATGTTATTTATTAGCTTGACTGCCACTCACAAAGTTTTTGATTATTTTTTTTTATTTTTTTTTTTTGCTAATTAGATTCCTCCAGAAATGAAAAGCACTTCTTATCTGCAGTGAGTCATAATGTCTTCTGTTGTCTGCTGGAATTAAACATCCCATAATGGTGTCACTCTCGTTTGTGCACAGCGCTGTCTGCTGGCCAGTCTGATGGCAAGGGCGCGTCTGTTGGCCTCGGGATTGCTGTGGCTGTCCTCATTGTGATAGGGGTGGCAGCCATTTTGATGGCGGCAACCTTTTATCGGAAACTGAAGCGGCTAAGCTAGCAGCAGCCGGTGATGTTGACTGAATAAATGAGTTTGACGAGGGGGGGGGGCAGCGTTGACATACTGGTGGAGGTGCATAATGTACATATGTAGGACTCTGCTGTACTGAATCAAACTATCGATTGAAGCACTTAATGTTTCTTTCCAATCCTTCACGGACTGTTGGCAGATATGGAAGGTGAAGTCTGAATAATGCACTTAAGAAAGTAGAGCTGCAACTAATTATTATTTGCTTTATTGATTAATCTGTCAATTATTTTCTCTACCTTTATTTGATGAAAAGAAATTTGCCAATGAATCTCAAATGCAGGTCTGCACTATTCACACTGGTTGCGCATAATTTTGGTGCACCCAGTGACGTTCAACTTGGTTTAATTACAGCACGCGTAACGTTTTATACATTTCCAATCTGACCTGCTGACTATCAGCTGCACTGTTGCGACCAATGAAAATGTTTCGGCAGATTTGGGTCGTGTGTGACAAAAAAAAATAGTAAAGACGTCAGAAGACGCATTTAAGATGTTGGAATCAGAGAATTGTGACTTTTTTTCCTGTGTGCTCAATGTACTCAAATTTAACCGATTAAATCGGTTATCAGAAAAGATCAATTTAATAGTTGAAATTGTTGCAGTTCTAAAAGAAAGAAGGATATTCAGTTGTCACTTTAAAAGAATACCTCGACATTTTGGGAAATGCAGTTGTAAAATACTCGGTACTTGCAACTAAATTGTCTAGAGAAGAATTTCTATTAATGATAAATTCTCAATATTGGATTTGTTTATATTAAACAAACAAGACAAGAGTGTTGATTATTGAGCTTTAGAGGTGTTGCTAGGTGAACTTACCATTGGACGGAGCTAGGCTGGCTGTTTCCCCTCTTTTTTTTAAAGTATTTAAGCTAAGCTAAGCTGACCTGCCTACATGTTTGGACTTGACATTGGCATCGACCTTCTCAACTAACTCTCTGCAAGACACCGAATAAGTGTATTTTCCCAAAATGTCGAACTTTTTCTTAAGGCCGCAGCCATGAGCAGAGAAAATTCACGGTGGCAACAAATTTGAATTCTCACATTTGTGTGTCTCTTTGTCAGGGAGTAAATCGTCTTTGATTCAAGTGCATCTTGTTTGTTTGACCTACAGTCCATAAAAACAATACACCTACATCTCTGTATGAATCATGAACATGCATGACACAGACAGTGGATTGCACTTTTTGTAACGACTTTACAAGCAGCAGATGTGTGAAATGTTGCATGTTTTATGTAGAAGCGCATGTGTACGTGATTAAATTCTAGATGCGAAACGAGTCCCGCGCTCTGAAGGTACGACGCAAAATGCAAGTGATGCCGAGAGAGTGAGCGGGTGAATCTTGTAACTTCTCTGCATTGTTTGCTTGTTAATGTCAGGGGAGTTTATTTAGCTTTAATACATGTAACCATGTTAAATCTACTGTGGCAACTGTTCTGAGAAAGTTTGTACATTTCCATGAGGAGTAGAACGATTGCTGCTGTGTATATTTGTGCCATTTTTCTTTTTTTTTTTCTTATGTCACGCATGCATTTATTGTGACCATTAAAGCTTGTAAGATGTGAAAACCAGAGAACGAGCGGTCGTGTCTTCCAACAGCGGACACTCGCCTGCAGCTCAGAGCATCCTCTGCATGGCCGTCCAGTCCACATGAAACAGAAGGGCGCTTTGGTTATCTCCGGCGTGATGTGGAAATGGCAGAGAAATGAAAAGGATTAATTCATCAGGCCGCGTGTACTGTAACTGGCACGCACACATTTATGCTGTTTCATAACCGGAGGGGATGTAGACCGTACAAAAAGTGGAGCTGTTCAATATGAATATTGGTATTTCAAATTCACACACTCGGGAGTTTCTGTCAGTTTTGAGGACTGATGTGGGAGCACAGGGGATGAAAGTGAGTTTTGTGTGTCGATTGCTGTGATGTTTTTGTAATGATCCTCCACTAGAGGGTGTCTAATCACCATTTTTTTTTTTTAATCTCATTTTCTGAACCCTTGTACTGCATCTCCAAGCCCACCTGTCCAGTGTGTGCCAGTAGCTCTTGCCAGGATTGGTTTTGTTTTATTGCTCACGAGCTCCAGCACGAGCTTGTTTCCCCCTCATGTCAGCTTTATGAAGGGCAGGGAGGCTCACACGCCGCCTATATATTTTATAGTTTACTGTACCATGGGAGGTAAGATCGATGACTTTTCTGAGCGACCCGGGGAAAAGCGGGATGTCTTGCTCGTCTGTACACCATGAAAAAGAACAAGCAAAGCAATCAGCTGGCTTGACAAATGATCTAATTACAAGTTCTTGTACTGTTAAGTAGGCCATGACAAACTCCGTGACAAGACGACCCACTTTGAAACGTGATGGGGATAAATCAGCTGAGCTGGAAGGTAGTGCCCCATTAGGACTGCAGCAACTGTTTGTTCGGGATAAATCCCCTTTTTTATGAGTTCCCTGTAATTTAATTAAACCAACAGGGATAAACGCATGCTCTGTCACTCTCTAATGGTGTGGACATTAACCTTTGGATCCTGCTGCTTTGCCCTCCATAATGATAATAGCTGTGGGGGAGCCGGAGTGAAGTAGCCGTGATTTGTGCTCCTACAAATTTGCAATGCTGCTTATGTAGCTCTTGACAGCGCATATTTTATTATATTTTAGCATATTTAAAGTCACGTTGCATCTTTGTAAGCACTATTTGCTTTGCTGCCATTAAAAAGTTTTTCCTTTACAATCTGTAAGAGACATGAAATCTCAGCGAGGATGCAGCTGTGTTTTTAATATTTCAGGGCGGCGTTTTTGTCCTCAGCTGAAAGAATAACTGTCTTGTCATTTCCATTCTAATTAATATGCATATGAGTCTGTCTGTGGGCTTTACATTGAGCTCAGCAGACAGCACAATCAGGAAAAATTGATGGAGCCGTTGTAATTCAGGGCGGGCATGTGAACATGAAGACTCTTGGAATATGATGACTCTTTATAAACAGTGTCAGACTCCTGCTAATGGGATGATGTGATGTGCTAATGTGCTAATGAAAAAAAAATTATAAAATCAAGCAGGGATGGGTTCAAAGCAGGTAAATGTGAAAAACTTTACAAAGGTTGGACTGAGTCGGACTGCTGAGCAGGCGAAGCCAATGCTGGAAGGTCCAGCTGTTCCATTAACCTTTGATAATGAGACAGTGAAGCTGGGAAACTGTGGGCAAAGTGTAATGTCATGTTCACGTCATATCAGAGGAAACAGAAGATGAACGAACAAGACACCATTTCCTTGCAACGTCCTGCTCATATTAAAGGGAAAAGTCCAACATTTTATGAAATTATTTAGTTTCTGGCAGAGAGACATGATACATAGTCCTACAGCTCTTATGTCTGTTTGTTAACTAAACACATGCTAAAGCTGGGGCTACTGTTGGCTTAGCTTAGCTTAGCTTAGCTTAAAGACTGGAAATGTCTAACCTTTCTCTGTCTGATTAGCACCTATGAAGGTCATGATTCAATCCATTTCTTCTGTAAAAACTCACATTTAAATTATTGAGATATTAAGTGTACAGTAGGCTAGGCTAAGTTTTTGAGGTGCTGTTAGTCTGATGTGTTTTTTGTAACTTTGGACTGGGCCAGGCTAGCTATTTTCCCTTTTCCACTGTCTATGCTAAGCTAAGCAAACCACCACCCAACCTAACCCTAACTCTAAGAAATAAAGCGAGCAAATAAGTTTGTGAGCTTTAGATCCAGGTGGATTTTGTCCACTTCAAACCAATCTAGCTCCCATTTCAAGACTTGATGCAGAGCTTGTGTTAAGCTAACCATTTCTTGACTCTAGCTTAGTAGTTAGCCTCAGCTAGCTAATGGACTAGATAACAGTCGCAAGAAGGCAAATTACTCAATCATTAATCTTTAAAAACCTTTGTAGGCTAGTCAGAGTGATTTTACCTAAGGACTAAGACAATATACCCTTAACGCTAAGCTAACATAAACATGAGCTCACTTTAGCTCTCAACATTAAAACATGATAGTTTCAGTTTCATTGATTGATTGATTTTATTTGACAATAAAATAATAGATTGTTGATATCACAAGGAAACTAGCGGGCCTTTTCTTTATTTCCATTGTGCTCAATGTAAGAGGAAACAAGAATCGTCACCAGCAAATGACTTGCCAGCTCTATCAGTGAGCTTTTGAGATGTAAGTAGGAAGAGTTTGTAACCTGAGGAAAGTTTTGTGAACCATAATGATCTTCTCAACTCAGAGCCAGAAAGCCAAAAAATGAAGGCCTGTTTCCCCAAATGCCAAACCATTCACATCATGATTCCACTGAGACTGTGACAGGTTTTCTGAAAAATTGCTTCTTAATTGGATATAGGCTAATCTAGAGCCTGTAAACCAAGCAAACATTGAAATATGTCAGCCAAAGTATGTTCTGTAATGTTATGTATACCAAATTTAATGGCTAGTTATCATTACGGTACAATTGATCCTGAACATCTTTGTAATCCTATAATTGTATTGAACTGGTAGGTGACTTGAATGAGCATGGCGAGCAAGGTGGATGTTTCCCTTCTTCCCAAGTCTCCAAGCTGAGTTAACTGTCTCATTACAGTACAGCATATTTGTCAAAATGTCAAACTATTCCTAATTTGCACACATTAGAACATTCAAAGTGGAGGATTCTGATGCCTGCAGGAAAAAAAAACCAACAAAAAAACCCAAAGATCTTTCAACAAGAACTTGACATGCTTTCACCCCCCGTCAGCATCTGTTGTTTGTGTGATACAATATGAATGCAGCATATGGCCAAGTGTAGGTACAGCATCAGTGCAGTCGGTCCGTGTGGTTTGTGTGTGTTAGTGCTGGTCCAATTAGTGTTGATAGGAGAACAGAGAACGCGGTTGTGTGTACAACGCCAGAACACACTGTTAAAGCCTTCAGGGGTTGTTGTTGGGTAAATCCAAATAACTTTTCTTAATGACGGTGCCCACTTGACTGTAAATGTCTCACAAGGGGAGATTATTTCCAATCATTAATCACCACAAACTGTGGGACAGAAAGGAGGAACCGGTGGACGGGAAGAAAGTCTGAGCTTATCAAGGCTAACGTGTGATTGGCACGTAGCTTGAAGCGTTTTATGTGTAATGTGTGAATAAGCTTCAACCCTTTAATTACCTTTTTTTCTCTCTTTTTTTCAGTGAATCAGTTTCTATGGAGATTCAAAATTAGACTTTTAACTCTTAAGTTGAGAGAAAAAAACTTGACTGATTTAAGGGTCAGAGAGTCAACTTACACAAATCAGTTTATAGTGAGTTCAGCTCAGTTAAATGCCACCAATGAAAGACGAGGGTGAGTCACTCTTATTAAAAGTAGAACTGAGATGTGTGCTTCAATTTGCTGGATTTGGGTGCAATCTGGAAGTCTGATTGACGAAATGAGCTGGAAAATTTGGCAACAGAAAAAGGTCATGACACGGGATGCTCTTATGACTTTTTAAAAGTAAAAGTCAGCGTTTAAAATTCACAGAGCAGCTCCAGGAGACATTCAGAGACGGACGGACTGAGTGTTGATTTCGCTCTCTTCTCTTGGAATTTGCTCCCAATAGAAAATCTTGAATATTAACAGAATATTTGACATTTAAATCTGCATTTACATTTGTATGGCCACTGTGGGCAGTCCGAGGAGTTGTACTAGCAAACTGTAGTTTGATTACACATTCAACAGACATTCAGCGTTTGTATTCATGTGTCCAAATGACTGATGTAAATCCAGCATTCACTTTCCTTTAGGCTCTGTTTTCGGCCTCCACCAACTCTCTTTTTCACTATTTAGATAGCAGCTGATAGTTGGTGTACAGCGCGTTAGGGTTATCAGAACTTTTCTTTCTGAATAGACGCCTGCCTTTAGATGAAAACAATCCTGATGAAAATGGAGTGAATCAAAGCAGTAAAGTTTCAGGCTGTAAAAATCAAAAGTCAGCTGAAGGGTGCTAAAACTCAGCGTAGAGTTGAAGGAAACTGCTGAGTTTGCTTTTGACTCTAAGGGGATGAAATGTTGGCAGTAAACATTTTTTGTAAACCACAAATTTGCACATGTTATAGGCTACACCAGTGGCTCATTTTTAGGAGACTTCAAGACAATGTCCAGCATGTGTTTGTTTGTCAGATATTTTTTATGGGAAATCTACAGCCGTGTATTTCAATTTTATTCAATTAACCCAAAGAAACATAAACAAAACATGAATTCTGGTGATTAGGTTGCTCTGACACCTTCCAGTCAATTCATCTCTCGAACTTCTAACACTTGTTTGTGTTTTTCAGCACCAGATTACAGAACTCGTCAGGTAACATCACAAGTTTGTGCAGGTCTCAGGTCTGTTGACCTCATGCAAACATCAGTCAGAATAAATACAGCTAAAATGTCAAATCCCTCCAAAAGTGGGGGATTATCCTATTCTGGACAGACGGCTCCAGTTGTTCTCTGTACCTGCAGCTAAAATCCTCTCAAAGGATTTTTTCAGAGCTTCTAGATTATCAGAGTCTGCATCCCCTCCACCTGGATGAGCTCTAAGAAGAGCTGGCCACCCATGAGAAAAGTATTAAGTGTCGTCTGTGCCCAGCACTTCAGAAACCCTGAAAGCATCTGCAAATTTCTCTCTGCGAGTTCAGTTTAGTGGAGTTTTAAAGCTCTCTGAGGGGGGAACCCATTACCCATTATTTTCTTTTGCTCAGAATTATAGCAATTTCTATTCAGGATCGTTTCATTGCCGGCATTTGGATCATCCATTGTTGTGTCTTGAATAAATTGCCGGAAAAGTGAAAAAGGCCAGCATCACCTTGTCCCACTTCATCTTAACTTATTTGTCAAGCTGTCCATCATCCTTTCAACAGGGGGCTACTTGTTAATGATTGATGCGGCACCTCTTAATGTGATGGATGAATCGCCCAGCTGCATGATGGGACTGGGGGGTGAGTCACCCACCCCCGGCTCCCCTCCCCCACCTACTCACCACTGCTCTTCGTGTAAGGGGGAGACACACGCCTTGTGTCCGTCGGTGGAGGAACAAAGCCACATTCAATTTAAGCCCCATCAATAATGTACAGCTGAGGAGGCCTTTTGCTAAAGGAGCCCTGTAAAAAGCCGGGGCATTGTTGAGGTCTACCAATGGTTTCTGACTGGTTTATTATCTCCGGTCGTGTACACGGAGTCATGCAGGGCGTCATCGTTTCATTTATTGTTGCATGGCAGCGTCACTGTGATGTCTGAGAGCCCTCTCGAGCTGCTTTTGTTTCTCTGGAGGATGCAGCCCGAGCGCTGGGGAATATGTCAAACGCAAGATAAGACGAACCGCATACTTTTATGATTTATCACCCATGTCACACATTTGCACACGCTGTCTTCAAAAACGGAAATATTTTTGCTTTAAGCAGAGGCCGGACTGTGAATGAAATCTGACATTTTGAGAGTTACTTTTTAAAGAATATATATTTATATAAAAACACTTAAAAGGCAGCGTGATAAGCGAGAGGGTGGGACAATAAAGGAAAACGCAGCAATGACTACATCACAGAAACACAAGGCTTTAAATATAAACCTCAGACATGACAAAGGGAGATAGAATCTTTGATCTTTACAGAGTTGAGGAGTATAAAAGTACAAAAGTGCACTTTAAGATTTTAGGACGGCCGGGTACGTCCCATGTGAGGGTTCCAGGCAATATACAATATCTAATGGGCAGTTTAAAGGTCAGGGTCATAGCTTGGGGATAAACTCAGACATGCTGTAAAAAAAGTAATCAATACCCGCCCTAAAATGGAAACAGACACAGTGCCCACGCTGCACTGCTCGGGCATTATGTTATCAGATTTGTAGCAGTTAAAAATCCATGTGTAAACATCATGTGCAACAGAAAGGGAACAGAAAGCTGCTGGGATGTAAATCGCATGAAAGCAGGGCGAACGCTTTCCAAGTTTATGGTCAATAAAAATGATTTACTGCTGCGGTCACAGATTTTAAAAAAGACTAAAGAGTCTGTGTGGCCGACATGGGGTGCTTTGAGCTAAATGCTAACATCAGCATGCTCACAACAGCCCCTCTTTTTTTTTTTGCACAGTGATTGCTCAATACCGACGCTATGAAGACCCTTCATTTTGCCACTTTTGTTTTTGCAGCATAATGGCGCCTCAGTGTGTGATTTCAGATCGCATGCCAGGCCATGTGAAACACAACAGCTTCTGCGTCCAGTGTGACATTTTTCATAAGCGTCTGGACGTGCTTTCTAAACAACGGCATAACATGGCAAAAGAAACAATCATTTACCATCTCTGTAAAATGCCTGTTGAGCTCGTCTCCTGCTCCAAGGGTAACGAGCCTCGGACCTCGCATCACAGTTTGCACAACATTTTGCTGGCTGTTCCTGTTCTTGCTGAGCTGCAGGGTTAGTTGATGAATTCTGTTGTTTGAAGAAACGTTCAGTTTAGACTTATCTGTGATTTTGCAGAAATACACTTGGCTAACATTTTTCACCAAAGCACCATGAATGCCAGCGCCAGATATCTTTGGAATCCGTCCATCAATTAGTTGTTGAGATCTTTCATTATGAATCACAAACATCACAAGAGGAAAGTCAGTGAGCTTCATCGCCCCTGGGAACGTCTGAACCAAATTTCATGGCAAGTCATCCAATATTTGCAGAGATATTTTAGTCTGGAAGCAAAGCGGTGGACCGGCCAGCCATGACTGTCAGTCCTAGAGCCCTATAATGAGTGTGGCTAATAGGAGACAATATGTGACATCTGTTCGGGTCTGACAGTGAGGACACATCTGTCTGTATTCCGCTGCAACATTTAATGTCATGAAGAACAGTTTCAACCGTGGATCAGAAGAGACAGCCGGCGTAGGAGTCAAAGGTGAGGTTATGTCTTTGAGTCTTGTTGCCCAGGGGTAACCTATCACAGGAAAACAGACATTGACCTAAAGGGGAACCCTGCAGAGCTTCTTTTTTTTTTTTTTTTTTTCAGAACAGAGTCTACAAGTTCCAGTACCAACAGAGAAAGCTGAACTACTTTAAAGTGCCGTGTTTGAGCTTGTCAGGCGGAATCACATGATCAATGGTGTCAAAAGCCGCCGAAAGGTCTGGAAGGATCAAAACGGAGATATTTTCCTTCCGCCTGCTGCTAAAAGACAGCCATTTGCTGCCTTAAACGCCAGACTGAAACTTCTTCAAAAGATAATTTCTTATCCTGAATGCAATCAGCTGATTAGCAATTAACATTTCAAGGACCATAAGAGAAGCTGACTGTCTGTCTCCCTGAAGACAGGATGAATAGCTTCACGATGGTCTGAGATTTGAGTATTGACCTGGAATAAACTCCTATAATAGGTGTCCTGGTGGCTGAAAGCAGCAGGGCATCTTTGTTGCATGCCAGTCCATCACTTCTTTCATCATGTTTCCCGCGTCGCTATCAAAGAACGGTGAAATGGCTTTTTAAAAAAATCCTCAGACATTTTCCCAGCTGTCACACCTGTTCACGTGCAGGAATCTTCTGCCCCTTTAGCCCCGCTTTTAACCCGCCACCGGCACGTTGCACAGAGGGTAAGAGGACATGCAGCACCTTACACAAACAACTGCATCCGCTCGCACAATACGAATGCCCTCCGACACCACAACTGAGATGGGCAGCTTTGCCCCCAATCCATCTGCGGTCACTGGGGATCATGGTTCATAATTCATAGAAGAAACCAGACATCCAGAGAGAGAGAGAGAGACAACCCCAGGCTAGGGCTGGGGGGGGGGTGCCAAAATGAACCAGCCCCTTTTCATTATGCAGTGCATCGCTGACTCTGAGACTCAGGCGGCAGAACACTGGATGCTCTGCGATTTCTTGAGATCTGTGAGTGTGGGTTATTAGCAGAGTCAGATGTGACACACGCAGTCGCCTTCTCTATGATATACAGAACATGTGGTAATTGCGTGAATTCCAGTGTGAAGTGGAGTCTGCGCCGTGTTTGCATAGGTCAGTGATTAAGCTGGATGAGCTGGAGAGCTCCTGGGATGTAAAGCAGTGACAAACAGAGCCGGGCTAAAGGTTGTGATAAATCCCCTTCGTGAAGTCAGGCTCCCACTTCTCCGTTAAATCCTGCAGCGCCGCATTCTTAAGTTAAGAGAGATGAGAAAATGCTAATAGAAAGCTAAAGCCAGAATTAAACAGCTCTGTGTTTCATGCCACCGAGGTGTAGCCAAAGACACGTGGACGACAGAGTTGTGTTTTCTTTCTTCGCCCATGCAGCAGAGTGAAGGTGGTGTAATAACCGAACAAATGAGGTCCAGAGCTCTGCAACCCCACCACAAGCCAGTGGGTCTCCTTTTTTTGGTTTGGGGCCAATTTGCTGTGTGAAGCTTAAGGCTCTGGCAGGTTCGGTCATTTTCAAACGTAATTCATTGAGAAATTTCTCTCTCTCTCTCTCTCCTTCTGACTGCGCCAGTTGTCTGTCTATGTGCATCATGTGGTGCGAGTGGATACACAAAGCCCAGCAGGAGTGGGAATAAAGACAGTGTAGCCATCACGTTGCATTCGCCCGGTGAGCTCACAGTCAGTTATGGATGAAATAAAGGAAAGTTATAGCTTTGGCAGCACCAGTTGGCCTGAGTTGTACAGGTCTGATGTCTGATGATATCTTTAAGTCAACAATGGATCAAATTGTTGTCGCTTGCAGTGACAAACCCCACTGAGTGATTTTTCAGGACATGGAACTTTAATGTTCTCGGTTCTCTTTCAACACTCTCATCAGTTTTATTTTTAGCAACAAAAACACACATATTTTCTGAAATGATCAACAGAATGTGAAGAGATAACAGTTTAGATATTTTGACGACTATGTTTTGTGTTGCAGAGATTTTTTACTGATGTAAGCGTGCTAACCAGTTAGCCACAGTCGGGCCCAAAGCGCCTGTACTAGCGGCGTCAACACTAATAATGTAGCTAACGACAGCTACAGGGACAGTGACGGCCATAACGCCAAAATCTAGACTTTGTAAATGGTCCAGAAAGAAAATTATTGATGTCATACTTGGTCTGAATAAATGACAGCCATCTCTGCTGGATGTATAAATAAACAAGCCACTGTTCAGCTGGTTGCCTGACCTCCAAGTGATCAAAAGTACTTGTTGCAGGTTTAAAGGCTCAAAAAAAGATCAATCTCACAACCAGAGGACTTCACGTTGGCAGCACTCCGCCCGGCCGCAGTGTCCTTGAAACAAGACGTTGACTCTGCCAGCTGTAAGGGCGCCACCCCGGTGCTTTAAATAATTGAATGTGAAGTAAAGCTGTTTGTATCCAGTTGGCATTTGATATTCATTCGCTGATTTAATATGAATAAAGCTTCTTATACCACACTTGGAATGACAGACACATAAAGCTTTTAATGCAACGTGTCCGTCACTGTTAACAACGGAGTTAAAACCATCAGACATAATAGCTAATATGGCTGATAGACTCACAAAGTAGGAATGTTTGCCTGTACAGCACTAACGCCCTCCTTAACTCTCCACCTTTAGTTGAGCAGAGTGATGAATTGCATTTTATGCTCTTCATTTGCCTCTTCTGTCTTCATCAGCATTTTGTAAAACATTCTCTCATTTTTCTCTCTGTTAGACTGTGAAAGACTGATTTCTCACTTTAAAAAGGTGCAGAACCATTCAGTGGTTTCTTGCTCTCCCTCTCTTGTCTCCCTTCACCTGCAGCATCTGTCTCCTTTTGTCTCGGTCGGACTGTCTCCGTCTGTTTCCGCCTAGTTTGATATTTTTAGGGAAGACTTTTGAAATCATTACGCATGCCGGTGCTGAGGTTGTTTTGACTCGCGTCATGTATATGACTTCCACATCACCCCCACCCGCCCATCCCCTTCTTCACGCTGTATCTGTGCATTTCGATCGCGCACACATTTGTATGCGTGTTTGTATCAACATGGAAATGGAACTGCCTTTGTTTGTTTTATATTTTCCCTTCTTTTCATCTTCCTTACATGTATATGTGCTTCTCCTTCGGGTGCGTGTGCATATGATTCTGGAGTGAGCGACTCAACGTAATCTCTTTGAAGTCACTGTTCACTTCACAGAGATTTTCTACCAGTGTGTGTTCAGTTTTTTTAAAGGCAGCACAGGCAGTTACATCAAGCAAGAACTGAAAAAAAAAAAAAAAATCAGAAATCTCTGCCTCTCAGTTTATAATCTTTTTGTACATTTCAGCTGAATGAAGCCATCATAAAGCAACTAAGTGCCTCTAATTACCTTTAATACTTTCCGATGACGAGTGCACTATCATCACACTTTACATGAATACCGTGATAAAAAAGTAGCACTCACCTCACCGGTATTGTTTGAAATCACGTCTACACCCTAATGCAGCACATAGTTATCTTGCTGGGATTTCCATCTCATGCCGCCATTAATCTGTTTCATGCATAAATAATCACTTCCGCTTTTTACCACAGCTGTAGTGCATGGTTTTCAAGCAGCACTTATCATAAAATCTATTCACTGTCAAGACGCCTGTAATGTAAACTACTGCAGAAGAGAGACACTCAGGCAACCCAGGAAGTAATCAGTGAGCGACGTGGATTTATGATATTAAAATGTGTGAAAACTGCTTTTTAAAGTTGTGTGAAATAAGATTTCAGCCTAGAAGAATCATCTCTATTTGCACAGCTAAACCTGGCTAAACTAAATCCATATTTCATACATTTTTCCGATGTCATTTTTCCTGTTCGGCTCCTGCTCAATCTGCCCTCAAATGAATAAACAATCTCACTTGTGCATGTTTATATGAAGACTGTTTTAGATCTTTAACCAGAGGCAAAATGATTAAGTATGTGCTTCACTACCTCCTGTTCCTTAGCCTTTTTAAAATGCTGAAATAGTGCAGGGTCCCTGTGGGAGTTTCTGAGGAGGGAACCCAAAACACAGCAGCTTCGGTGCACAGAGAGCCGCTCCCATGACACATTCGTACTGGAGTAGGGGATTTATCCTGTTTTGGGGGAAGCAAGATCTGAGATCTCAGCATCTGCTCTCCAGCTTGGCACAGTGAGTGCTGGAGGCAAGGCACATCACCGCCGTTTGATTAAAGATTTATACCCTTTCAGACATGTTTTCTCTCATTTTTAGCAAACCCATATCTCCTGCGTTTTGCTGAGCGCTTTTTAAGGTGAGGGAGTGGCTCCTGTCTCGGTTGTTTTTCGGCGTCTAGAATCCGAAGCGTCTACGGCGTGGATTTTTAACAAATGTCGAGTAAAATATGCAGCAATAACGGGGATTAATGGGGCCGATGTTGGAGGCATTTCCATTTTCTCACAATAAAACAGAGCAAAGAAAATCATCACATTTTAAAATCTCTATTGATTTTCAGATTTGGTTTATCTCCGGTGGACAGGAGTTGAACTCCATTCACTCTCTTCCCCTGACCAAAGTGTAAAAAGCCTCCATTCAGCAGATTTGCATTTGAATTGGGGATGGCTCTGCACTCTCTGTGTTCCACTGTTTTAGCTCTTGTCCGTGTTGATTTTTCTAGAATTCATTCAATAAATATCCACTTTTAATCAAGCCATTTTTATGTGAAAAACATCCTGAAGCGCAATATTATAGTCTAACAGATGGCAGTGCATTTGAATGTCGGGTGAATAATATAACCCTTAACAAGCAAAATCAAACATTAAAGGTACATTTGAGGATGCAGCCCGCATTCCTGGCTCCATTTTGTTGTATATTTTCTCTGATTACCTCGGATAACACAGTAAAGGTTGGCCGGCTGATGTTACATGCAGATGATTTAGCCCAGCTCTGACACAGTCTAATGGGACAGCATGCTAAATGTCAAATGTTTTAAATTCTGGTATAAATCTACTCTCACACTCTCTTCATACTGATGGAAAGTCAGGTGAAGTTTCGTCATCCACAGAACAATTCTGGAGCTCCACAGCAAAACAGTGTTGCAGCGTTCTCAACTGAAGTAGACTGGGGACTTGTTTTAAATCATAAACAGCAACCAAACAAATGTCTCCATGCAGCTCATTCAAGGGGTGGGGGCCCTGAAATCCTATAATGAATTGAAAAGTTGTTATTTACACCCTTGACACGAATTTCGTGAACCCACATCAGAGAAGGTGGCACTGACACTTTTAGCTCGGCCGTTAAAGTGAAGATTTCAGCTCTAAAAACGTGGTTGGGGTCTCCTCAAGTCAGTATGGGATCTCCATGCGTCCGAAAGACTTGCATTACGCCGGATGAGCTTCATGGAGCCATTTTATGTTTATGTTCAATAGTTTTTAGAATGGTTTTAAATTAGTCCTCGACTACTTAACAGGTAGGTTGCACATGAGGGACTCTGGAGTTATATGTATATATGTAGAGCTTGCTGATAAACAATTTACTTTATGACTTTATGACTCTGTTATCATTGTTGCTGGATGGACCTGGTTTGGTTTGGTTAAGGCACAAAAACAACTAGGTTAGGTTTAGGAAAGATCATACTGTACCTTTGGATGAAATAACTGCGTTCAGTTTCCACATACATTACAACAGTAAGTCATCTACAGTTAACTTGTTATTTAACAAAAGGTCTAATCGAATCACCTTTGACTCTTGGTCACAAACATGCACTACTACTGCACGAGAGGGGCGATTCAAGTGGTGACGCTAGAACAAGCCCTCAGGAGAAGCACCAGGCTTTGAAGCTAGAAATGGATAAAGATCCATTTATTCCAATAACATCTTGAAAGTCTAAAAGTGACAAACATCTAAATTAGTTAGATTTTTTTGTTTCCAGAGTCCGATGTTTCGATTAAATCCTTACAAAGCTAAAGACGATACCATCCAGCCATCGAGTGCTTATGAGCAAATATTAGCATGCTATGCTAAACTAAGATGGTGTAGGTATATATCATACCGCTAAACATCACCATGTTAGCATCGACCTTAAGAGCTTGTTGCCACGTTGCTGTTAGCATTTAGCTCAAAGTGCTGCAGTGCCTGAGTGCAGCCTCACTCTGTTCTGACTCTCTGGTTGATAAATGACCTAAATGACTGGTGCTGTCAGACAGCGAGTGGTCACAGCTTTGATGTTGTGTGTTGTGAATTGGCGGCAACTTCTTGCTACTGCTTATCAACCCAGCAGAGGCGCGTCACACAGCTTACGAGAGCGCCACGATGCAAGTAATACAGAGTTTTGCAAACTAGGATCATGATTGTTTGTTGTCTGGATCTAATAATCAGACCTTCAAGCTCATACTGCCACGGTTCCCCTACATTGATCCATCTGCTGTCTGCTGCTTTTGAACAGTGAATCATTCAGGGCACTCAGATACTTCAGCTCTTATCATTTCCCCCGCTGTTGATGCTGCGGTTGCCATAGACACGCAGAGAGCTTGCTGAAAAACTGGAAACAATCATAAACTCTGAATGTAGTAGCAAACAGCCCAATAAAAAAAAAACCTCTGGTTGTTTCCCTGCGTTCTTAATCACAGAGCTATATCCTCTTATTTCCTAACCTGTCGTCTTCGTTCTATCTGTCCTGAAAAAATGCTCCCACCATGTACAAAATAATTACACTGTGGTTTTGCAGGCTGTGATTCAGTGTAACAGGAAACTCTGCTAACACCAGCCATCGTGTGTTGTGAAATAAGACGGTTCATTTTTGCTCAACCGGAAAAACCTGTTCCCCCCTCGCTATTGATTTCACTACAACTTCCCCTGTTGTTGTCGCTCTTCGTCTGCAGGATTCATGCAACAAGTCCAGGCCAATTCTGCGGGGGAATGTTGAAAATAGATCTGGAAATGGAAACCATTAACTGAGGTTAAAATAAGACATGCAGGCTGAGGTAAAAAAGAAAAAAAAAACAGCATAAATCATAGCTGTGGATCACAAATGACCTCCTAGAAAAGCAGTGAACATCACAGACTAATGATATATGAGAGGAGTTATTTCTGCTTTTAAGGCTGTTGGTTCACATCCACCTGAGCGTTTTCTACCGAGGGCGTCATTCCGGCTGTGCCCTGCAGCCTTGGACGACGCCAGTGATTTTAATTGGTCTCTCTGTCAGAGAATCAAAATGCAAAGCCTTCTCTCAGCCCTTTAATTCTCCGCTGATTTGCCGGAGCAAAAGCTTAAAGAAGTTCCACTTTTCTTTTTTCTCCATTAAAGTCGCAAGATGCAAATGAGCGAGCTGCAGGACGAGCGTGTCATCGCAAACATTTCCATAGTAGATGAAGAATTGTTTTCCGCTGAGGGACGTCTGGAATTAGCACCTTAATTAATTGGTTTTGTTAATTACTTTGTTGAATATTTCACAGGGGCGCCATTAGATCATCCCGACAAAGTGAAATAAAAAGAGATGAAATATTGAATAAAGTCACTCGAGCGGGCCTGAGGGTTAACCTCGGACTGATGCTGTTCATTTTTTATAAGGTGTGTTGTTTTTCAGGAGACTTCTCACCAGCAAGAGATAAATATGGACGGTGATTCATTACTCATGAAACTTGATGGAGCTGCTCACAAGCACATCATTATTGCTCTAAAAGCCTCCGGAAATAGAGGTCTCCTCTCTGAATCAGAGAGGCTACCGGCTGTCAGGATTCAGGGGAGGCTGGGGAGCCGACCTCTGACCCCCGTGAGAGGAATGTGGCCGGTGTCGGCAAGGACGCCCCGTTTGAAGGAAGAAACAGAGCCGCGAGGCTGTGCAGGGGCCTCGGTAGTTAAACCATCCCCTAGAAGCAGAAACACCACCCAGGGGATCGTTTACTGGAGATAATATAATGTGACTTTCAAGGAAATTGTGCTCTGTTACAACCTGTTTTATTTTCGTGGTTTTGGCAAAGAGTCTTACAAGGTTACGATAACATTTTACTCACTGCTATAATAGAGGCCAGGCAGCGTCTTGCACAACACTACAATAGAGTCAGTGGCGACGAGAAACATGAGTCACGACACTCAGTTTCACACGAAAGCGACACACTGTGAATGTCATCAGAAAATTACGTTTAATGAAATGTGATCCGGAGAGCAGTTCTGTAGAAATGAAAGACTCAAACAACCTACAGTCTGACCAAAGTTCTCATCTCTTTTCACCCTCAAAAAACGTTTCTAACTACTGTGTGTTCTTTAAGTTTATATATTCCTAATTTGTTTTGTAAAAAAGGAAGTTCACGGGCAACATTTCTTCCATTCAGATGTTGTTTGTGGGGGGCTGTGGGGAATGACATTTCTTGGTGGATGGTGGATGTTTTGAAGTTCAAGGACTCCTGATTGTCAAAGGTTAAGCAACAAAATATGGAGTTTATGCCACTGTGTAACTTGGGTGACGCAGGAAGTCGAACATTTTTTCAGAACAGCACCAAACTTCAGCAGCAGTACAAATAAGGTCCCAGCATATGGTTCGAGGCATCAAACATCAGCTAGCTTTGCTGGATTTCTATTGAAAAGACAACACAACTCAACACTCTCCTGCACCAGCTAGCTCGTTGTAGAGAAGCCCTGACGAGTCGATTACCGAGTGCAGAAGAGTTCCGCAGCTAAAGGATGAAAAGGTATGATTATTACTCCATGGAAATGCAATCAAAGTTCATATGTGTCTTGCCTACCAGCTTATAACAGTTATGTGGCGGTTTCTTGGTGGAGGCATAGACTGCAGTGTATTATTATTGTGTGGTCTTTCCTGAGGCTGCTAAAACTACATAAGCTAGCAGCTGGCAATCTTGATCTCTTGAGGGGGGGTCTTACTCGGTGTCACAGTGTGTTAGACCATGGATTAAATTTACGCCAGAATACCCCTTTAAGAGGGAATTAACAGTGGAAGCTAGAATGAAGTCTGATGAGAGTAAGTTCCAGACTGGCCTCTAGTCTTTGGCGAGCCTTGGTCAGGGGCTCCGAGAGGACATGACATACACATTTTGAAGGTGGGGAAACTGGAGCACCCGTAGAAATCCCAGTCAAGCCTCGAGAGAACGTGCAAACTCCTCACAGAAAGGCCATGCATCAACCAGAAATGGAAGCAAGGACTTTCTTGCTGTGAGACTACAACGTCAACTACACACTTCGGGTTCCCATAAAACATTAGTCACGCTTCAGTTACTTTGTGGGAAACATTGTGCAACTTGGCAGCTATGTTCACTACACTGATTATTCCATCACTTCCCTCAAAGGTGGGGGAACGTGATTCCAGAGAAAGACAGTTGATTGTTGAGTATCATTCCGAGGTCGCTGACTACCAATGCTTTGTGTCAGAATAATCTGAGTATCAACTCAAATTGTAGCTGTTTGACGGCATGGGACTCAACAATCAACTATCTCTTGATTCCCCTTCTCTACCTTTAATGTGAGGAGAAGGTTTGAAAAAGAATAGATGCATTTGAGGCTGAGACAGTCTGACTTTTAGTCCTTCGTATGCATCTTTCATGAGATGCATTGTGCAAGTGCTTTCTTGGTCTGTGTTTTTGTCTGTGACAAATAAATTGGTCTGGGGAATGCCTCTTTAAAAGTAATACAAGATTGGGGGTTGGGTTTTACAACATGTCTGATGTACTTTGATGACGCAATAGGCCTTCAAATCAGCAACAAAGTTGATGAGTGAAATGTTTCATAACCAATATGAATGATGGCCAGAACTCCTACTGTGAAAAATGATGCATTCTTAATGCACTCAAGTAAGATTTTGAGCAAGAAAAACTCAAAGCAGATTTAAGATCAAAGCAATCGCTCAAAGCAACGTTAAGATGTTTAAACCTGTGGCAGGTGCTGCATACTGAGGAATTGTAGTATAACTCAGAGAATTTCCCCCCCCGAACTCTATTAGTAAGAGGATAGATACAGAGCAAGGATTAGCGTTGGTGTTCTGCCTAATATCGCACGTTTATTTTCAGGAATGCAAACAGGCCATTATGCTGTCCACGTATCAGTCCAGATTAATGGTTTGTTGTCCTTGTCGCAGTTACCAAGGTTGCTGGAAGATGAATGAAATGTGACTTGTTCCTGTAGAAAAGGGACACAGGGATACACAAAGAAGGAGATTTAACGAGGTTGTCTAATTTGAGATAGATAAAGGCGGTCCTACTCATTATCAATACATACAGACACCCGATGTGAGAAAAGGGTTGACATCGATGAGTAATTGCTTCACTCCTCACCTTTATCACACCTCAGCGCATCGACAGTATGCAATAGGTGCGCTGATTTCCCCCCACATGAGCAGAAAGTAAGATGCTGCTTCAGTGTGACAGCGACACGTTTGAAGCAAAATATTTTTGAAAGCGTCTGATTGTCGTGTATATACTGGATCGCCGCTGACAGTTTTCCAAAGCAGTGTTTGGGATGTCTGAATATGCTTTTATTACTTTTCAGGTGATGTTTGGTTTACATTTGTGATACGCTGTGTCAGGTGAGTTGATTTCTGATAGTCTTCTGGTGTAAACAACTGCAGTGATGAACTGTTGACCTGTGCTGTCGGAATATGATGAGAATGTGAAGTGAATTTTGTAAAATGTTCAGCTCTGGGGCCGCAAATGATGGCTTTCCGATATCAGTTAATCTACTAAAGCTTGAAGGTTATGTCCTAAAATTGCTTGTTTTATGACTCAGGTACCTGCAAGTTTGAAAATGATATGCCAACATTTGGTTTGAAACAGGTGACAAACCCCAGTATGTTGGGTGACAACACAACCTCCTTCCTGCCTTCATTGACTTTGTCTTTCTTTAAACTATGTCTCCTGATTTTCTGAAAGTTTTCTATGTGAGTACTACTCGATTACAGCCTAGTAGAGCAAGACAAGTTGGAGAGCCTCAATCATTTCCATTTATGCTAGTCTATGCTAGCAGCTCTAAAAGAGTGTACTCAAACAAAGCGGCGGTTTGAGATGAATGCTACTGCTAGCATGCTAACATGATGACAATGACACAATTAGATGTTTAGAACTTAATTCAACATGCTCACAGTTTTGACTAGACACATAAAGTTCACCTTAGGTTGATGTTTTGCTAGTCTGTCTCACTGGATGTTGACTGTTAGTATAAAGCCTGCAATAGAAGGGTTTGATGTCCTAAAATCTGGAAATCGGTTATCATTTTTGAAGATCATCTGGCGCCCTCGTCTCAAAGACTTTGAGCTTTTTTAACTGGTTTTTAGACAGAAGTCCGGGTTCACCTACCAACGTGACAAGAGCCAGATCTTGGAGTGTCCTTGAACGCACCAGTGGCCAGTTGACATGACAGTCCTGGGCAGCACATAATGTAAACAAATCATGTACAAAATCAGTGGCATTAAGTCATTCACTGTGTTGGATTACCTGTCTTGGGCAAGATTCAAATCCTTGTAAGCTGATTTTAATAGCACACAGAAATGAACTGGAAATAATGTCTGAGTGGGAGACCGGAAATCAATCTGAAATCTTATGGTTTGCTCTGGAAAATAGCCAGTAAATTATAGCAAAGTATAGATGATTTGTAGCTAATGAGATGGAAGATGCCCAGCTGCCATTAGGATCTTTTTAAAGGCCTCTATAATAATACGGTGTGTGCAGGAGAAACCCATTCAGCCCTGATGTTAAATATTTTCGTGCTCGGAGGCGTGGCGGGTTCACAGGAGGTGTAAGCAGCCCATTAACCATGAGAGCATCCAGGCCTCGCTAGAGACAGCTAATCTTGTTTTACTTTGCAAATGCATTTGCTTGCACTTAATTGCGGCAGCAAGCAGTCTCTGAGTGGATCAAAATACAAAATTTGAGCGATTGTTTGGGCTGCTGTTGACCTCTAATAAATTTCGAGGTTAATCTGGTTAAATTACTGACTGATAAATTCAATTTTGAAAATGTGGTTAGCAACATCAGTGATGTAAGTCAGGGACAAAACCGGAGAAGTGTCACACTTAGCAGCTGTAATGGGCAGTAAAATGGCACGTGGGGGTTTTAATGGATAACTCGTAGGAGCGATTCTTCCTCACGCCAAAGATGTTCAAAAATAGGACTGCTCAGTCTGTTTTTAGACCTGAATTTACCTACGATGACTGATATTTGCATGGTTGACTCAGACACTGCAGAAACTCTCTCTGCAGTGGATGATAAGCTGCACCTCCTGATTCAGCCTGACAGCAGCCCGACGAGCGTATAATGGTTCACTGAGGCACTTAGGTTCCCCTTAATGTTTGCCATTTCAGCAACGTAAGGCCTGTCTTTGAACGCCACATGCAAGATACGTCAGGTTGACGTAAATGTTTATTTAATGAGCGTCGGATGTCTTTACACTGTGGAGATGACAGGGCTTTTTAAGGAGAATAAAATCTGCATTAATCAAGATATTCATGTTATAAAAATGGATGCTGCTGACCCATGATTATCACTCGACTCTGCAGAGCATTTTGGCGTCTCTTAAACCTGAACCTTAATCCATCTTCCCTCCACACGTGTCTTGGATCTCTTAATTAACCGAGCCCTGAACCTGAGTTCTTCTTCAGTCTGCTGTCCCTCCACACACCTCTCCTTCATTAGCCTCCCTTGTTCCACTGTTTTTGCAGCCTGTCGACTCCTCCCCTGTGTCTGGTGTTTTGCCATTCATCCCCCTCACCTGTGTTTCTCGCTTGAGTACGCCTGCACCTCCTCCCCTCGTTAAGCTGAGTTAGTTTTTATTTAACTTTTATTTAACTTTTTATTTGACTTTTTTTCAGTTATTGTTGGGTCATCTGTTGAGTGTACGTGATCCTGCTGTTGTGTTTGCCCGATCTTGTCTTGTTTGCCTCTTCCTGTTGTTTTTGCCTCTTCCTGATGTTTTTGCCTCTTCCTGTCACGTTTGCCTCTTCCTGATGTTTTTGCCTCTTCCTGGTGTTTTTGCCTCTTCCTGTCATGCTTTTCTGAAACTGCCATTTTTGCCTGTTTCAGCCCTGTTTGCTCTTCCTGTTGTTTTTTCCTGTTCCTGTCGTGTTTGCCTGTTCCTGTTGTTTTTTCCTGTTCCTGTCATGTTTGCCTGTTCCTGTTGTTTTTGCCTCTTCCTGTTGTGTTTTTCTGATCCTGCCATATTTGCCTGTTTCAGCCCTGTTTACAAATTCCAGGTGTTTTTGCCTGTTCCTGTCATGTTTTCCCCTTCATGTTGTTTTTCCTTCTTCCTGTTGTTTTTGCCTGTTTCTGTCATGTTTTCCCCTTCATGTTGTTTTTCCTTCTTCCTGTTGTTTTTGCCTGTTCCTGTCGTGTTTTTTTGATAACGCCATATTTGCTTGTTTCAGCTCTTTTTTGCCACTTCCTGTTGTTTTTGCCTCTTACTGTTGTTTTTCCCTCTTCCTGTCATATTTGCCTGTTCCTGTCATGTTTCTCTGATCCTGCCATATTTACCTGTTTCAGCCCTGTTTGTCTCTTCCTGTTGTTTTTGCCTGTCCCTGTCTTGTTGGCCTGTTCCTGTCATGTTTGCCTGCTTCAGCCATTGATCCCTTATCATCTCAACTCTCATCGTGACACTACCTGCTAAATAACAAATGGCAGACAAAGTTAGCAGTTTAGCTAAAAAAAAAAAACAAAAAAAGAAAAAAAACTGTTAATACAGTGATAATATTTCAATGTCAAAACAATCAGTTAACGCTGCTCTTAGTCACTTCTTCTCACGCAGCCACATTGAAATCATTTGCATACACAATATCATTTCAGCTTAAAAGTGGTAGTAGAGTCACCCTGGATATTGCAGGGTAGCCTGTATTTTTTCGGATCGAGCTGCACTTTTTGATTCTGAAGGAAAAAAATAGATTTGCCCTTCAAAGACCAGAAAGTCTGATGTCTTCACCTCGCACTCAGGCAGGAGTGCTGGGCATTTCAATTAAAGATGGGGTGAGGAGGTCAGTCTTAGTTGGTGACAGTACATCCATTAAAAAGTTTCCACTTTTTAAACTCTGTGTTACTTACCACACTCTTGGTGAGAGGGTATCCAATCGATGCTCATCAAATACAATATTTTGTAATCTATACTTGTAACTACGGGCTAAACGATCTGCTTGCAAATTACGGGCATGCATCAAAAAGTCTCCTAGCATTCCTAATAAACACCATCTGTGTCGAGTATTATCAGGTTTTTCTGCTACTTGCTTTACTTTGTAAAAGGTTATTTAGAGTCAATCAGCCTCTGTAATAAAAAGTCATGAAATTCAGAGCCGTCTCACCAGAGCAGGTCTGGGGTGAATGGCACAGCTAGCTAATCTCCATATGAAATGCAAACAACAAAGGGGAAAATTAGCTGCAAAGAGTAATTGTTTGGAAGGAGGCATGGAGAAAGTAAAGCGCGGGGAGTGAATGGGACACGTCAGCATTAGTAAAGTCTTGAACTGCCCTGTAAATGTCCCACGAGTTCACACAAAGAAGCTGTTTATCTCCAGAGTTATGTAAAAAGAATTTACAGTCAGTCCTCGGCGAGAGTCAATTCCACATCGAATCCCTAAATAGAAGCAGAAATGCACAATCAAGCCAGGAGAAGCGGCACCTTGTTATTGGAATCATTTGATGAATGAATGTTTTTATCATGTCGGAGCAAATAAATCGAGAAACGATGAACAAAAAAAACAACAAGTCAGTGCTGCCGAAGGCTCAACCCTGTTATTTAAACATGAACCTGCACAGCAGAGCCAAAAACACTAAACAGATGCAATGTACACAAGGCCAGATTTTAGATATGGGCTGTGTTTGTGATCCATGACACAGCCCCAGGCAGGTTTCAGTGTCATTTGCATTCTTTCAAACATTCCCAGAATGAAACAATGCGCCTTCCTCCGCTGCGAGCTCCAACCGCAGCCAGCTCTGCACCACCCGGCTGTCTCCCTCCGCAGCTGAAGGTGCATTGTCATGGACACGGCTTGAGACAGAGCCGATTGTTATGGTAACATCCGTTTGTTTGGAGGTGTGGTGTCAATGTAGGTGTGGCTAATTGCACTGTGTTCTTGTGGGCCACTGAGGGCAAGTATAAACTCTGTGACTCGTTATCCAGAGCCTGAGGGCGTTGGAGAGATAATGTCAGCCCACCGCTCCTGTCCCAGACTGGGTATTAAACCTTCAGGGCAAAGACGCTCCACATTCCAGAGTCAGGGGGCTTTAGTCGTCCCCCTTCTGCAGCGCAACCGCCTGTGTTTAAACAACCTTAATCAGATCTGTTTGTTGGAGTGTTGAGGGAAGGGCTGGATCTGCATTGTTGCCTCAGACAATGACAGGCTCTCTGGCAGCGGTGTGAGGTGACACCTGTAAAGGTGCTTCTTTCACACCCTGCAAACAAGGTATTAGGAAGTCAGTTAGTGAGCAAACTTCATTTACGTGGCGCCATTCAAGACTGAGGCCACCGAGAGGACATCATGATAGACAGAGAGGGAGCTTTAAATAAAGGCTTAATCTCAGTAAAAAGCTCAAGTGATTATAGTAAAATGCTGTTTTTAATTTCAAAATCATTTAGTCCAATTGCATTTCCCATTAAATTTCATTTGTTGCCGTTGTTACGAGTTAAATATAATGCAGAATGCTATAACTGCCTGTAAAATGATTGGTTTGTTATTTGGCTTCTTTCCCTGGCATTTCAAGCTGACTGAATTGATCACCACAGGATATGGGAGATGCCTCGTCTCTAATTGTTTTGCGAGGGATTCACTTAAGACATCCAGCAAATATCGAGCAGTCAGAGTGGGAACTCAAGCAGCACCTGACGGAGGAGACGTGTCAGAATCAGGCGAATCTGCTTAATTGCGGCGAAATGCAAAGAGCAGTCAAACTTCGAGTCAACTTGAAGCAGTTAATGAATTCAGCGAGAAGGAAATGCAACATGCAGCGTGTTGTTATGTATTCGTGTGCGTGCGACTGTCACCAATTGGGACCTGCAGCGGGCTCGTGAGCAGTAGTGCATTCAGAAATCTGACACTCCCTCAGAATAAAAGACAAGCCCTATTCTCTGTTGGAGACGAGCGTGAATTCAGAAGAGGAGCTGCAGATGTTTGTTTCCTTCACTGCAAACTAGATATTTTGGACATGGCCCCCGTATTTATTTCAAGTCGAGCTGGAAAAAAAGTTAAGGGAGAGTATGAATAATAGTGGCGATAGGATGAAAAAGCGTCAAATTCCATGTTTTTAACGGATTCAGACGAATAAAACTGAAAGGAACTGGCTCCAAGACATCAGCAGCCCGGTCACTGGTCAGACTCATAAAGTTTTCAATTTGCTCTCTATAGCCAGCAGTTCTCCACGACAGTCAAAATTTTACATCATTCATCAGAAGTTTTATTTCATACATTAAATATGTCGGTCTTGTGTTATATGTGATTCTCATCTAACGGTTGACTAAAAGAGGGAAATGTTGAGCAGGGCAGCAGAAACAAGTCTTTGCACACAGACAGGCAGACTGTGTCACTGATGCATTACAGTTTTATGCATTGCATAACTTCTGTCACGCTTAAAGCTGCTGATAATCACATTTTTTTTTCCCTCTATGAGCAGTGGTGGAATGTCTTGACTCACATCTGAGGTACTTGTTCTTGAGTGCAAATCCTCTCGGAGTAAACTGGAAAAATGCATCATCACAAAGCTGAGAGCTGGAAGTTTATCCTGACATCATCGTGACGTCTGGTTCTCACAGGACAGCGACACTACAGATGCATGATGATCATGGATGACGGATCATGGATTGCCGCAGATTAAACTAGACATCAGCGTGTAATGTGGTTAAAATGAGCTCGATCTTAAACATCTGCATCGGTAAACTGTAACATACACATTAATGCAGCCGTAAGATACATGTGTAATGGTGAAACGCTCACAGGGAAGCACAGTGAGTGCTCTACATTTGATACTTTCATTACATGTTGCTGATGCTGAATTATCTTACCTCGATGTGGTCTTGAGTGGAAGACCTGCAGCCTACTTAGAGTTGAGTCATTTAACTAAAGTAAAGAGTCTGAATACTCTGAATCACCACATTCTATTAGCAAAGGCTTCATGTGTGATGTGAAAAGGAAAAAAAATATCTCAGAGGACACCTGAATGTGTGAGTTATGCCAAATAAAAGAAATTGAGGATTAGTCACTATTTTCTTCTGTTTTGTCCTCATTATGATGTGTTGAGAGAACAGAGCAGAAATGTTCTGGTGCACCGACGATGACAGATTTGAATGGTTGTTTAATTTTGTCGCTTAAAGCTGGCTGCCTTTGTTTCTTGGAAAAAACATCAGCATGTGTTATTTTGTTCAGTGATACTTGTAGTTTATATTAGAAAATGGTGATTGGCACCAATATACATCTGCAGTAAAAATAACAACATTTGTGTCACAAGTTGAGAATGACGCAACAAGTGATGGAGTACTGTCCTTTACGCTCAATTTCAAGGTACAAGTATTTCCATATTCTGCTTCTTTCTACTCCATTTAAAAATATATAGATATATAATTTATTTGCAATCAGACACAAAAAGCACAAATACCATTAATTGGTAAAATGCAAAATATTGTTCTTAATAATCGGCCAGGCTGAGGATCATACCATTTTTCATATATCATAGTTTGTATCAGATATTCTGTCAGTGGAGTTTGTAAACTGTGATGCTGTTCTCCTCTGTGGCTCCTTCTGAGGTTTCTACCATCTATTTTTTCCTCTGTTAAAAGGTTTTTTTTTTCCTCAATATGGCAAGTTATTCCTCACTCGAATCGAGGGGATATATAAAAAACATTTATTTGATTATGTGATTTGATTTACCCCTAGTTTATGTGCTGCTACTCTGGTTTATGGTCTGTTTGTTTGGGCTCATTACTTGTGCAGTCGATCAAATATTGTGAGGAACAATGGTCTGTTTAGCCCACTGTTTTGACTTGAACAGTCGGCGACTTTTCTGATTTGCTTCGCTCTCATCGCTCTCATCAACTTGCTTTCAGCAGGTAGTTGTTTTCACACATAGGCTTCTTCCTGCCCAGCACCAAACAGCCAGACAGACAAAGACAGCAGCTAGCTGGTGAACATATTGGAGCGTTTAGCTGCTACAGAGACAGATATTTCTCCAAGGAGGTGGAGGAGAACAAAAACAGAGCCAAAAGGGTTGAATATGGGACTTGCAGCCGTCGAGACTGCAGCTAAATTATAATCGTGCTCCGTACTTGTTGGATTGACATGTCACCATAAAAGTTGATGGATCGTATGTCAAAAACACGATCGATGCAGCTTTCAGTGACTGTTCGACTTCTACGCGAGGCATCTTATACTGATTATCTTCATATTCATGCATTTAAAATGTGGAATACGTAGCTGATATCGTCGCACATCATCATTTCACATTTGCTTATATAAAACGTACCTATAAACGCCAACATAAGGAGTCTCCTCAGGCACTCAGTGACATGGTGAAACCTCTCGGGGGTTTATGTCACAGTCACTCAGAGGTGTCTGCGGGGAATTGTGAGGTGAAGTTTTGTAAAAAAAAAAAAAAAAAAATACCCTCTTTGTTTGTGTAACTCTTAAAACTTAACTTGAGCAGTTTATGTATGAAGTGTAATTTCACTTACAAACCGGCACATTAAAACGACAGAATCAATCAGTCAAACAAATACAGATTGATTGATCGACTGTCTTGTCTTACTGTGCCAGTTTGTAACCAAAATATATTGTGTACAGTGACAGCTATCAAGTTACATCGATGCTCGTGTTCCATATCAACAAACACCTCCACAACTCTCGAAATCTTGTCCGATGACACATTTTTCGAAAAGCTAAACGAGAGCAGGATTACTGTAATGAATGCAAAGCTGAGGAGCAGACCGTACAGAAAACGGCTTCTTCTTCTTCTTCTTCACTGTACAAACTACATTTCCATGAAATCCCAGCAGACCATAAATGGCACCACCTGATTCGGCAGTTGTGGGAGGTAAAAAAAAAAGTTTATCTCTATATTTGATTACTTTGTCGTCTGTTTGATATTCTCGACATGCCCTTTTCACTCCAATATATCATGAGATTGTATCTCACTTCAGCTGGTATCTTCTCCTTCTGCTTTAAAGATTATCCCGCGAACTGAATGTCAACCTGCTTTCACCACTGTATTGTAAAAAAGAAAAAAAGGGGGAAAAAAAAAGAGGAGGAAGACGAAGCTGCAAATGATAGCGCAGAGACAAATTATTCCCCAAACTTCCCCTTTGAAATCCCCGCACGGGGAAGAGCTCCAACTTTTTTAATTCTAGTTATGGAATTGGCATAACACGACTTATCTTTTGTTTAAGAGTTAATTTCATGGAACATTTGGGTGTTGCACGTCATTATGAGGAAATGGCGGATACGTTCGCTGCCATATTAAAGAGGGATAACAAGAATCTGCCATTCGTGTTTATTCTGGGTTGTTGCTCAAAGCGTCAGCCTGCAGCAGGCGGCATTTAAGTGCCTGCCGAAAAATCCGCTGGCAACGAAGCCGCCATTAGCTGACAAACCAACAAATAGTTTCAGGCTGAGGTGGGAAATAAACAATACTGACAGCTGACAGATGCCTGAGTTGTAGCAGACCGGTCTACATCTTCATGAATAATTTCTCTGCCTTTCATGTTGCCAGTGAATTACATTTATGCATTTCCCAACCAGGTAATTTGGGAAAACAGACACAACCAGCAGCCAGACTAGGTCGAATGTATCACACTGCAGCAGCTGCATCCAGTGCAGGCCGGAACATCTCACCTGTAATACATCTGAACTCCTCAGCCCCTTGGTGTAATTGATTTTCCCTCATGAGATTTAAAAAAAAAAAAAAATCCAAATTCAACTGGGCAGGTTTCCTTGTCTTTTATATAAACTCCTCAAACAAGACTGAGAAAAGTGTTGACACAAAGAAATCACCATCAGAATCATCCCTGTTGATCTCTGAAGTCATAAAAGATAAAGTGAACGTTTCAGACATAGAAAAGCGCCTTGTTCACATCTCTCTTAGAAATGATTTTTTTCTGTAATTCCCTCTTTAGAAGACGTGTCGTATGATCGCTAAACACATTGATGTCAGACAGCAGAATCTCCTCGGAGTGCTTTTTTTATTCAGCACTCCTTCTCCTTCTTCTAAAATCTTATGAAAAACTGCGGTGGTTTCTCTGCGGCATCTTCCCAACAGGTCGCAGGCCTGGAGGAATCACTTTCTTTCACGAAGCACAATGCCTGCACAGGGAATTTGTCTCGGTGAATTTGCGCTGACATGCTGCAACACAGTTCCACAAGACAGGATTAACTGACGGCACGCAGGATAAAAAAAAGGCACACATGGTGAAAAGACATGCAGTACGATATTAGACTGTAAAAAACCAGAAGCACCAGTATGTGTGCAGAACAGTGTGACGGCAGGTTAATGCTTAAATATGCACCAACGAACAGAGATGTTCTTGACCCTTTATGGAAGAAGAATCACAAGCCCAGAGGGCAAAATAACATCGTCTCTCAAGTGTGTAATTTGAAATATCTTTGCATCTTTGCACGCTAACTTTATGTCCTAACCTGTCAAAATTTCTGTGTTTACATCCATCCAAAAGCACTTTCCCTCTAAGTCAGGAGAAGACCAGTGTAGCATAACCACTTTCTTCACTAATTATTGTGTTGTTATGAAACAACACAACAGGCTCTTACTGCCACCCACTGCTTCCTTCTCCAGTCAAACTGTTCCTCTATTCATAAATTTGACCAATAAAAAAAGTTAAAGAACCATGAAATAATGAAAGAATGGATTACATGAACCAAAATGCCAGCCAAGTGGCATTAAAGTGTCAGCCTACAAAGCAAAGCTTGACGTGTCCACACACTTTGGTAACACTTTATTTGAAGGCAGTGTTCCAAGAGTCTTTGTTAATGCTGGTAACAGTAAGTGTTATTCTGTCAGTTATGACAGGCATCACGTCAGCTTAATGCAAATAAAATGTTTCCCCCCATTTTAAACTCCTTAGAACATCAGATTTTAACCTGTCAAAATAAAAAAAAGTTGATATGATCTTCATGACGTGACTAGATGTAATGTGAAAGGAGATGCTCATAGTGACAAACCCATTGTTTGGCTTAACAAAACAAATCAGTCAATGAAAAAGCTAAAAAGAAATCCCATAACAACAGCAACAAAAGAACCACGTAAAGCTACCTGCCCAGTATCTAACGCCAAAAAGAGAAAATTAGGGACTGGCTGGTGATCACAGTGAAAAGTCAGATATAGCTTTCAGGAGTTGGTGGAGACCAAAACTGGAGCAAAAATGAAATTGAATAGTTGACTTATATTTGGAGCATGACCGTGCGTTGGGGGTGAGAGGACTCCTCTTTATGAAAAAAGAACAGCAGGATGGAGACGGATAACTTCTTGATGTGTTTTAATATCCTCTGTGCACGAGCAGCTTCACAACACGGAACAAACCAATCAGGAGCTTGCAGGACTACGATTAAGGTGAATGCGAGAGAATCAGAGAGGCATAGTCGACAACTGAATGTAAATACACAAATAATAATTGTGTCAACATAAATCTACAGCTAGACAGCTGTGTAGACATTGTAAATATATTTTTTGGCAAATTAACCCAAAACCTATGACTCAACATAACTTATGAAATACAAAGATCAGCTTCACGGTACTTCTACACATTCATCAGGTGGTTAAACACAAGGAGAATTTGTAAAATAGTTAGGTGTTTCCTACCCAGTCACCAGAATAAATGTGGTCATTGTGCGTTTCTGCAAGCCACTGATATGCTGAATCTTTAAGTTAAATATGTGGCAACTTCAGGTCTGTTTTCAGTTTGATCTGGTTAGGTTAAGGCAGAAAAAATGACCTGGTTAGGGAAAGATCCGTTCACTTGGTTCAGTCTCTACAAACATGGCCGAAAATTGCCCTGACGTCTCAGTTGACAAATACTCAGTTTTTGGCTGTAAATCGTTCCAACCTCCTGTCAAGAATACTCAGTTTTGTTTCCGCTACCACAGTCGGGAATGGCCGAACGCCAAAATGGAAAACGTCCAGTAGTTTCGCGCTGACAAACATTGGAACCACATCTTGTGACAGCGACCTTACAGCCATCGCAACCACCCTCACCCCCTCCACCTCCTGACACGACAGTCAGCTCATATGTAATCCGAACTTGCTCTCAAGTGACCATAAAGCATCAGACAGTGCAGCTTTAAAGTTCCTGCTGATAAGATGCACAAGAAGCTATGCTGGGTGAATGACATCAGTTAACCAACACACACACACACACACACACACACACACACACACACACACACACACACACACACATTTCTCATTATCTCACACTCAAATTAAACACCATTCCCCAGTCTGGAAAATATGCATAACATTATGTGCATGCTAAATATTATTGGCACACTTGCCATTTTAAGCCTCATGGAAACGTAGCAACCCCGGCAACACAACACATGCCATTTGGTCTCCTCATTTGTTTTACTGTTGCAATCAAGAAGCACTTTCTATCGATCAGTTATAATAGAAGTGAGGTATGGCTGGTATGAGGAGCTCAAACAAAGAGATCCATTCTCCTTTTCTTTGTGTAAATGTGAGGATTAGTTGGGGGGAAAAGTTAGGCTCTACAGGGAACAATGAAATCAATAAAACAGAGACTCCTCGCAGAAAGAGAGGTAACTCTGCATCGACTGCAGGCTGCTCACACACTCAATCAGATTAACTAATGAAGCAATTATCGATCCAAAGTGGGGCTGCCGGTCGGCACAGGACTGGCCATTAAGTGGATCTTGCCTTCCCTTGGCCATGCTGCAAATGTCAGGGTCACTGTGTTCGCTGCTTGACACAGTTTACTGACACCCAATCTGTCGAACACCGATCACCCGTCGGCCTCCCAGGAGAAGTTGGTGAATACCTCAACAGGACAGAGGAAGAGGACATTCAGAAGAGCTTCATGCAGGAATGGGAAGGAGAAGTGACCACTGCAGGGCTGCAGATGAGCCTGTTTTCTGTCTGGCTGCTGTTGTTGCTGAATTTCATTATTTTGATACACGACACACACCTATGGTAATTAGTGTAGACCAGCGACACGAGTCAGTGAGGGAAGAGGAGGGCGGGGGGTGGGGATCCGTCCCCGACTGTCAGAAATGTGTATTTTCATAGCCCGAGTCCATGGCAACGCAGGGTTGTTTGTTTCCATGCTCATAGCAGGAGCAGTGTCACGAGATGTCTCACAAGATGTCAACATCGGAGCGTTCATTCTTTCATCAAATAAAAGACAGCAGGCGCCGGTGCAGTTCCCCCAATATGACATGATATATTGTAATTCATTAGTCTGTGTGTAATCTCTCTCTCCAGTCATGGGGACTGACTGAAAATGTTCTCCCGTGAATACAAATTTAACTACAGCTGTCTTTATACCTCTGAAAAGAAATTGACAGTGAGTTCCAGCAGCCTGCTCGCCGGTTTACTGTAGATTTCTTTTAGGGTTCTGACATGAAAATTGAAGTTGTTCTTCATTGTTGTTTGGGTTGTTTGTTTTTTTTCACTATTTAGTCCTTGACCAGTCTCACCCGAAAGCCCAATTACTACCAAGATGTTATTGTTTGGTAATTGAACGCTGCGCTACATGCTTGGTCATCAGTCAGTCTCATTCACTCTCAGCCACATGGAGAGAGAGAGAAAGAGAGAGAGAAAAAAAAGAAGCAAATTGTTCTTTTTTTTTTCATTCTGCGCACTGAGGCAGGAAAAATATTGCTTTGCGGTTAACTTCTAATCAAATTGCATTAGGTTTTCACAGCCTGTGCCCTCGCTCCATTTGCACAAACCATCACAGACCTACATGAATTTCACACCCAGGGTGAGGAATACTTACTTCTTCCCCCCAATACATCCCCCCCTCCACAACCCAGCACACACTGTGCGCACACGCAGACACACACACGTTGTGATCAGACAAGCATGATCATGCAGTTACAGCGCAGTGGTAAACCATTTTATTTGCACCAAGTGTGGTTTTAATGACATTTTACAGGCTCTGATGTTATTTTTCACCAACTTCTGAAATGGACTCGGTGGGGACTGTCACTGACTGGGACTGTACCTGCTTCAGAGTCGTGTTTTTTTTCCTCTTCATCTGTAGTCACGATCTATTCCTCATCACAGGAAATCTGACTTGAAACCACGACAAGTAAATATAGATAACTAACTGACGTTGCGCAGAGCCAAAATAATGAGTGTAAGACTGCAAGTGTAGGGAGAAAGAAAAGCTCTGTCCGTGCCAAAACCTCCACATTAATTCCAATTATTAGCATAGTCATTAGATGGATATTAATTATTGTGGTGCTGCTCTTGAATGTGCTCAAGAAAATAATTGAAAAGTAAGGAGATATGAGCAAGGATTTTAATAATTAATTAGGGATTAATTATTTACATGGACTTTTCTTCAATTATAATTAACCTTGGACCTACATCCTATAGCTCGCTTTACCACGGGCCGCCTGTCCTGTCGCTTCCTGCATGAAAAAGGGGAGCTGGTTGATTGAAAGCGCCGCCATGTGTGTCTGCGACAGCGTGTGTGTGTGTGTGTGAGGACATGTTGGAGGCAGCAGAGTGTACATGTACATTTACCCGAGTGCAGCCGCAGTTAAGCACAATTCTGAGCTCCTGGCTCTTTCCATCTTGGCAGACATCTACTGTTACTCCACTTCACATTCAGACGCTGTATTTTTCTACTCCACAGCCCTCGTGCAATGGCTGCAGTTACAAGTTACTTCGCGGATTGGGGATTCTCGCCGTGATAAGCTCATAAAATGTCACTGTTGTCAGTTATAAATAAACAAATAAATAAATAAATAAGAAAATCTAAATGTCAGCTTTTCAGGAACTCCAGCCTCTCGAATCTTGATGACACAATACGTTTCTGACATTGACCTGACATTGAAATGAGTCCCCAGGGTAACATTTCAGCAGTTTACAACTGAAACCACAAACTGTGTCCATACTTACCTGACATAGGCTGTATTTCCGCATTGATATCTGTATGTTTATATGTTTATTACAGGAGAAGAGGCTGCCCAATTGATGATCCCGGTTCAAGGCTGCATTTTTGGCTTTCATAGGCATGAAGGCACAAGATGCTTCTTTTCCAGGGCACCTCAGCACAATTTCCACACAAAAGTAGGTATTTTTGACAGGAAGTCTGAACATATTTATGGCGAAAAAACTGGGTGTTTTAAAGGAAACATCAGGACAATTTCTAGATGTGTTTTTGGTGACCAAAAGCAGGTATTTTAAGACAAACCACCATGTTCTTCTAAGCCTAAGCCAGGTGTTTTTGCCATCTCGATCTAAACACAGCATTGTGAAAGGATGAAATTGAAAACTGACCCTAAACATAACATGAGAGAAATAATACCATGAAGTAAAATAAAGCTTTCTTTGGTTTTGCAGAAATGTAGCCTACATAGGTGACATTTATTCTGGCGAGGCTGTTGGATTTTAGGGTTGTGGCATCAAAAGCGGATACTTTTGACGGGAGGACAGGCCATTTCCAGCAGGTATTTTAAGCCAAACCAGGATGTTCTCCTAACCCAATCCACGTGGTTATTGTGCCTAAACCTTACAAGAGCATAAGCACAGCGACATGACAAGAGAGACATAGAAGTTGAACCTGAAGAAATGTAAAGGCGCAACATAAATAGACGTAACCTTTCAACTTTTCTGTGGTTTTACATAAAAACGTACCTGACATGTATTCTGGTGATCAGGGTGACATTTCCCTATGCCCCTATTTTGAAGGGACACCATGGAACTTCCTGTCTGTGTTTGTGTTGATAAAAGTGGACATTTTAAGCCAAACCACAGTGTTCTCCTAACCCTAACAAAGAGCTTTTTTATGTATTTCATTTTACGAGTGAATGGTTCCCTTGTCTGCGTTTGGGTGAGCTCGCCGAGATAAATTCCATTCAATTACACTGATGTGGCAGTAAAGTACAGAATCTTGAATCTCAAACTTTGAGATGTAGATCATTTCTTTGATACGTGACTGAAAAGATTAGCCGATTGATCATGTAGCTGGTGGACAGAAAATCAAGCTGCAACTGTGTACGATATGTTGACTGATTTTGAGAGCAGAAGTGTCGAACGCTGTGTTTTCCTCTCTTCTTGAATCGCCATACTCTGAATATTTTTAGCTTTTCTTCGACTGTTGATTAAAAACGTGACCTTGGGCGTTTTCCACTACGTCTTTGATTAATCAGTTATTTGAGAATATCCCTGGCAGAGTCTGCTGCTTTGGTACAGACGCTCACTAACGTGCACTTTTAAACCAAGTTTAACTCTAATTGCAGGTTCAGGGTGAGGGTACACGTTCCTACAATGGGTTTTGAGCACGAGACAAGTCTGAGGTGGGGCGTGATTGAAGGTTTCCCTCTTTCTGTGTGTGTGCAGAGTGTGTGTGCATGTTGGATAGAGAAGGGGGGGCGTAGAGATGAGAGGAAAGTGGGTGAGAGGAGGAGGGTGAGTGGAGTGTGTGTGTGTGTGTGTGTGTGTGTGTGTTTGGGGTGGGGGGGCATCTTGAGGAAAGGGGTGGGGTACACTTGTGTGTGGGAGGAGGGGGGGAGGTGCTGCTGGAGGGGAGAGGAAGGTGGTGGTGTGGGTGGGGAGGAAGATGGAGGGGGGTGGTATCAGGGGCGGAGCTGCCCACAAGCACCCCCCCCTCCTCCTCCTCCTCCTCCCCGCCCTCGCGCTCCGTCTGTGAGCCCCTCGCAGTTACCTGTTCTACCAGAACTGATGTGAGCGCGTGTTGGCGAGCACATGCCACGTTGGGAGAGAAGCCTGAACCTGAAGTGAGACACAGGAGCGTTTTTCCTTTTTTTTTCCCTCCTCCAAAACCTAACCCACCTGCCCGCAAGAGAACAACTCGACCAAGTTGGTCCCAACAAAACCTCTGACACGAACCGAGCCGCAAAGAGGATCCGAGAGAACCCGCGAGGATGCACTTGTTGTCCGCCAGCTGCGTGTGCGCCCTGCTCATCACCGTCGCGCTCCTCCGCCGAGGTAAGCCATTGTCTCATTAAACCGGCCGGCGGGTGCTCGCTGCTCACGCGGCGCCGCAGGTATGACGGGAAGGTCCCGGCAGGTGCCTGTGAAAAACTTCAGCCCCGGCTTATCGATCACATTTCCGGGGGGAGAGGCGGAGCGGGCGCGCGGGTGGCTCCCCATGCTTATAAGTTATGAGCGGTGTTATAGTTCAGCATTTGGAAGTATTTAATCTATTTTTATATATGTATGAATGTAGGTTTTACTAAACCCCACCCCCCAAAAAACTATTTATTTTGTTTTTGTTGTTTTAGCATCTTATAAACAACACAATGCAGAAATCTCCCTGTCAAATGAGAAAACTCATTATCAAAATATCTATAGTGTGTGTTTTTTTTACCCAACTCCATCAAATTCCTCCTTGTTCTGCATTCCCTGCTTATATAAGTATGTAAAAAGTGACTTTCCTGTGTATAAACTGCTTATGAGACATGAAATCCATTGTGCCACCCTGTTTTTCCCTCCCCCCCATCACACTCCCTCCTCCCCATGATGGGAGAGGCGGGCATCATCTTCATCATCATCACCCATTCTTCACATGTGCTCCTGGCATGATGTCATCGTGATGCCTCATTTTTTTTATTTTTTTTTTTATTGTGTGCGTTGTATGTGCTTTCGCAGGCTGTTGAGCCGAATGATGCCGCGTTCACATCCCGTCTGATGTGTTGTAATTATGGGTTGCCTTGCTGGGTGGAGGGAAAGCGCTCCTGACAGGCTCCCTCTAGTAATTACACGCAGGATAAAACACTTTTTTTTCCTGGATGTGGGCAGTTGTAAAATGGGTTGCACAAGTGAGTGCTTCCAAGTTGAATTCGGGTCTCTGGGGTGCAGAGACTTGGCATTAAGTGCCGGCTTTGAAAAATAGAGTAATTTGATGAAATAAGGGCTGGTTTTCTTTTCTTTTTGTGTTGCTTACTCCAGACTTCCTTGTTGTCTGCTCTGTCGGGCCAACAGGTAGCAGCACCATGTGCTCACATCACTCAGCCGGGGCCATTAAGCAAAGGGCTGCACAAGGAGCTCAGAGCACTCCCTCGGATAAGGGAAGGGGCGGAGAGGTGGCTCTCACTGTACTCCCATCGACCTCGTCACACCATGGTGACGCCTGTTGTTGTAAATTAACACCACGCAGCACCCATCAGTCAAGGCTCAGGTGGTTTGTTTGAGAGGAAACGAATGGTCCCTTTTTTAGATGTTTTTTTTTTAACACCGCTGTGCCGCTGCAGTGCCGTGTGCTTGAGACTGGAGGAGAGTGCACTGGGTTGGTAATGAGGTTAGACTTATTACGGTCCCCGTCCACCCCAGTGTGTGTTTTAGCAGACGTGATGGTCAAAACATGTGTGTGTTTGCTGACACAACAGATGGCTGGTGCCGCCTCGGAGAAAGTGACCCCTGCGAGGTTTCTTTAAACAGAAATATTCACGTTTCATTGGGGCTTTTTTTTTTGCCCAATCTGGGTTGAAAATCTGACTGAGAGGGGTTTTATTGAGTTTGGGATTTGCAATAAAACCAGCATCGATACTTGTAATAAAAAACAGGCTTGTGTTTATTATATTTGAACAGATGAGAAGAAGGAAAAAAAAGCAGCAGCTCTTGGGGGGGGGGGCTTCCTGCGGCCAAGGCCGAGGCTCGGCCAAATCCAGAATGAGACACAGAGCTCCTGAATTACTCCTAGAACAAACACTGTAGAGAGATGCATCTGTTTTTTTGTTCGCTCCCCGTCTCCACCCTCCACCCTTCCCCCACCACCACCACCCTCGCCCCCTCCCTGAGCAGACAGACAGCGCTCGGTGTCACAGCTGGCATTACTTGTCGAGCGAGCGGGGCTCTCCCTCCTGCTAATGGACTAATCTCTTTCGGGGGTCACCCAATTTCACCTGAGACAGATTCACTCTCCTTTCTTTCATCTTTAACTAGGTTATGCCCAGACCTGTCTCATGAATGCCGTGATGCTAATGCACAGGACAGGGAAAAAAAAAAAAGCAGTACACTTGTCTGGCGTATGAGATTCTGCACAACTGCGTATATTTGTGTGCTTGTGCACGTCTCATTTTTTTTCGGCAGTTTTCCCCCTCTTGATGTTTGAAGACTCTGCTTGTGGTTGTCTTTTCTTTGAGAAAGAGATTTTTCTTTGTGACTTGGAAAGTATTGTATCCCTTCATGCAAAATTCAGATGCAGCCATGAAAAGTATGGCAACTCAGCCGAATCACGGATTTGAATAGAAATGCTGTATCTGTACTTCACTTTTATGTTATCGCGTTAACACTTCCTCTCTCTTAGAATAGTTTGCTTGTCTGTTGATCCAATTGTGCTAAAAGACTCGCTCCCTAGCAACAGAAGAAAATCAAATTATGAAATCAATCCTGACCATGTGAATACCTGATTAAATACACGAGGAAACAGGAGAATCTGTGGAATTTAAAGTCAGGGAGCAAAACCATCTTATTAATTCATAGTTCTTCGCACTTATTGGAATAGGAGCGCTTAAAATGGACCTATAATGGGATATCTTCACAACTCATTATCCTGCTGATGCTTAACCCATTATAGCAGCTCGTAATGTCTTTCAAAAGGCTCTGTAGGACTCTCCTGTGTTCCAACACAAGTGTGAAGTGGAATCTTTTCCCAGTGTCACACACTTACTATACTTTAAAAATAGACCTTCGGATCAAGTAAAAATGTGAGACTCATTCAACGTGAGTGAAACAGATGTTCAACGAGAGGAATGTCTTTTGTGTGCTTGATTGGGGGCATTATGTCCTTGATGGGAATAATAAATAAAAGGAAATGTGCGCAGAAAAAGTAGAGGTGTTGCTCACAAGGAGAGAAAAAGTGTGTGTGTGTGTGTGTGTGTGTGTGGGGGGGGGGGGGGGCACTTTCATGGGTTTCTCAGAGAAGACAGATAGCCGAGGCCATACTGTAAATTAAAGCAGCCTTTAGGGTTCTGGAGCCCAGGGTCACCTCTCAGCAGGGGGGTGTAGGATTCCTGCCAGCGCCCCTGGCAGCGGCAGCGCTTTGCATCCTGGATGTGAGGATCAAGCTTAATTAACCACTCACAGGGGCAACGTTAGCTTTGAATTGCTAAATAACTAAAAACAAATCAAGATGAAGTTACGGGCTGGAACTATAAATAACCTGGAGTTATGATGAAACGAAAGGGCTGCTGTTACATAATCTTCGATGCAGCGTTAAATAGGAAAGAGAGGAAAGAGCGGGTTTTAGTGCACAGCTAAAAACTGTGAGAGTCTCAGATAAGGGGTTGATCATTAACCTGCTCTACTTCTGTGGAGCTGTGAATGCTGCTTTCCAGGCAATTAGGGCCAGAACATCAGCCCGTCCCCTGAGGAAACGATGCTTTTCAGCATATGCTTGCGGGCCATATGGTGCGGTTTGACGTACAGTAGACCTGAGATTGAAATATCGACAACTAAGTGTTAGAAACTGTAATTCTGATGTAACACAGCTGCTGCTTTCTTTTGGCCTTTGTCTGCCCTGCACCCCTCACACAGTGGGTTTGGAGTGGTGCACACCAACACATCCACACACACACACACACACACACACACACAAACACACACACACACTCTTTTTTTCCACCCCCAGCAGGACACTGAACAGGTGGAGCAGCAGTGTTGATTTGTTTTCAGGGCCATGAAGGGAGCGAGTGTCTCTTTATGATTCCTGTTTGTGTGTGCAGTTGTTGAAAGAAAAGCTTTTTGTCGCCATCACTCACTTTGAGCTAAATGATTAACTTTAAAAATGAGTGGTCGTTTTTTTGCATCGTCATTCACTTGTTTGGAACTTTTTTACAGGCACAAGAACTGTTTGTGCGTTTGCTCCAAAATCCAAACCCCACCTTTTTAGATTAGATGTAGCGGGACGGCGGTGAAAGAAATATGAGTTACCACATGAACATGCTGAGTTTCCTACGCGTCAGAGAGAGCAATTCGCTCTCAGCTGGCCCCTGCGAGCAGGAAGATGTATGAGTGGCCTTGCCTTGGGAAAATGAAAGGACTTGTGTGGCAAAAGTAATCACTCTGAGGCAATGACTCAATGAGAAAAAGGTCTTTTGTCCGCCTGTGACAGTTTTACACACAGGATTATCAGTAAAACAGCAGCAAGTGAATCTTAATTACACTGATGATTGGCTTGCCCCACTTTTGGGGCCAGAATGAGAGATATATTCAATTTTTAGAAACTCTCTGCGAAAATGGCCTCTCCAGCAATCCTTTCTGTGATGTAATTTGCCTGTCAGGTTAAGAAGTTGAACTTAGCACTTTATCGACTTTCAACACATGCATGTTTTCGACTGGGGTGGGGTGGTTTTAAGGTAAACACAAGACCAGTGTCTCAGTCTTCTCTGGCAGTTTTCTCACTTTCCTTACACAGGTTTTCTCGCTCTGCCGTGCAAAATAATGGTTTATTTGTTATCCAAGGGGAGGGACCAGGCATCTATTGTTTCAGCTATAAAGAAAGGCTTAACAACAGGAGAGAGATGACTGTGCTATGCAGTAGTGCCTCTGTCTTTATGCAGGACTACCCCATTGAAATGCATGGAGGTATCCTTGGTTTTGGTGAAAGCCCAACAGCACTCTGAAATTGGGCGGCCCTTGTTTCAGGGACAAAAAGTGAGGTTGTTTCTGTCCTTTGTCACTGATGCAGCCCCCAGCTTTCACTGGATTCCTGTGGACTCCCGCCGACTGTATTGTGAGGCTGGCTCTTTTTAAACAAATGAGTGTATGATAGCGACTTCTTGCTCCCGCTCCTCTCTTTGTCATTAATATGGAACAGCACACACCCCTCGGAGAGGGCACAGAGTAGCTGCTGCCTGTCCCTGCACTTCACATGTGCAACCTGGTGGAGGGGGGGGAGCGTCTCTGCTCCATATGAAAAGCCAGTGGCCACACCCAGATTTTTACCGGGGCCTGGATCTTTGTTCAGATTCTCCGTCAGAGTCATTGCTCTGTCTTAATGAATTCTTTGAGAGGCCTCCATTAACTGTGATGGTAATCATCCGACCTCAGAGAGCATTTAAGGAATACCATAAAGGGGCGCATAACGTGTGTATGGAAAGCCAGAGGGTGGGTGCTCATGGGCCTTTTGTTTTGTGAATCACATTTAATGAAGTACTTTTTCTCATTAGAATTTATATTATAGATTAAGCAAAGACAAAGGAGCAACAGTGTTCACACCACTGACAGCAGAGTGGGGGTGGGGGTGATGAACTCTGTTATTTATGCCTGGACTCCCATTAAGTCATCATTTCTGTCTATTTATGAGAGTCAAGCAGAAAGGCGGGAGGTTGCTATTGCTAAACCTGTGTTTTCGCTCTGTCGGAGGTTCAGGGAAGTCAGCCGGGTTGACACAGCCTTTGTGCAAAAGGTGAAACATTCATTTCAAGCCCGGGGCCAACTAATAAAATGACATGGAGTTTTGTCTTCCCATTCATTTCTGAATCATCCCCTGTTAGGTCCTTAGCTCTTGTGCAATACTGAGAAGTCACTCTATTCACTCAGACGCTGTTTAGCAATCTTTCATTCATGAAATGTCGCGCTGATCCCTGTTACGTCTTTGCCTTTGGGACTCAACAGAGTCCTTGTGTCTGCATATGACCTCGGTATTCACATTCTTGCCTTTTTAAAAGCCGTTCCTTTGTGTTGCGATGATGTCCACTATCCTTCTCTCATAGACTGCCGCAGCAGTCTGCGGTGCCTGAAGCTATCTTTGATTACATGCTGCTTCAGTTGAACTTGCAGGAGACAGGAGTTCTCATTCAGAGCGCCTCTCTCACACAGGGGGATAGCAAGAGTACTTCTCTGATTGTAATTAAAAGCTTGTCATTCCGTTAGTGCCTAAATAGAAATCAAGATAGAAGATTAAATGGTTGGCCCATCTCTCTGGGTTAAGAATGTATCATGACACTTTGGAATAGCCCTGAGATTTATAGACGTCTTAAATGCACCCATTGGGAATATAAAGGCCAAACCTGCTCTCGAATGCTGGATGCATGTGAGGGTGTTTTTCTGACAATGGAATGTTTTTGCAAAACTCTCATTAAGTGGATTTCAAGCTGCTTGGTAAGATTCACCACTGGGGGTACTGCTGAAGATGCCATGGAGCATGTGGAAATATCAAGGATACGCTCAATTAATTTGAAAAAGCAGGAATTATACATTTTAAAGAAAACATCCAAATTGGATCACAAGTTGGTATGATGCTGATTTTCAGTGAATTTGTTGTCACAAAACCAGCAAGCTACCAGCAGCAGCACACTGACTGCCAAGTCCACACCTCCCTCCGACCTGAATAAGTCTCAACACGCCACATGTCGAAATATTAAAAATATTGGATAAGTTATTAGAATAGTTATTTAGGAGAGGAGAACAATTTAGATAGCAGAAAAGTAAAGGGTAAGTACATGAACTAGTTGGCTAAAAGCCTTGAATTACAATTTGAACTACTAAGCTAAAAGTCAACATTTAGAATAGTAAGCTAGAAGTCAAGAGTTGAAATATTAATCCAAAAATAAACATATGAAATAGTTAACAAAAAGTAAGAAGCTGAAATAATAAGCCAAAGTAATTAGCTGAAGTGGTGAGTTTGGCTAAAGTTAGCTAAAAATTGGCAAAACAAAACAATAGTTTGTTTATCCTGAATAGATATTAGAAGCTAAAAGTTGGCTAAAGATTTGAAATAGCTAGCTAAAACCAATTGGCTGAAATTGCTAAAAGTAGCTTTAATGGATCAAAGTATTGAATTTGCAATTGAAGTTGTCAGCCTAGCATAAAGTAACAAGTAATCAATCGATTCACATACTTAGCTAATTTTAACAATTTAGATAGTGAGCTTAAATTGAACTGCTGAAATAGTTTCCCTAGGTATACAATTGTAATACTTTGTTAAAAGGGTGAATTAGTTAGTTCGAGCAATCAGGTGAGATACGGTGTTGAAATGTCCACCTGCCTCTGTCACAGGTAGTCCTATTTGAAATGCCAGACCGGTGGGGAACCAGTATTCTTTGGATGTTGTTGTAATTATCCCCTGATAATCGTATATTTCAGAGGACAAGTTTATTGAAAAATGAGTTTATTATTTGACCCTGCTGGGAACTGTTCCTTGCTCTTAACTTTACATAAATCATTAATCCCCCATTCCCTTCTGGCAGCAAGACATTTTCACATTCCAGTCCATGAATGCTTGGCCTCAGGGCATGTATTTCCTAATGAGCAACTTTCTTTCAAGAACCATGATTAAGTGAGATGAAACGTAATACACAGGACAGATTACACTATTCAAAACGATCTTGTTGCACGTAAAAATGCATCAGTGGTAGCAGCGCTGTGTCCTCAAACCCGACATCGTTTTCTGTTCAAAGATGTCAAGTGGTGGCTTTTTGCTTGGCAATTACCCCACTAGAGATGCTTTGGCTGATGCACGACTTGTGGATGTGTTAGATGTTTTCGGATAAGACGCTCTGCTTCGCTGTTAAGTATTCAGCTGTTCCACTGCCAGACCTTACGTGGAAGGTGAAGAGATGCTTGTCGGGTAATTGGATGCAATACTTAATTTTCTAACGGGACATCTTAAGAGGTCAAGTAGCTGCGAGTTCCCGGGGAGACTTTCTAAGCATTACACATCCCTCTGGTGCAATTTAAATACTGACTTTTGGACTGACTTATCCTCTTAGCACAAAAGAATCTGCGTGTGTGACTCTGCTTCGACTCGAGCTCGACTGCAGGGTGGTCATGAAAGAAAAAAAAAAAAAAGCAGGAATGTTTCAGAGCTAAACTCAGAAGCAACCTGTCTGCCGGAGGACCGGGTCATTTAGAAGTTGCTTTATTGCTGTGTCCGACTATTCTACAGAGTGAGGTCGTTATTAAAAGAACTTTGCAGTGTTTAATTCTGAGTAATGAAGATGCCATAACCCATTATGTTACCATTTATTTTCTCCCCATTCAAGCAGTAGATACAGGGGAGATGACACGTAATTTCCAGATTTAATGATAGTGATTTCATTCGATCTTGCTGGGTCAGACGGCACAAAGTTTGACACTGAAAAATGACATGTCATTTCTTTTTCTTTCCCCCCCTGCGTCGGGTAAAGCGGATTTTCTCCTCTTTTCTGAGGAAATCTCAGGATTACCTGTCTTATTGTGGAGGGCTTGCCACAGCATGCTCATCTATAAGCAGCGCCAACGGGAGCAGATAGTCCAAACCAGAACAACATCACAGCCACATTTTGCCATTATGAGAATATTTGTTCAGACAATATCAGATATTATCCCCCAGTGGGTTTCCAATAATTGAACAACTCTGTTACCTTTCTGCTCAGGGTGGCAGTTCTTCACGTATCACGCTTGAATGATTATATTTCTTATTGTCCTCCTCAGTAATGCCCTGTGTTCACTTTATCTCAGGTCATTTCATCTGCAAATGTGAGTCTTTGTATTGATGACACCTGAAGTGGAGTGAGGCCGGGTAAGAAGTGTGTTTTTTAGATGTAATCTCGTCAGCAGCTCTCTGAGGCGCTTCTAGACAGAGCAATGCTCTGAGCTAAATGCTAACATCAGCGAGCTAATGCCAAAATGCTGATGTTTAGCAGGTATGACCGTTTATCATGTTGGTTTCACCATCTTAATGCAGTAGCACGCTAACGTTTGCCAATTCGTACACATACAATTCAAACTAAACCGAAGCTACAACAGTTTGTCCCGCTGGGAACATAAAGGCTCTCCTCAGGTTCCAGCTGATATTATCACAATACTAATTATTTTCATTATTGATTCATCTGAAGTTATTTACTTGATTAATTGATTAGATCGTCTGTCTTCAGATAGCTTTACTTGAACCCTATTATGTTTAATTTCCGAACATGCAGTCTCCATTGGCTTGTTTCAGCTTCTTAAATGTCTGGATTTGCTGCTTTTATTTGTCTTTTGTGTTAGTAAATCAAAAGTTTTTGGGTTTTGGATGGTTGGTTGGATAAAAGAAGCCATTTGAAGACATCATTTTGGATTGATGCATAAGTGGGGATGAGTGTTTTTCAATTTTTCGGGACCTTTACTAGACTAAATGAATGAGAGAGAGACCTATGATGTTTTTTTTTTCCTTTCTTGAAAGTTAAAACTCAGCACAAACAGAAGCAGCAGAAGAGGCATGCAAGAATGGGTTCAGCACAGCTGCTCTGTTGTTGTTAGCGGTGCTGGCTCAGGCGTGTGTGCGCTGACCAATCAGAGCAGACTGGGTGTTCATGGGGGCGGCCTTAAAGACACAGGAGCTAAAACAGAGCGATTCAAACAGAGTGGGAATACAGAGCAGCAGCACTGGACAGTATTAGAACACTAATGTGTTTCTTGAGTATTAAGGCATGATCACGTATTGAAGTAGTAAATAAGATAAGATTAATAAATAAGATTATGAGCCTGAAAATGAGCAGAAAATGTCTCCTTTTATCCTTTTGTGCAGTAGTTGTTGTGATATTTCAGACCATCATTGGCATTCCTGTTTCATATTTCGTGAATACGTGCATGTTTTTTTAAACAGTGAGGCACTCCTTGTTATCAGAAATGTCTTGTTGTGTTACAATTTTTAGCTTTTTCTGGTCTTTCAGGGGAGCCTCCGCCTCGAGCAGTGTCTTTTTGTCTGACCCAGCAGCAGAAGCAGCTCATTGCTTCGGAGGACTTTCAGAGCAGCGTGTTGACTCAGTTTGCTCGAAGGTGGGAAAGTCTGTGCAGAACATTCCCGTGGAGATTTTAACTCCTGAGCACTCGAGGCCACGTTGCAGATATTTTTGTATTTTGTGGGTATCTTGGTATCAGTGGTAAGAAGAGATTTTGGCACGATTCCTTGTCTTATTGACAGGTTTCGTATGAAGTGGGGTGTTTCTCGGCTGCTCACTCTCAGTTACATCTGCAGGGCTTCTTCTGCTCTTGTTCAGGGTATAGCAGGCAGGACAAGAGGCAGAACGGGAGCAATGCAACTCCAAAGTGGATAGTTAAAAGCACTTACCTTGATGTATGGCTTCCCCTCATGCCATGATGGGAGAGGAAAATGTAATAGCCACTACTAATGAAATTATTATGCCTTAAAGGGGCCGTGTTCCCAAGACGACAGTGACATACGCTGAATGACACAAACTGAGAGTGGTTATCTCATCTCGCAGAAACAAGGGACCCAAACAATACGGCCAGATTTGGTTTGTTGTGACAGTTTTATCTCGTGTGTGTGTCTTTTGGAAGCAGGAGCACATTAGCGACCTTGCTTGGACACAAGATAAATCGTCTTTTGGACATAATTCATTTCACATAAGCAAACAATTCCCCCCTCCCCCTACAAATCATGCACAAAAACCAGCTCGGCGCCATTGCAGTCGAACCAGCGGAAACCTTTCAGCCAAATCATGTTAGCAGGTTATCCCGCCGCGCAAATCTGAAAGTCCTGAAGTCGCGAGAAGACCCGGTGGTGTGACAGCGCATGTTAATCTCCAACCTTTCACAGTGCTCCATCAAAGCGGACGTCGGTCCGCGGGTATTAAACGTGAAACCACACAGATTTGATGTGCAAGCAGGTACATAATCCTTTGTATGTATTAACTGCATTCCATGTATTCCTCCCACCGCTCTCTGCTCTGTTTAGCCAGCAGCGGCTTTAGGACCCCCCCGGAGCCAGGAGCTAATGCAGGACACAATTTGAAACCGTCATGCCCTCTTAATACCAACCAGGCTGTTTGGCTTATTGGAATGGGGAGCAGTGCCTGCACTGTTTCACGGTGAAGGGTTAGAAGGTCAGGTCTGTCATTACGAGTGCACAACAGCATACATGACTCTTTGCTCAACTAATGTGAAACTATCAGTCTTGCCATGGCAATTACCACAGATGAAAGCTACACCAGCCATCTGCTAAACAAATGAAAATATCTTCCTGCTCCGATATTTTCTCTTGTTTACGGACTAACAGGGCATGCATGATTGATACGAAGAAGGGACTATACCAAAACTAGTGCCCATTTTGCCATTAATCATCCATTTTGTGTCCATGCCTCATGCAGCTACTAATGAAGCACTTTAAGATCGATAAGTGGATGCATTCCTGTTTCCCCACGTAGGGAGGTGACACGGTCGGGGCTGAATCATCTCCCTCTTCCTCCTCTGCTCCGGTCAGGGCCGTGCGTGGGTTTGTTGCCTGCTCTGCGGTGTAGAAAAGGCTCATTTTACCTTCACCAGGGGTGTGTTGTGGCAGCAGGTCTGATTGGTATCCTCAGGCACCACCTGCAACTGTAATGTTGTCATACAGAATATTGTATCATAGTAAACACAACTGCTCCCCCAGGAGCAATGAGATACAGATGTTCAAAGAATTTCCTATCAAGGCGAGTGTGGGGGGCAGGGACTGGGCGTGGCAGCCTTTACAGGAAAGTCAGCAGTTGTGGTGCGGACAGACAGGCTGGTACTTGAACGAAAAGAGGAATCTGTAGCTGCCACCTGCGCTAGTATTTCAAAATAAAAAAATAAAATCTAACCGCCAGTAGGAGGATGCTTTAAGTCTGATGGTTCAGAGGATGTTTGTTCGCGTATAGAATATGGTGAGCATAAGTGTTTGTCATGGGTCTTGCTCCAGCTGCAGCTAACAATTATTTTCATTACTGATTCAGCTGTCGCTTGTGTCAGAAAATGAGGGGAATACGCCTGTCATGTGCCCAGAGATGTGTGTAAATTGGTCGACTGGTCAGATATTTAGTGTAAATTTACTCAAAAAAAAGAAACTAGTAGCTGAAGCAGCTTGCTAAGTAATCGTATATTACCAGCAGCTTTGATAATCAATCAAATCAAATCTGAGACCGTACGTAGTCTCACATCATGATAACATTATAAAATCGATATGTTTCCCAGCCCTGACCCCAATAATCAAAATATTATTGATAAGTTAGTTACAGAGATCACAAATAGTTGTTGCCCTAATTGTTTGCATGAGGATTTGTAATATGTCTTTATCGTTTAGTCTATAAAATGTTGAAAATCTGTTTCTGGAGCTCAGTGTAACTTCTCAACTTGTTGTTTAGTCTAACAAACAGACCAAAGATGTTCAATTTACAGTTAACTCTACAAAAGCAGCCTTATTTTCGACGTTTGCTCCTTGTTAAATGACATAAACAGTGAATTGATTCTGAAATGTGTTGACTGTTCATTATCCGTCAATTGTTTAATCAATCAATCAACTAATTATCTGAGCCCGTTGTGCCAAGCGCCCTTAAGGCTAATGTTAAAATTGATTACACGCGACGTTCTGTCTATAATCAAGAGAGGAGACACTTAACCTAGAAGTCAGTCCTGCTCGAGTTGGCTCAGTTGCTCCGGGCATGAGAGGCTGGCAGGTTTATGGCCCGTATGCGGGAAAAAAAAAACCCGATACCTGCTGTCTGATGTGATACCTCTTGAAGAGACCCGGTGAAACGACGAGCACTTTGATGTCGAGGAGGTTGTTTTGAATGTGTCAGGAATATTTTAGAGCTGCCTATTAACACATCTGGCTGAGCGGAGGGGGTCGGGGGTTGGAGGAAAGAGGGAGAGAGAGAGAGAGAGAAAAACGTTCCGACAACTTGAGGATTCGCTCCTTGCACTTAGATTTATGGATTCCAACTCTTCGGTAATTCAAAGGGCACTTTCTTCATTAGCGAGAAGCATTACTGAGTGTCGGAGTCTCCATCTGGAGCATCACACCATCTGCTGCTCCTCTTTAACCCTCACATTTATTTTATTAGGCTCTAAACATTTATTTTATTATCTGTGTGGCTGTGTTTTTAAAGCCTTAATTGCGCTGATTATACTTCTCCGTGATTGCTGCAGGAGATGGGTCTGTGATTTTTAATTACATGTGCCAAATAAAGCAGTTTCCCAAACAGCAAGTCCTGCCCTCTGAGAAACTGCACTTATCTGCGCCTCGTAATATCAAACATTGAAATCACCTGGGAAGCATGTGATCAGATACCTGTTATCAAAGCTCCTCTGAAAGTGTTGTGTTGGAAATCCCTAGAATACAGACTAAGAACATGAATCAGAGCTGCAGGAGGTATTTCCAGGACATGTTTCGCCTTTCATGCACACACCCCACTGTGAAAGTCAGATCACGTTTGGTATGCTCGTGCTCAAAACGAGCAAAGTGTGAGCACCGGTCAAGAGATGAAAAAAAAAAGACAAATCTTTCGATGTGAGATTGAGCTCAACTTTAGCACCCGAGTAAGACTCCAAGAAGTGTTTCAGTAACTGCGAGATTAACTAACTTAAGTTCAAAGCCGCTGTGATTAGAAGCAGAGTGGGTGCGTGTGGATGCCGCCTCTCCATTAGGCATGAGCGAGCAGCACCAATTCAATAACACTCGCAGGATCCTCAAGTATAATAAAGGTTGAAGGCTCCTTGGCGTATGAAAAAGTTATCACATTTAAATTACTCAGAAATAATTGAGAATGAATGAGTGGTTTCTAATCACACGTCTGAATTAACTGGATAGGGAGTTAATAAGGCCCGGCCTTGCTATCCTCCAGCACAAAAGCAACATCTGAAATAAACTCAAAGCAAATTTAATAGCTGTCCTTTCTTTTGGTGCGTTTAGCTAATGAAGTGAAAATGTTGAGCATTGAGGCGGTTCGCTTTTATAGACAAGGGCATGGAGTTAAATGTCTTTTTAATTATTAATATAAAGAAACAGTATGTTATTAATTCTGTGTATATTGAACGTACCTGCTGATTGACCCGTCAGTGGCTACAGATGGCCTCAACAGACAGTGAACTCAGACAGGTGTTGCGCAATCATTTGCACGTCACAACCCTAATTAAGATTTATCAGTGCAGCAGAGTGATTCGTGTGGGCGATGCCCAGCTATTCTTACTGTTTTAATTGCTAGAAAGTATCTGATAATCCCATTTGCCCCGTAAACTGGTGATTTGCTCACAGGCTGCATCTATTCTTAGGATATTTTTTTGATCAGAGGGAGCAGACAGGGGTGGGGGGGTTTGTTAACTCTTGCCAGCGATGGATGGAGTGTTTTTATTTTTTCAATTCCCACCTGAGAAGCACAGTCATTGTGACACGGTCCAAATGCATTAGCCTCCAAATAGTCACTGCTACTGACAATGAATTTAAAAATCTGTCTTCATTCATAACTGAGAGACTTGGGTGAGGTAATGTGAGCGGAAACAGAAGGATGAAGTCATTGGCAAAACGTTAGGAGTTGCATTAGGAAGGGTTAATGGACAAGTAGGAAGCACTGTGGCTGTGCTTTGTTAATGGCCTAATGTTTCCTTTAATGGCACGACGTTAATGGGAGTTCTTTGTGGATGTTTAGAGTCAGGACTTCATGATCAGCCCACAGGCATCTCAGAACCACTTCCACCCTCGGGTCCCGTGGCCCCGCGCCCCTTCCAATACATAATTCAGCATATAATGGACGTGATCTCTGAGTGCACTTACCACCCGATCGCTGCAGCCGGCCACTGTCTTAAGAGCAGACCACGCCGCACGCGTGCAGCTCATCTGCGGATGGAATTTATGACATTTTTAAAGAGGTTTTTTTTTTTTTTTTTTTTTTTTACCGACGCTCGTGTGGTCGAGTGTATAGAGAGGAGCATTTCAGAGACTAATGATCGTGCCACAAGATCAATTTCTAGGAAACCTTATGGCAAGTCATTTAGAGTGATAATCACCCTTCTTCTAATATGCTTTTATCTTTTCCATCTGTCTCGCCCAGAGAAAAATGGAGCAAAATGACTATGTGTTGCCGCCAATGATGTGGCGAGGCATATGCACAATACTGGACACTTTCTCACATATATTCCATCTACAGAGGAGTTTTCTTTCTTAATTGTATATAGACATATGTTCTCCAGCCTTCCACTTATTCCTGCGCCAACAACAAGCCTTCCCCCTCTCAGATATTAGCTTTCTTCTGCTGAAACTTATCAAATCAAAGCCGCTTTGATTGCACTGAGTTAGACGGTAATTTAAAATGAGCTTGAGTATCATTAATTAAGAAACGCCTGACAATGGCTCCCTTTTTAAAAATCTCATATTAAATGCGATTTTTGCTCCTCAAAGGGGAAAAAAAGAGATTCTTTAATCTACTGCAGGTTCTTTTTTGATAATCTGTGAATCTTTATGTTGTGTTTCTGAGGAAACAACTTCAAAGCTTGTATGTTAATCAATAAATGATGATGCAGAGACTCAGAGTGCACTTGTATTCTGTGTATTGTTGGATGTATGTAGCTCGGAATGGGGAAAAAAGGCCTTTGTGCAGTCTGCCTGGCAGTCTGAGGTCTATTTTGCTGTTTGGCTCTGTGTTTTTCTTATTACCTCGGATAATTTGTCAAACGCAGACAATGTGACACCACGTTGAGATATTTCCACAGCGGCCTCATTGAAATTGTATGATAAACTTTACCAATCTAAAAAACATCAACAGAGAATATCAGTTTTTGATGCCACATACTTTCCTCATTACCTAAACAGATTGAAAACCAATACAGGCAATAAAACGATAAGCTGCACTGACTGTCTCCTTAATGGACCAGGATGCAATGCGGTCAGAAGATTTCCTGCATTTTGAGCTACAGAGCCGGCCTCACATCTTCTTCCTAGGGGCTTATTATTCTCTTCAACTACGCGACTAACCCACAGATGATGCAAAGTGTTTGCACCTCGTCCTCTGGGGATTGTCAGCGGGTATTCTGGGAATCGTAGGAAAATCACAGAGGCAGGAGCAAACAAGCACAAGAGCTTTGAACCCGGAAAGTCTCACTCTTAGATTAACAAGGTAGGAAGGGAACAGATATGAAGAAAGTTTGTTTCAAACAAAGTCCCACCCGGTTCAAATCAGCAACAGAAAAACAAATACAGAAATCTCTCATGTGAAATAACCAAATCTGATCTAACTCGGACAGAAAATATTGTTTCCATCGGTCACAGCGAAGAGTTGATTAAAGAATATGTTTTGGGGGCCTTTAAAACCTGTATCCCAGATTTATTGTATGAAAGACTTTTCTTAACATTTCTTAAGGGTTCCAGCCTTTCATTACACGAGTGGCTCGAACACACCTGGAGGCAAAAAAATAAATCTTTCCCTCCTCCTTGAGCCCCCTCCTTCTTTCTTTGTCCTCTTGTCTCAATCCCTGACGAGAGGCGGAAGCAGCAACCTGATCCCTCAGCGGCAGGTCTGCACAGGTACTGAGCCCTGCTTGGGACGCGTCTGAAATCAGAGGGAAGTGGAGCCAGCCTTTCCAGTCACAAGGCAACAATGGGAGCCCGACAGGTGGGACTGCAGGCGATGCATTAGCCCTGTTCCTGCCTGCTGTCGTCTGGAGGTGTCTGTTGTTGACCACACATGATGCAGCAAATGCACAGTGTTTTCTTTGCCTGAGGGGGAGAGAGCCACCTATATGTCTCCCTCCCAGATAGGTTTCAAACTACACTTTATATTTAGCTGGTGGGGAGTGTAAAGCAGGTTTGGCTACTTATTTCTCAGGAACATTGAAGAAGAAAGATGCATGAAGACCACTGATGTGTTATTTTGGTGGCTTTTACTCCTCTGTTGCTTTTCAGTCTTTCATTTTGTAAAACCTCTTACATGCACACGAGAGCTGCTTGTTTATTTTCCTGAATAACATGCAGCTCTGAGATCGGTCGTGTTGTTTGCCAAGCATGAATGCTATTGTTGTTTCTGTGGCTCGGTGGCCTTAAAATATGTCCATGCATGCTGGGGTGAAGGAGGGGAGCCATTATGCCTAACAGACTCAGACTAATAATACTGTGTGTTGTATACTCTGCATAATTCCCCATTCACTGTCCATCCTGGTCCTTAGCAGAACAGGCTTGCTGTGCCCTGCAGTGGTTCTGCTCAGCACAGGCTGCGGAAATATCACAGGGTTTTCATTTATCTAATTTTAATCTAGCTTTTTGTGACGATACTGTGTGCAAGAATTCTACATTAAAATGACCGTAGACCCTTGGTTAGATATTCCATCGCGTGCTCACATTATCCCAAATGTCTACCATGTCTACCAATGTTAGGTGCTCAAATCGACAAGATTATTCGGGGTGACATTTGATTCACATGGTAACCTATCGCTGTAACATTACATCATCCAAGAATATTTGTGCCTGGGTCACGTCAGGTAGAGTTTCCATCAGCAATGGTGGCTGTTAAATGGCGTTTCACACCCTGTGAGTATTTATTTGCAGCCATAGTATTTTACTGTACCGTAGTCGTATGATAAATGGAGTATGTGTAAGTTATTGTAGTTATTTGTTAAATTATTGAGTTAATTCTCCGAAGACTGATTTTGAGAGGTCAGATGCACTTATACATGACTTTTTCCACTCAGCATTTTTTTCTCCAGAACCCAAAATATTGACTTTGCAAACAAAGAAAACAATGAAAAACAGCAAATCTTCATGTCTGACAAGTTTGAACCACCAAGTGTTTGGCATTTTTGCTTTAAAAAATGAAAATGATCACAAATCGTTTCATCTCTTAAGTAATATTTGTAATAACCAAACAAGTGTTCAGTTATCTGTGCGCCGGAGGCGAATGAGTTCATTCAAAGTTTGAGCACACATGCTTTGAAAAGAGATATCTCGCCTTTATGTTGCATAGAGAATGAACTATGATATATGGGAAAATAAATGGCTCTGCTTTTCTTGAGATTAATTTTCCACTCTGATATTTTTTTTCATCGCATGTCTGTGCATCAGTTCAGCGTTATATTAATGTCAAAAAATATCACACGCTCTTTTCAGTCATAAAACTAATAAATGTTAGACTTGTGACAACGTTTCTCATGGAACTTGTAGATAAGACTCCGTAGAGAGAGGATCACTTATTAAAAAAAAGAAAAAAAAAGACACAGGCTTAGTTCTTCTGGACTGCAGATATAGAGCCTGTGGGGGACGTTGTCAGAAAATGAAACCTTTGTCCTCAGTTGTCCTGTCTGTAAATGGACCTTTTTAGCAGATTGGTTCCCTCTAAAAGACCTTAACACCCTTCTGAAGGTCAAGGAGATGCAGGGCAACATCTTCAGGGTATTAGGGTAGCTTTCCTGTGGCCTGCGACAGATGGTGTGACATAAAATGAGGCTCACAAAATGGAAAATCTGATGTCAGTGGAGTTCATTTCACACAATGTGGCTTTTGTCAACCACAAAGTACTTGTGATTTCTGCAAAATAGATGAATTTAGGCAGCTTGTCAACAACAGCACTAGAGCTGAAAGGACTATTTTATTATCTAAATTTCCTTGCAGGTAGTTATAAAGCACAAATACCACATATTCACTAGTCACAGCTTCGCAAATGTGATGATTTGCTGCTATTTCTTTGCCACATAGTTAACTGAGTGTCGATTGCATTAAACATGGGGATGAAATCAAGAAATGAGATCAGGAAATAATCAGATCTATGAATAATATAAAAATACAGCTTGGCAAACTATAATTGGAACCTGATGACAGCCTTAGATTGGAGAAGAAGAACAATATTGAGAAGTTTAAAACTGGTCGATCTCATTAGAATTAAACTAAGCTTATAAATCAACGCCGGTGTAACGCCAAATTCACGTTTACGCTGTTTGAAACTTGCAAAAAGAAAAAAAGAAGAAGTATTGGTGGAGAGGAAGAGTACAGAACACACAGCACCTGCTGTATCCCTATTTTTGTGTGTCGTCAAAAAGGAGAGACAGAAGAAAGGCTGACAGGAGACATTTTTCATCAGGGTGGAAAAAAACTGAAATATGTTTAAGCACATTTCTAGACAGCATGGTCTTAAATTCCAGAAATGCTGTGTATTTGATTACTTGTGCCACTGCTGCTTTCATTGATGAAGGGAAAAAATCTGCTTTCTCTGACTCAGTTCAAATGTATGCTGTATGAATATTCCCATTTCATTCATTTTAGATGATTACAGACAGACGGTTGCTCCAGCTTTCAGAGAGGGTTAGTAAAAGAGTTGCCTTGAAGCTGAAAATCTGGGAAGGCATTCCTTCATTCACAGAGAAAACTGATCAGGAATCAGATACCCCTTCAACCAAGATGATTCAGGTGCTGGTTCTGAGTCAGTGCCACTCTGGAACCAGTTCTTTGCTTTCTGGAATCAGGAATCTTTGCTGGTCTAGAAAAAAAGGACCTCTTTAGGCTTTGGTAGGGGTTATTGTGACCAAGGATCAACTATAACTGCTTATGACTGCCATTTTAAAAAATCAGCGCAAGTGTAGCATGTTCTGTCTCCTTGCAATGCTGGGAAATAAGAGACGTTTAGCGAATGATGTGACTCTGCGTTGGTTCTTATACCCGTGTAGAAGCGAACTTTGTTAAACGGTTCCCAGGTTGAGCTCCAAAACAGCACCAGCAACCAGACCAGAACCAGCTCTACGTTTCGCTCTTCACTTTGGTCGAACAGTGGCAAATAAGGGGGTGGATAAAAAATCTGACTTAGAAGCAGCATTGGGTGGTATTGGTATTAAAACATCTTAATACCCATCCCTGAAGATGGAGAGTGATCAGCAAAATACTTAAAGTTCATCCTGAGGGGAACGTGAATGTCAGTTGAGACCCACTCAGAATCACAAATGTCAAGCTCATGGTAGCGCTAGAGGAAATGTCAGAGGACCACCAAAGAGTGTAGGATTCATCCCCTGGGGACCATGAATGGTGCTACCAAATTTCAAGGCAATCCATCCACCAGTTCCAGTGGTGACTACGATTTACTGACAGACCAACTTTGCCATCACACTGTCTCTAGCCCACCCGTAAAGGTGGGCTGCAAACTTTTGTTTTGAAGCATAATGTTTTGGAGAAATACCGACCAAAACATACAGGGGAGAAGAGTCATTCAGCTGTGGACATTAATCATTTTTTTTTTTTGCTGTCTCGCTCTCTGCAGTCCGGTAAAAAAATACAAGCTTATGCCCTTAGTTTTATGCCAAAAAGACACTGACGGGCAATTATAGTAGGCAGGAAAAAGCAAAATTATAGAGCACACAATGTTGACGTTTGGAACGATGCCTCCATGGTTCAGCCCCGCAACAAAGAGAGAAGCTGTGTGAGAGGGATGTTGTGCAAGTCCGCTGTCAGTTATCCATCAGTGACATGATTACACCCCTTCCCTCGAGAGAGAGAGAGAGACAGACAGAGATAGGGAGGATCTAGCTTGTGTGTTTCATAAAAAAAAAAAAAAAAAAAACTGTAAAAAATCCCCCTTCAAGCTAGCTGGCCTGAAACACTTCCTCAGCGTGAAGTGATACTGTATCAGAATTCAAAATACAGTCATGCGCTTGTCATAGCTAGTAAAGTGGGGGCTGATGGGCGTGAACTGAGCAAAAGAGCTGACAGCGGCATGTAGAGCTCCTGGACGACGGGGGTCCCTCTGTTTTCAAGTAATAACAGATCGAGCCTTTCATTTCAGATGCTTCATATGGCTAATCAAAATGCAGAGCTCGTTAAATTATTAAAGAAGAGACAAGGACGAGAAGCAGAAATGTCACGCAAGGTTAGCTTTTCTTTGATTTCCCGCTTCTTAGGCAAGCGCCGTTCAGTATGAGAATCCAGCACTTTCCCCAAGTATTATTGATCTAGCTGAAGTGGTTCTGTCTGCCCTCCTCACCGCTGAACTGCTTCTGAAGCGAGGGCTATTTGCCATCAAGTCTTTGTGGACTTGCGCCATGGGATCTCCATTCACTGCACAATCCTCATTTTCAGTACTTAATAAGTTTGGGCCTCCGTCTTCTTGTTGATGTAGCAGCTCGAAGGCGTGCATAGACACACACACACACACAGTCTGACTCACGGACACCCACACACACACACACACTATAATGGGAGGGCGTAAGGTAGCAAAACAGGGATATAGAGACTAGTGTAGGGAGGTAGCTGATTTCCCTGGTGAGCTTATATCTGAGCTGTCGTCACCTGTCTCTTCTGCGGGATAGAGGCGCCTTAATCAGGAACATGAAAGTGTCTCCTGTGGTGCTGCCTCCTGTCTCTGTCACTCGCCTGTCTATTACTTGATTTACCATCGCCAGAGCATCCGCTAATTTTTTTTTTTGGGTGTCCAGTGTGAGAGCTCTGAAATCCACATGAACCCCCGGCATGCCAAGCTATTTTGGATGACGATAAAGTGTAGTGCATCGGAATATAGATCTTTTGCTGTAACAGCTTGAAAACAGACTAAACATAGTTTCATCAGCCCGGTGCTTCGTGACTTTAATTTTATAAGTAGTGCTCACAGACACAATTATGATCTGATGACATGTTTTCAGAAGTCTGACGCGTTGCTCCTGTTTGAAGTCTCAAACACCCCAGCAGTGTATTTTCATATGCTCTATAATTGTGATCGGTGTTGACAGAAGTTGTTTTTGTTTTTTTGTTTTTTTTAAACAAAGCACCATTCCTCCCCAAATCCCAAACAAGTCTAATTCCGTCTGTTTTTAGATTTTTAAACCACTTTTGTTCTTCATCTCTCCCCATATATTAGTAATGTTTCAATAGGGTGTCTCTGAATTACGTTTTCGCAAACAAAAAAGTGTGATCAACCTTCTCGTATGTGAATCCTGAAGCTTGGACAGACTCATTCCTACATGGTGCTGTTCAAGTAATTGGCGTATAGCAATCAAGTGGTCGACCTACAGTGTTTGGGTTTAGATTTATGGATTCATGCCCACAACTGAAAATACTTTCAAAACTTTGTTGATTTATTTATTTATTTTTACTTAACTTCCTCATGGTAACCTGTCTTCTTCCAGCTAGCTACCTGAGGCTGGGACTGCGTGATGGGAAAAAGAAAGCAATTATCTCTCAATGAAAAACATAGTCCCCTCGAAGCTTTTGACAAACTGCCAAAAATTTGCAAATGAGATGCAGCAGCGAAAACTTGGCTTCCTCAGGCCACTCAGACAATCAGGCCTCAGTGGTTCATGGGGGAAGCGCCTGCGGTCCTAGCTGCCCTCATCTATGCACACATTGCCTTCTTCAGCGGGCCATTGGTGTGGAAAAACCTGGGCTGTATTTTGAAACAGTCAATAAAATTAAATAAATAGCTAAACCTTCCATTTGATTATTTTTTTTTAACTTAAATTTGACAGAGATAGATGTAATCACCATAAGCCGACTATTCTCAAACTGTTCACCACTGGAGGTACACAAGCTCCCTCCTGTGGCATGGCGTCCAAGACAATACTATCAAAATATTGCGAAAATCTGAATTAGACTGTATATTTAGAATAAATTTAGTCCTTCCTATAATGTTTTTGTTTTAGCCTGTTACGTAGTCACGTTCATGCATATTGCGCCACCCACTTTTAGAGCTGGGTATCTTTGGGTAACTTTTCAAACTATCCGCCATTTTACAGCCTGTTCTTCACAAGGTAAGCATTTTGCGACGTTGTAATTACACAGTTTTGCCACTAGGAAAGTTGGCTTCAAAGTCCGGCACTCTCTCACTGGCTTGTTGAGCAGCGCCCGAAGCACCTGGGACAGTTAAAAGCAGGTACACTGAATAGAGTTGTGTTCTCTTGAGTTGGTACACTGTGTAAACGGTGTTCCTGCTGTACTTATTTGGTGTAATGCCTCTGCAATTCTGTCTTTAAATGTGGTTTGAACAGGGTCTGGAAAAAAGGGGGGAAAATTCAGATACAATGCAACTTTTATAATTATTTCCTCACAAAACAAACAATTAGAATAATAAAGTACGACAATAAGACAACAGGGTTAACCTGCCTGTTACCGCCTTCTATTCATAAAGACAACTGTTAGAAGTGATAATTTCTCTGGGCACAATGTGTGTGCATGTGTTTGTCGACGTGAAGTCACACTGTTCACCTACTTTTGTTGTGAAGGATTACCTTATCTCAGTAAGCAGCAGGAGCTTTGTCTTCTGTAACTCAACATGTGCGATTAGTTTTCATTGTGTAACGGTGTAATCTGCACAGATAAAGCCTTTCCCTTAATGCAGACTCTTTTAAAGTTCTCAGAGAGGCTGAACACAGCTTTATTTGAATATTCAAAAATGCCCATTTGAATTTGAAATGTAAGGAGTCTATTATACAGGAAGTACGATAACCTTTTCCAACACTGCAGCACTTGCAGCGTAACCTGAATATGACTGACTCTTGTTACCGAACAATTGTATGATTCAGCAGAGGAGGTTGTGCAGCACTGTCTCCTGAGAACGTCTCAATGCGATGAAAACATACGTGGACCTGGTTGCCAACTCGATTCTGAATAACATTAGGATGTTTCCTCCACCATTAGTGTTTCCTGGCACCAACACGCCCAGGTGTAGCACTTAATCTAGGTAGTGACAGATTATCTCTGACACCCTAAATAACTCAAAAAAATGAATTGCAGCAGGATATCATCAAATTTGACACAAATGCAAAACATGTCCCCATGCCTTGCGCAGAGAGCTCATTAACTGCCTCTCCTTAATAGATTCACAATGTCTCCTTTTTCCGCCCGCCGTGTGCAATCTTTTCTGCCTGGACCAGAAAACCTGCATGTCTGAGCTGAAGCCCGTTCAAGCATGAGAGGCAGTTTCATTAGATTTACATCAGAAAGACAAAAACAAGGGAGTGTGGGATGGCTACATGAGTGTGCTGTGCTCGCACCAGCAATCTGCATTACCATTTCAGCTGGACGGGACTGATGTACGCCCAGTTGCCAAAAATCGGGGATGCGAGCAAGCCTCTGTGAAATGCAGACACACATTTACAGTCCAGCAAACGGCCCATTTGCTGCATGCAGACTTTTTCATGAGTACAGGGATGCGGAAAATGCTCAAATACCTGAAGTAAGGTGGCATTTAAGCCAAGCGAAAATCACTATTGGGATCGATCAATGCATAAATAAGCTTTTCGTCCTTCTAATTCACTCCATAATGCGAGAGGAGCAGATTACAGGTGTGGCAAATCGGAGACAATAAGAGGAATCAATGCAGGAAATGGTTTTAATTGTGTCGTAGTTGGCAGTTGTCCCTTTCTAAAATGTTCCTGGTAAAACTGTCAGCAGCTGAAATGTGTCGAGGTTTGTTTTGTCCTGTGCTGTCACGTTTAAATGTCGCCGGGCCTTATTTAAATGCATGGATTGTATCTGTGTGGGTGCAGTGCTGTGGTGTCTGTGTTTCTCAAATAGTTGTTATTGGGTGGGTTACAATGCTTTGATGCTCACATAAGCAGCATCTGCTCAACGGCTTTAAGCACCGATCATGAGCATCATCACAGATATACCTCATACCTTTGTAAAGCCTTTATTGTTCTCCTCTGTGTCTATTTTTTGTTTCCTTTGTCCATCCTGGTAATTCTTGATGTTTTTACCTCCACCAATCTGTCTTATATTACACAGTTATCAAGTTCATTTTGAAATAAATCACTATAAATTACTATGATGATATGCGTAAAGCAGCAGCCTGTGCCAGATTGACTGTATGAAGAGTTCGAAAAGTGACGCCAATGCTGAGGTGTTTAAACCTGCATTCTGTCTAATGACCAAAAGGACGCGACTCCATTGGTTTAAAAAAGAAGTCTGTTTGCATGTCAGCTTCATTGTCACAGTCTCACTTGATTTATTACCTCAGTTAACAGTTCCCAAATTAGTTTGTGGTCTCAATCTCTAGTTTCAAGGCTTCTTCAGTACACCATGATGTCCTCTTTGTACATTATGGTAACATTTAGAGTAAATTAGATGATAAAGAAGTGTATGCTTTTGGGCATGGCAGCAGTAGCAGTAGTCTACGAACTTACAGGTGACATCATGGTCTGTTTACACTTAATGAGCTATAAATTTGACTAATAAAGGTGCAGTTATACATCATGTGAAGTACACCTATTGGCTGTTTTGCTGAGTGATGGACAAGAAGATTGATACCCCACACACATATATGCCCAATTAATATGTAGCTAAAGCCAGGCGATTGCTAGCCTAGCTTAGCACAAGGACTGAAACTAAGGCAACTACCCTTGCTCTAGCCATGTAAACTTGTGTTTTTACGCCTCAGTTTTGAACATATTAAACAAACAAGTATAATATGGTAACTGGTCAGCTGGTTGTCAGCTCTGGACAGAGCCAGAAGAGCCTTTATGCTAGACTAAGCTAACCAGCTGCCAGCAGTAGCTTGACAATTTACAGACACAATTTGTATTGATCTTGTCCTCTTTTTCTAAATGTCAGACATTTTTTTTAAAGCAAGACCGGTGGCCACAGGGCAGGACGGTCATATTAGTAACAGAAATTGCAGGAAACAGTTTAAAAACAGAGCATAGCAGAGCCAGAGATGAGTCAAGTCACGTCCTGTTTAAAATCATCTTACTGTTTTTTCTGTTGTTTGTCAACAGCTTGTTGTAGCTTCCTTACTGACATGTTTTTACTGTTTCGATTCAGCTTAGGACTCAATGTAGCTCCAGAGCTGACAGGTTCATAAAGATGAGTGACAAGTGTTGTGGTGTGAGCTCGTTCAGCTCAGTGTCAAGAGGACGGCATTAACAGCCGACTCTGTTTACTTGAGCTAAACTGTGACATTGTGTCTTAAATGGAAATGTACACTCTTATTAGAAGATCATGTTCTTTCTTTTATTTTCTATTGTGTGCACTGTTTTTTGGCTCAATCCACATTGTGGCGCTTTTGTCTTCCCCGCTTTTTATGTTGGACCTGTTCCAGATACAGTTCCCAGCAGGTGTTAAGCGTTATCTGACGCAGAGCCATTCCCCTTCAGCTTTTTCTCAGCAGAAAGAGGTTGACGAAGAAACTCTGGAGTTATGAAAAGACAGTAAGCATCTGTATAATAATCACAGGATGTTTGTTGGTGTGTGTGACCTGTGTGAAGAAAATACAGTTGCTGGACTTCACTCGGGCCATCTCTCAGTGTGACGAACACGGGAATCCTTTTGCAAATGATTGACTGAACATTGCAGTAAACTCTGAAAGAACTGCTTTGTTGTATCCACTTTATTACAGACATGTCCAGTGGATCTTTAGTAGTAGTCAGGCATTACAGGATTGCATAACAGTTTTATGGCCTTGTTTTAATCATCTTGATGTGTAAAAGTCACTTGCCAAAAGCAGGTTTAACATTAAACACAGACCAGACATCTGTGCACCTCCGAACATGCCCGCTCATCCTGACATCACAAGCAACTGTGCAAATATGCCTCCAGGGTCCCTCTTGTTACTCTGCCTCTAATGTAGACAATGGTAACCATAGTAAAAGTATTTACTCTCATTCAAACAGGATTCAAATGAGTATCACGCACGAAGCAAATGAATGAACCGCCCCGTCTTTGCACCACTCCGAGGAAACCTTAGATAGATAAGTTAGAGTGAGAATCAAACTTTTGTTGCAGTGCAGTAAATGGCATTACAATTTTGCAGCAGTTTGCATGAATATAATCAAACAATTTCAGGCCTGAATGCACACAGCATCATATTCAAGCACCTTCATTGTTTTGCGCTTTTTCCTGTAAATACTCAAACATTGTTTGTCATTGATTCAACAGATAGAGAGTGGTCGGCCACTGCTTTGTTCCCCTCACACTTTACTGAACTGCTGATGAGCTGTTGTGGAGTTTAGCTGTCAGATTCCCCGTACACCCACTCATGCGTTTACCTTAGCCTGAACTCTGAGAGGTCTGAAATGTGAGTCTGAATACCAAAAAACAGAGCAACACCTCATTTCCAGGCGCCTCTTCTTCCCCTGCGGCCCTCTGGCTCTAAACCCCTCATCGCAGCCCATTGAGACACTTCTGCTTTCACCCTCGTCCCATCCCCCCCACACCCCATCTCGAGCACTTTGTCTCCATGGCGATGTTTTGAGTGAAAATTTAGGCCAGGGAGGTATAAAATTAGCAGAACTCTATAGAAACTGCGGTTCCTGGTGTCTGTCGGCAAGCACAAAGTGGTATTGATAAACGCCAGTCAAATATGAACAGAAAGGAGGGTCTTTGATGCATTCAGAATAATAACAGATTTCAATTTCGCATCCAAAAAAATTCACGCTGTGTTGACGCTGACCAGATTAGCCTTCCCACTTGAATAAAGTAATTGAAAAAAAAATGTGCCTTTGCTTCTCTCTTCTGCAGTCAGCGGTTTGGAGATGGTCGTCGGCCTTTATGGGGAGACACTCGAGATCCCGTGCAACAATGGAGCCATAAAAGCAGAAGACGCCGTGCTCACTAAATGGAAATATGTAAGTCACAGCAGAGGTCAATAGATTCACAATGGTGACATCCGTCTGACACCCACTTATCATGTCTGAACCACGCCCAGTCTGAGTGCAGAGGCCGTGCATTAGACCGTGCATCTGTCCCTCCATATGACACCGTATGAACAGAGAGGGTGTGGTCCAAAACGCTGTGTGCTTTTATTTGAACTGGAAGCCAATGCCATAATGTGACAGACGTGGAAAAAAAAATAATTAATGCCTTGTGCTCTGCTCTCCAGGACGGAGGAGACCTGCTGGTCAAGAACGCGAACCAGAACGTCTCAATCACCGCCACTGATGAGTACAAGGGCCGCGTGAGCTTGGCTGCGAACTCCAGCCTGCTGCTCTCTTCGGCCAAGCTGACCGACCAGCGGACTTTCACCTGCATGATGGTGTTGTCCTCGGATATCAAAGAGTTCCCTGTTAGCGTGGAAATCTACAGTGAGTACGAGCTGCCATAAGCCTAAGCTAGCTCTCTCTGTTGAAATTCACCCCAAAATGAAAGATTTAGTCATTATCGACTCATCCCTCATGTTGATTGGAAAGTCAGGTGAAGTTTCAGTGCCCACAAAACATTTCTGGAGCGACACAGCACTAAATATTTCAAATTCTCCTGTAGATGGGATTTGCTTTGAAACAAAAAAAACAAACAAAAAAAACAATAGAAAAATGTGTGCAGCATCCAGAAGTGTTTTGTGAACTAAATCAGCATGGGGATGAGTAGATAGTGACTGAATGTTCTTTTTTTTGTTGGGTGAACTTATCCTTTAAGTGGTGGAATGACTGCAAACACCAATCACCTTTAATTACAAACCCACTCATTAACACAGTTTTCATGTTCTTTTTCTAGAAACGCCTGCGAGCCTGGAGATTTCTGACAAAGCGGAGGAACTGGAGATTGGCAAACGCACTAAGGTGGGTTTTTTTAATGACAAACATTGCTTATGCCTACGTAATTTTAGACAGTGAAACATCAAGGGAAACCCGCCACTTGAGCTCAGGTATCTGGAGGCATGGCAGAGACCACGTTACTACAGTAATGAGTCCTTTCAAGTGATTCTCATGAATTAGTAACAAGCAGACCCCTCCCTTTTCTGTCCCTACTGCAATTAAAATACCCAAAGGATCTGAGGGGCTTTAGAAATGCTCTGGGCATTTCATGGTCTGCTGCGTAGAAAACTACTCTGTTGCCAAAGTGCCGGAGAGGCGCTAAAAAAACTAATTTGCTCTGATGTTCGGTCATTTGAAAAAGATGCAGATTTATTCTAATTCCCCCAATATTTTTGTCCTCGAGTGCAGGTTTTTGCTGTTTTTTCTCAAGTTGTGATATTGTTTTGTTCACAGTTAGGAACATGTGTTGCGCATGATGCCAACCCAGCAGCAGAAATCACATGGTTAAAGAACAATGAGCGTCTGGTGGCTGATGAGAAAGGTATGTTTTCATCATCCTCCATGACTGTAAGTGCTAACAAAACAGCCTCCAGAGTGGCTCTGACATTTATAAATATTACAATCACTAATGTGTTAATTCTCTCTGGCTGGGACCATTACTGTGAATTACTCTTTCAGTGATGACTTGTTCTGCATCCACCAACAGTGTGAACGCAGTGTTTTGGTCACTTTCTTCCCTCATTAGAGTTTCCAGGCTGAGTTGTTTGTTTTCTGTCCAGGGATTTCCATCCAGGCCTTGGTGCAGGTGGACCCTGACACCGGCCTTTCGACCACTTCATCTACACTGGAGTACTCGGCGAAGAAGGAGGACACGAACGCCAAGTTCACCTGCATCAGTCAGCACAAGGGACTGACGTCCTCTCCAGTGAGCTTCAACATCACCTGTGAGTCAGCAATCCCTGCAAACAACTTTCACTGGACACATTTTCTAAACAGCACTTTCTGCTGTCTGCAGATGAGCTGCTGCCAGAGTAACATCCACAGAAAATGACACTAAAATGCTGGTTGATGGTGTCTTTTTTTCATCATCACCACAGACTATGAAAAGTTTATACTATGTCCTACATTTTGCCTCTCCAAAGGAAGTCTTTTTTTTTTCAAACATCTCCTCGCATACTCCTATAATATTTAATGTAAAGTTTGGGTTTTTTTTTTTTTACAAAAGGAGTTCTCACATTTTGAAAAATGCATACCACTGAAAATATGAAGCTACAGTCATCAGGTTAACTCAGCTTAGTTTAGTTAAACACTATGAACAGCTTGATGTCCATGAAAGAACGTTTTGTTCATGTTACTGAGATTTAGACATATTTAAATGGAGGGATGCAGCAATTGTGAAAGGAAAACAAAGAAGTCTCATTCAGCCCTCTGTCATACAATTCTATGAAGCAACCTTTAATATAACTGCTTTTTTTCCCCAGTTTTCTGTATGTATATCACAACTTTCCTGCAAGCTGGTGGCAGGAAAAAAAAACAGACAGTCGTGCAGTATTAAAGGGAGAAGGTTCTGTCTGGATAAAAAAAAAAAAAAAAACAACACTTCAGCAGTCTGGCACTGGGTTGATCTGGTGAAAAATATTCCTCTTGATTCTATGCTTTAGTCCCCAGTAAACATTGTTATTTTCTCATTTAAAACATGATTTGAAAGTACTGACAGAAGTGAATGAGTGGTGCTGTTTCTAATATCAAGCCTCAATTATTAAAGTGGGTACGTTTCTATTGGCTGTAATGGAATAATTCAAAATCTTGTTTAATATGACATGAGTATAAAAATACAGTCAAAGGTATTTGTAAGTCCAATGCAGGGTTCCACTGGGCTTGTCAAAACCGCAGTAGCTGCAGCTCCTGAACCACAAGCTCTCAACGAAGACCAAGAGAAGCTCTTTCAAAACCTCAGCTGAAGCCAGTGGAGACTGACTGCCACCCATGTTATTTTTTCTGAATATATTAACAGTTCTTTTTGCTTCCATTCTGGAAAAGACAACAGTTGAGACACCTTTAATGGTGACGGAAGTATCGGATGTGGATCTTGTGACTCTGCTCTGGGATTTATACCAAACGCAGTATGAAATATTGAAGTTACCTGCTCAACGGGGCCTTTAAAGTAGAACTTATCAGTGCGGGAACAGAAGAAATGTGAAAAGTTTGTCTCAGATGGAGCAGAAACATTGAGCCTTAAAAGGATTGTTTGGTCGAGTGACTGAGAATATGACTGCAATTCAACCAGCTCCTCAGCTTGATTTTGAAGTTGGTCATAACCAGTACTGAGGCACAAAGTTACAGCTCTCTGCAGAGTACTGACACGGTCTGTCTCTGCAGTGCCTGCAGTGAGCTGTTGGGGGCATACGCTCCACTTAATACACCGTAATCCACATCCTCATCTCTGACTTTCTACCTCTTATCTTCTGCAAAGACTCTACAGAGAACATCGTCCTTCAGGTCATCGCTCAGGACCCCCTAGTAGAGGGAGACAACATGACTCTGAAGTGTGAGGCAGATGGTAACCCAGCTCCTACCAGCTTCATGTTCCACCTTAAGGTACAAATGCTCATTAATATCTCCTCAAATTCTTGCGTTCATCTGCGCGTCTTTGGATCAGAAAATGTATTATGTTCTTGTCCTGTTTAAGAACTGCAGGTCTTGTTACTTCCTGTCAACACTACTGTAATGATACCTTTGCCTCCGGCCATTGTGATCAGGGCTTTTTTATTCTTAAGTTAGCTTTGTTCGTAATGTTGACACAATGTTTTTATATAGAGCTCCCAGCAATGATGGGAGGTATAAGATTTCAACTACACAATAATCTTGGCTAAACAAATTTATAGAAATTTGGGAAAAGTAATGCTAGCACTCAAATAAATGTGATAACTGGGTGGTTTTTCTCATTTTCTGGAAAACAAATCAGCCATTACTGTGAAATAAGGGTACAAAACAGAACAATTGAAAAGGAAACCAGATGAACTAAACACAAAAGATGCACAAGGTCCTAACATCTACAGGTTTATCACCATAATATTATTAATTTTTTTAATGTCTATCATGACTGTCGTGATAACAGGACACCCTTAATAGGAGCTTAGGTGAGGCTGGCGGGCCTAGCTTGCAATTAAATGAGATAAGCATTAGCAACATTAGCCAGTTGCTCATCGTGGCTAACATGAGGTCGCTTTGTTTCCTTTGCATTCGGTGGTAGGAAGAGCTGCCATACAATAAAATGACTGACATACACTGTCTTGTTATAGCAAGCGGTCAAGCTCCGACCTCATTGCTAATCATTTTGACAATTTTTGTTTTTGTAGCCAGCTAGCCTAGCTGACTGGCTAACCTAGTACAAAGCTCAAAAGTATATTTTAATAATCATTTTGCAGCATCAGGGTTGTAGAGCAACATGTGAGTTGAAGTGGCATTACGTTATGTAAGTCACGCAGTGTACTGTAGTGTAAGCTAACTGTGGAAAGCAAAGCGACTAACCCTAAAATAAAAATGCACTGTGATCACAAAGCTTGGAGAGGTAACGTTCATGTACATTTGACTGGCAGTTATGAATCAGATATATGTCACACTGGGGAATAAAGGATTGTAAACTGACCGACTGCCATCGTTTGATTGTATCTGAAGGAAGAGGTGGTGAAGGTGGAAAACTCAGACACTTACACCATCACAAACGTCTCTCGTGACAACTCTGGCGAATACAAATGCTCTCTCATCGACGATCCAACAATGGAAGCAACCAAGGAAATCTCAGTCAAATGTAAGAGACCAAAACATGTTGTATTTCTTGAAAAATATTTCTGCAATTTTGCCACATAGCAGCGCCATTGTAATCGTATTTGTTATTAAAGCGTTTGCTGGAGAAAAGAAAGTTAATGTTTTTCTTGCCGACCTACCTGTCGAGGTGTGCTTTGTGGAGAAAAGTGTTGTCAAGTGTCAACCCACGCTACCTCTAATAAGCTGCTATTGCAGGGCTGTGAGCCAAGTGCAGGGTTGTATGGTTAACAACAGGAATGTTTCGACCCTTGTCAGCCCTCTGAACCATCTTTTCACCGCCCTCGCCTCTCTTTTTAGACCTAGACATCAATTTAAGCCCCTCTGGAACTATCGTCAAAAAAGCCGGGGAGACCTTGGATCTGACTCTCCAGATTGATGCCTCTGAAGACTCAAAGGTCTCTTGGACAAAGGTAAAAGCAATCTTTTTAAACAACATAGCCGAAATAAATAATGACAAGTGAGTGCTTGTTGTTCTCAGTGCTGATATTCTTTTTTCAATCAAATCAGGATAATGTAAAACTGGACAAAGAGCCCAAATTCACAAAGGTGATTTTCTCGGAGTCCGGCCGCTATGAGTGCGAGGTGACGATGGGACTCCTCAGCCGAAAAGCTTCTTTTGAGCTGGTTGTTGAAGGTAAGGTCAGAAATGTTTGGAAATATTCGCTTTATTCCTGAGAGTCAGGAGAAAGATTTAGCTCTTAGCTGACTAGCTTAGCTTAGTCTGGAGGCTTGAGACAGGCAGATGCAACTTGAAACCTAAGTAAAAAATCCCGCTGAAGCTAACAAATTAGGATGTTTTATTTTGTTTAATTAATATAGAAAATAATCAGTCAATCAATAAATAACCTATTAATTAGTGTACAGTAGAATTTCTGGTAGGCAGATTTTGCTACCTTTAGGCTAGCTGTTTCCAGTCTATATAAGCTAAGATACGTTGCCGCTTGTCACTCTATAACTCCTGTACAGACGTCAGAGTGGTATGTGTTTTCACCTCAAACTCCAAGAAAAAAAGCAACTGAGGGTAATTAGGGTGTTTCCTAGAATGTCAAACCATAAATGCTTCATGAATGAAATACAACCATGTCAAACCCATCTCCTCATTCAGATGTATCTGAAGAGTTACGTCCTGTTGCAGGTGCTCCAGTTATCAGTAAGCTGATCAAACAGCGCGGCGAAGACGGCAAGCATAAAGTCCTGATTTGTGAGGCCGAAGGTTCTCCGAAGCCAGCTGTTTCCTGGAGCATCAACGGCACCTCGGTATGCTCACTCACACTCCTGCATTAGTAACCGTGATTGTAAGACATTTCTTTTGTCCATAATTGTTGCCATTTCTCAAGGTCAAAGAGTATCTGTGGATTCTTTTACATTAATTCCTGAGGTTTTTTTTTCTTCCATGTGCACTCAGCACACAGATAATTGTGCACATTCCTCAAAGCTTGAAGAAACCCGAGAGGGAAATGTGCTGTATTGATAGTAACAAGTACAGCATCACTGTAATTGTAAATGTAAATGCAGTCGTTCTTTAGCTCATTGTCACGTAGGAACTTAGTGAAAAAATATCACAAATGATAAAGGATAAACGGTCAAATGTTGGGTTGTGATACTTTAAATTTGGCTGCATGGTTGGAGGTATCACACGTTACTCGGGCTTTACAAGGTGTTGTGAGATTTCATTTCTAGGCAAGAATTTCTAGATCGATAGACACTTGATTAAAAAAAAATTGAATTTGGTGCAAGGCTCAATGCCACCTGCCCAGTTTATACCCCAGTATTCAGGGAATGTTTTTAGTTTTAGATTTAATGGGTACACCTTCCAATAACGTCCTTGAAATAAAAAATAACTTGAATGAAGCAATAGTTAAACAAACACCCTGATCTTTTGACTAGTGTTGAGGAGGATGGTGTGTAGATCAGTTGTGGATTTAATTGGCCACCCTGTGGTAATTGAATGTGAATGCATATTAGCTACACACATGCAAAGGGGTATTTTCTACAAGCACAGTTTGAAATTACAAACCTCAAGACTTCAGTTGCGGTGTGGTTTTGTTTACAGCGTGTCAGAAAAACAACTGGAGAGCAACTGGTGTATCTGTTTACAGCAGAAGCAAGCAAACTATATTTCAATCATCCTTTTTATTGTTTGTGTCATCAAAATTTATGCAGCCGCTGGAAAAGTAAACTATTCACAGACAAAAGAGTGAAGAGAAAAGGAAAAAGTAACCACACCAGATTCATTCCACCCTCACGGGAAAGATACTGTATACAAACTGTGTGTTTACATTGCGTTGTGTTAATAAAGGAGTACTCGAGTAGCATTTGAGTAAGTCACAGTAAAGCTGGATTACATGCAGCATGATTTCCCAGCAGGTTCCCCTTTGTGTCAGCAGGAAGTTTCAAATCCAGCACAGGAATGGCGGACCCGCCACTGACAATATAAAAATATGTTAAAGAGTGGTAACTAAAGGTGCAGTATGTAAGACTGTAACTATAGCTAGTCAAAACTGTTGTTCACATTTTGTTGATAATTGTTGTTAACCATATTGTGCCTTGAATTAATATAAATCAATCAGTATTTTCATGAAAATCTCAGGGATTATAACTTTAAAACTATAATCTGTTGATACCTCCAGCAGCGATAATGGCAGAGTTTCTGTGGAACGTTGTCTTCCTCTTGCTTGACTCAGCCTTTGGAAAAATGTGCCAGCGGGTGAAGGTTGACGGAACTTAACAAACACAACAGAATCTATCATCAGCGCCGTCAGTGACAGTTGCAGCCTAACAAGATGGATATCATCTTAAACAAATAGGCACACCTCACATCCTGACCACCAACAAACACACCTAAAGAGATGAATCATTCAAAATGCTTTAAATGTTTCTGTCATTTCCCCCCTTTAAAGCAGTCATTCTTTAGCTGATTAATCAATAGTGTTTGTCATAGACATTCATCTTCTGCCAGAGCTCTTCCTATGTGAGATGGCAGGAGGTTTGTCCTTCAGTAACGACTGCAGTGGCATCCTTAGGCGACAGCATCTGAATGTTGTCAACAGAGTAGACAAGAGCAGGTGAATGGAAAATGTACACTTTACATTCTAGGCACTATAATCAGCGAAGACAAACCGCTGAGACGCTCATATGGTTGTTTAAATATAATAACGCTGTTTTCCTCTAAACAAACCAATGCATCACAGAGATACGCAGGTGTGAATAAACAGAGGCTGTCTGTTCATTAAACCAAACAGTCCAAGCCCTGCCTGTGTCTTGATCCGGAGACAGTTCATGCCTTGCTTTTGCCACTCACCACGCTCTGCAGGGTGACTGAATACTCCCAGTTATGTGCATAGCAGTTTGCGCTGTTAGTATTTTCCCCCAGCTGTCACACTTTTGAACTTATCTAGTCCAAACATTTCTGGGTGGCTGAGTAAAATTTCCTCCGGGCTCAAACACAGTATTTTACACCCGACTGTCACACAGACTGTTGTTTTAAATGGACCTTTTTTTTGTTCTCCCTCTTTTGTTTCTGCGGCATACCTGTGTGCACGCTGATAGCAGAGGCAGTCAGTGAAGCAGTTTGAATATCGCATGAACCTGAGGGTGTGTGTGGGATGGTTGCAGTTCCTTTCAGCCCTTTCAGTCAGTGTCTAACCTCCAAAATAACCCAAAAAACCTGAACCTGTGTGCAATAATTAATCAGCTACAAAGGTGCACAGAACTCTTTCACCGGAGCACAATGCATTTTTGAGATAGCACACGTTTCTACATTTCAGCCAAAGTTTTTTTCTTTTTCTTTTTTTTTTTCTCCTCTCATTCCATCCTTTAAAGCCTATTCAGGGGAAATAATGTGAGGGCTTGAATATGGGCTCGGTAATGGGTATTTACAAAACTGCCACATCCTCTTGTGTGTGTAGAGGATGTGAAAAGGGTGTTGGCAGTTAGTCTTTGTGTCTGAGGTTCTCCTCAGAGACTCAAGTGTCTATATCCCACAGGCACACGCAGTGTCTTTGTCATGGAAAGGCTGAGTCACAATTCAATCCAACATCCCCCCCTAGTGGTCCAAAATCTGCACTTCTCGCATGCCGTGGCAGATTTATAAATCCTGCAGTGTCAGATATTTACATACTAACGTTTGTGGGTGTTTTTTTCTCTCATTGTTCAGCTTGATGAGAGTCCCTTCGTCAACGGAAAGATAACACACAAGATCACAGTCGTGCCTACTGCAAATCTGACTGTCTCTTGTACGGTGACCAATGAGTTTGGCTCGGACTCTAAAGCTATAAATGTGTCATCCTGTAAGTACAAAGTGGAAGCACAGGCCTCTCGTCTCCCTCTGCTTCCTAAAGTCTAACACAGTGACCTGCCCTTGTGGATGTTTTCTTACTCTGATTGCTAATGCTTTCTGTCTGCATGTTAACTTTATATCATGTTGAGATGTTTGAGTAAAACTACAGGAATTTAGCAGTTAAAATCACCAAATGTAGGATGTTTTTATTCCTTGTGTTGACAGAAATTCACATATTTTGTGCACACAAACTTTACTGTCATATATTTTGTTCTCACTCAGTCAGTTTACTTTAAAGGGACAGTTCACCCTTAAAACGAAAGTGCATTTTTTTCCTCTTAGCCGTAGTGCAGTTTATCTTTCCTGGCTGTTTTCATGTGATCTGCCGAGTTTGTCCTTCTGTTTCATTTAATGCGACTAGATACATTGAAAAAAACACATTTGAAAGACTCAGACCCCAGATATCATGACCAGTTTACTGCAGGATAACCCACAGACATTGTTGTGATCAGTTTCATGTAGGAACTTTTTTTTTTTTTTTTGACCAAACCACAGACGCCAAGATATTACTGTGCAGAAGAAGGCATTCATCTTCTCATCTACTTACTGCTTATCTGTAAACATCTCTAAAACAAGGGGTCGACCAAACTGGCTATTTACAATTAATTTGTTTTATCAACAATATGACAAAAAAAATTAAAAATACCACAGAAACCAGTATAATCGGGAAAATGCTGACTATCAGCCACTATAATCAGCCAAGCCCATAATTGGTCTATCCTTGTATAAAACCTGGCAAGTCACAACAAAACAATAAACAGGTAAAAATGTTCTTTGAATATAAGGCAGTCAATTAACATTATCACACATTAGGCATTTGATTTGATTTTGCCACGTACCCAACCAGTACATTTGAGGGGAAATGCTTGGGCACCCACCTAAATGGACAAAATGCACTACCAGAGGGAGGAAAAGGGTTTCATTTACTTTAGGGAGAACTGTCCCTTTAATCTAAAAATGAACAACAGATGAGAATGAGAACATTAACAGATACATGATGTGTACATTAGAAGCAAAACTAAATGCCGCTCTTTAGGTTTTAACAGATTTCTGTTCTGTGGGTGGTGGTTTCCCTCTTGGTGATCGAAGTCGAAATCACACAGTCGAAATCTGATCGACTCGCATGCACTTGACACTTTGTCCACACTGTTGTCTAAAAAGCGTGCAGTGTTAAAACCATTCTTTGCGCTCTGCTGCTCTGCTTACTCATTCCTGCGTGTTTGAGACGGCATTTCACCTCTTTCTTTTTCCTCCTCCTCGCTGAGTGTGTGTATGTTGGGATGCTGGACTTAATCTGTTCCCTCTTTGGACTACTTGCATGCAGTAGAATAGAAGTAGAGTAGTCATTTTTTCAAACTTGTTTTATTTTTCTCCTTTTGGTTGGACGTTAATTTTATTTTATATCTGATTTCAGTATTTGAGGATGTGAGAGTGGATAAACAAGGTAAGTTGTAGCAGTCTTCTTGCTTGTAAGAAACTGTGGGAGGGGTGGGGGTGAGTTAAAGACTATGGGGGAATCAATTGCTGTTTACTGAAAGAAGGGCTTCTTGATCAAATATTTACCTTTATCATCACCTTGTCTGGGACTTTACAACTAGAACTGGAAAAAAAATCAATGTTTGAACAGTGTGTTCACATTTTTAAAACACTGATGTGAAGAAACGAGGAAAAGAGGAATGGAGCTACCAGCATCCTGACAAAATGTCAACATTGTCCATGATCCCATTGGCTGATGAAATGAGTCATAAAATGAGAAAATCTGTCATTAACATTTAACTCAATGAGTCATAACCATGTACAGTGCGGATGTGTCCACTCATCAATGCCTGTATTGCACATAATGGCTTCTCCCCCCCCCCCCCTTTATTTGTATGCATTGTGGCTGGAGTTTCATACTGAAAGCGCCTCTCCTGCGTCTCTGATGTTCCTGTTTGCATCTTTGTTACAGACACATTAGAGGACGGGGACCAGACCAAGTTGGTGGTCGGAGTTGTGGTCGGTCTCCTCGTCGCCACCGTGGTTATCGGCCTGGCGTACCTCGTCTACATGAAGAAATCCAAGTAAGAAAATGAACAATGACACTTTCAAGTGCCCTAATCTTAAAGGTGCAATGTGTGAGAATCGACCGCCTGTTGAATTCATCCTCATAACATATAACGAGCAGCACGTCACCAGAGTACCCGCTAACTGCTGATAACTGTAGCAGCCAGTACGTGGTGCACAGCGTAAACTCAGACTCAGACTTATTGAATTTGAAGTGCATGGCTACAATATTAGGTTGCAAATGTAACGCAGCAATTTTGTCAGCTGTTTTAGATTAATTAGTCTAATTTTAGTCATTTTATCCTTCAAAGTTTTGGTCTAGTTTTAGTCAACACACAGTCAAACATTTTTGTCAACCTTTTGGTCGAAGTTGTTGTTTTGCAGAGGTTTACATGTCAGGAAGTAATTGCTCCTGAGAAGACCCCCCTCATTAAACCATAACTCATCTATTTTACACAACAAACAACATATAACGTGTTAATCACTGAGCTTTGGAGCGGCTGTTCACGTTACGCTCTGCTTTCAGTCATTATGCTAAGCTAAGCTAATTGGCTGTTGGCTCCAGCTTCAAATTTGACAGTTGGATATGAGAGTGGTATTGATCCTCTCATCTAACTTTTGGCTCCCCTTTTAACTGAATTAACAGAAAATCAGAAAATCAATTCTCCTTAGTGAATGTGGGGCTTTTAGGGCCAATTGGGGTCTTTGGCACCAGGGCAGCGGTCTGATTGTGGTTGGTGATCACCCTTACATTTGCCAAATTAAGGGAATTTGCTCTTAATCGATCATGAACACGCAACTGGTAAATAGATTAACAAGGCGACAGTACAGGGATTAATGCAGCCTCCATTGAAGTGGAATCTGTGTTTTATATATTTTCAGATATTAGATACACAGTTTGTTTTTATACAAATAACAGTAAAAGGAAGGTTTCAGCATGTCAGGTTAAAAAAAAAAAATGTTTTATTCTAAACAGGCAAGGAAGCTGGAAGACTGGTGAAAAGGAGAGCGGCTCCTCTGAGGAGGAGAAAAAGCTGGAGGAGAAAGTGGAGGAGAACAGCCAAAAAGCTGAGGTGTAAAGAAACAGCAAACCATCCTTTGGGAATGTGGAAGGTAGAAACAAAAAAACCCTTATGCCTAAATAAAGATTCAAAAAGTCATTCTCTTTCAAGTAACAGTGTTTTCTCACAATCTTCTCTTTCCAGAAAGTGAGAACATGGAACTTTTGCACATTTCTCTTCACCTCTGTCTTTTGGGAAACAAGAAAAAAAAAACAAAAAAAACAAGAGTGTACATTGGGATGAAGACGATTTGGTTTCAGGGAGAATTTTACAAAAAAAAGCATATCCAAACACACCCCGAGTCCCCTCAGACCTTCACTCCCCCTCCATTCCCTTAAAAAAAACAAAAAGAATGGATTCTGTATGTGATATACATAACTTGTCTGCACTACTGATACTTGTGTAAACTCGTCTACTATTAGGATTCATGTTTGTTAGAATGACATTTGGGAGAAAATGCAGATCTTCTCTTTTTTTTTGGGGGTTTCGTTAGCTGATGAAAAAAATTACTACTAGACCAGTTGCCTTTGCTGTAAGGATGTGTAGGCCCGCATTAGTGTGTGTTTGACTCCCTCAGAGCAGGAACCGAGGGGCCGCGTCATCATCACCGCCATCGCTTCTTAGTTTCATCACAGTCGAAACAAACCTCTGCCTTCAACATCAGTGTAAAATCTGTTTTTAAATGTCATCTTTTTTTCATTCAGGCAGAATTTGAGATGAACTTCCTGAAAGGGCTATGGGTATACTGTTATACCCGGCATTAGTTATAGATGGTAATATGATTTTCATGTTGCATTGCAGGAAGTAGGTGATGTGCCACAGAGTTCTTTGGTGTTACATGATTTTTTTTTGTTTGTTTCGTTCTTTGACTGTGTACCTCTTTGCAGGAGAGAAAAATGACAGAAAAAACAAAAGCTCATCTTTTTCTTGCCTCTTTTTTCAAATGTACTGTACATTCAACATAACCACTATGTTATAACTCACACAGGTAGATTTATTGAGAGAATGTAAAGCATAACTCATTTTTACTGGCTGCACAGATTGTTTTCACATAAAGCCATCGTTGAGTAGTGAGCGGATTGTTTTAGTTGACCCGTCAAGGCTGTAAATTCTCCATTTGTGCTCCATCAGTGTTGAGGTATGATTGTTTTGTTTTTCATGTAGCTACTGTATGGCATCACTTTTGAGCCATCCTGATATGTTTGCCTTCTTTTGAAAATCTACCTGTATTTGCTTCAGTTTGTGATGTGCACTAGGGTTCATGTCTTCATGTCAGATCTGTGTAGAATACAATGAAAATACGCGCAGCTGTTGGCTACATGTCACAATTTTGGTCCTTCAAGAGCATTTACAGAGAAAATTGAACATTTGTCAAAGACCAGGATGTTAATTGTGAAGTATGTGGTTTTAAGTTTTCTTTTTTGCTATTTATATTGTTCAAGATTAAAATGACCTGGTAGGCAGATTCAGTAATTGTTACATTATTCATAACATGGATTTAAATAGTTGAATTGCTTGCAGACTTTAAAGAAATGAAATTAATTTCTGAGTCATCAGTAGCGTCTGGTTGAATATACTGTAGATTCAGCATGTTATAAAAATTCAGACCTCTGAGCTGCTGTTTTGTTGCCTACCTTGTTTTCAAACCATCAAATTGGAAGAATGACCAAAGAAAAGTGAACATTGCCATGCAAGTATTGTAAATACCTGATGTTTGTTTTTGTACTTTTGTTTAAAATAAAGTGTACATTTGGAAAAGTCATGTCCACTTGATTTTGATTATGTTGTTTTCGCTTTTTTTTTCATCTGATCATCTTTTGAAATAAAGAGCAACACGGTTTAGACATGTTTTTTGCTTGAATACATGCAGGGAACTTCTGGGTTGATGATGGCTGATGACTGTAGTTGCACAATAGTTTTACAATTCTAACAATATAGTAGCAAATATATTATAACAGAGCAGGAAAGAGTTGTAAATAGGAAAGAAAAATGTTATTTCCATGTATGAAATCGGTAATGAATTCAACAGGAGTGATTTTCCATATTTTCATTCATCTGTGGTAGAATCAATAAAATATACTGAATGTTGGCCACTTACATTTCATCAAGAGGGCAAGATGTGATAATCATCATCTCTGTGCACCAGAATGATCAAGGTATTGATTCTGATCATAAATCCATATCGAACCTGATCAGGGATTTTTGATTAGTACTGCAGTGACACGTTTTTAGTCTACAGTCTCCAAGTAGAAATTGTTTCCTTTACAAGAAACCTGCAATCATCAGTTAGAACTTTCCCCATTCAGGGGTGCTGTTTAGCTCATGGAGTAGAGTGAGCGTCCCATGTACAGAGGCTTTGTCCTTGCTGCAGCAGACCTGGGTTTGAGTCCCAGTCTGGTGTGCTTTGCTGCATCTAACTCCCCCTCTCTCTCAACCTGTTTCCTGTCACGTCTTCAGTTGTGGTATCAATAAAAAGGCAAAAGGCCAAAAAAATATTTAAAATAAATAAATCCCCATTTAAAGTGAGGTGTTTTGTAAAGAAGCCTGAGTCTTCACCCTTTTGCCAGTAGGGTGACCAAAAAACATCTGTGAATCAATAGACTGATGGATGTGTATGAGATGTGTAGATGCTGCTTGTGATCACATCAGATTCAAAGCCATTTAAACTTCTTTACTATTAGTGGAAATTACTACTACTAATCTACCACTACTGAGTACTGTGTTTAAGTCCAATTAATAGGTGCTGGATATATATTTTTACTCCACTATCTTTAGTTGAAAGTTTGCTCTAGTTCATATTTTGTATTCAAAATATGTGATCAACATATTAAATATATGTATTTTTATACCGTAAACTAGCCAACCACGCATAAATTAGTAGTGCAACGTTATAATGCTGCTGACATATTAATGCACCAATAATAGTGATCAAATAATACAATATATTTCAAATATAGCACAGTAAGAGGTGATTCTGTGTAATGAAGGGCTTTTACATTTGATTCTCAGTGTGTGTTTTGTTGATAATGCTTCTGTACTTTTACTTAAAGGGTAACTCTACCAATTTAACATTAAGGTGTGTTTATAGGTCTTGGGAAGTACTACTGCATATACAAAAAAGTGGTATTGGGCCTTTTGTGGCTTTATAAGAAGCTGCTTGTAATATGATGTTACTCAGTGGCTACATTGCATTGTGGGTAATGTAGGCTCCAAGTTCACAGTCTCCTGTGAAAAACAGTCCTGGTCAAGCATTGCACTCCTGCAAGACTGTTAGAATCATTATAGACAGCTTAAAACACAAATGATCAATGCAACATAACCAGATATATCGCCTTTTTAATTCCATGCATTCTTCTTCCTTTTTATAACCCGGATTGTACATTACCCAAAATGCAACTTAGCTCGTCAGTGACATCACTGGGAGAAATTTATCAGATTACATGCAGCTTCCTCTGGAGCCACAAAAAGCTTTAAGCTTCTTTTTTTTCTTTTCTTTTCTTTTCTTTCCTTTTTTTTTTTTTTTTACACATATGCATTTGTACTCCCTAAGATCTGTGGACACACCTAAATGTGTAAAACTGGTGGAGCTGCCCTTTAATATGCCCTTACACAGTGTCTTTTACACTGTTGTGTTGCTTTTTTTTACTTAGGTAAATTATCTGATCACATCTTCCACCTCTTATTATTAACATAGTATATACTGTGCAGTGGCAAAACATTATGTTTCATATCTATTTTCAATCTACACTGTCTCTGTGGGGCCATTGTGTCAGAGTGGACACATCATGGAAACACCATTACATTAAGTGAGTATCTGCTGGCTGATGTGGAAAAGGCCTGAGTGCACATCATGAAGAGAAAAGGCAGGGATGTTTGATCTGATTGATTCTGCATGGTCCCTTTCATTTAGGCCTGAACATCTGAACAAGAAATGATAAATGTGCTTCTCTGCATTGTGTTAAAGCACACTGTGTTTTGTTAATCATGAAATGCAAGGTAATTTACATGTCAGTGTAATTAGCACGTTAACTCCCTCAACACTGATAACCACTGTATATAATTAGCCATCACCTTCATCCAGCTTCTCCTCAGGCAGTCAGTGGCTGTGTCTCTACACCCATCTCCAAATAAAGTGTACACTCAGAAGTCATGGACGTCATCACCAGCTGGTCTGTCTGACAGCAACAAAATGAGCTTCTGCTGCCATCCTGTGGTCTGACAATATATTCAACAAGCGGTGTTGGAATCAAGGAAAAATCTGTTGGATGGGAACAGAGACTGTACTCACATGGCCGATCAGCTGCACAGAGGACCATTAGAATCTGTTTTCAGGACAAGTGCTTCATTTAGATTTAAAACATTACACTTTCAGAAAAATAGTTAATTTACAAAGTGCTTTGACAATCAAGCAGGAAACTCAGGAAGAAAATGTTACAGAATAAACGATAATCAAGGCAAACACGAGGAAGCTGTGTCTAAGGTGAGTTACAAAAAGAAAAAAAGAGAACCAAAAAAATTTGTAAGAACACAAAAAGTCAATATGATTAAGAACGTGTAAAGGGAACAAAACAATAAAACAGGTCAAAATCAATAAATCAGTAAAAGACGATGAGAACTGAATTGACATCAAATCAAAGGAATTAACAGCAGATAAAAAGATTATGTGCAGTGATTATGAGAAAGGACAAAAAATAGATTAAAGAGAACAAATGAGAGCAGTGAAGGACGGTAAGAAAGTTGATTCACACATAAATGACAACAGGTAAAGTAGAAAGGAGGCTTAACGGATTTAAGTATTTGTTTTAGTTTTTAACTCCCTATTTTACCTGACTGTCAATTACAGAGTACAACCACAAAAGAGTCTACTATTCAAATTGTCACAATATATGTTTTGGTTTTATTTTTAACAGCATTTTCCGATCTTAAAACACAATAATGTCTCAACCATGTCTCAACACAACACATACCCGTGGCCTTCAGTAAGTTCTGTATGACGTCTGACAGTCAAAGAAAACAGTAACGTGACAAATCTGATCAACTGAAATAGTTTAGCAAGTCAGTGATTATGGTATTTTTTCAACTGGTAACCTTTACAATGACTGGGACACTAATGATTTCATGTTGTTTTCTTTTTCTCTTTTTCTTTTTAAAAAAGAAATATTTATAGTTCTAGACTTCAATATCCTTCAAAACCAAAAATTCTTTTTCTTGGACAAGTTTAAGAGGAGTCTGAGACTTATCAGAGTTACCAAAACCGATCTCCTTAAGGAACAAGGACTTAAATGGAGGCTTAGAATCAACTTCTAAGGGGGTCAAGCTGGTTTAACTTCAAAATAATGTCGTCCGTCAGAGGAGACACAATGAGGCCCAGCAGGCATTACCGGCCAGACAAGAGCAGCACTTTCTGACACACTGCAAACAAACTGACTCCAAACTTTAAATGAAGTTGGTCTCCCATGTAGCGGTGATAATTTCACCGAAACCGCACAAACTGTACCATTCTTTCACAATGGGGAAACCCTATATCCCCTCCGCTCCACGTACAGATCAGATTTGGGGTTTGTGGAATTGTTTTCCTTGAACACGATCTTCTATGTGCTTTTGTTGTTATAAACCCTCAATTTCACCAAAGTGTGTGCTTTCTGTGATCTCCTCACCTTTTATAGGCACATTCAAGGAATAGCTGTGTTCACATACAGTCACACATAGGTTGCCAACATTATTTAACTTCATGATCAAGAAGCAATGATACAAATTATCATTATTATTGTTATTTTGTGCTATGCATATTGCCATTGACAGACTGAAATAATCAACAGTAAGTATCTTTATTTACATAGCACCTTTTGAGAGCAGAGATGTCATAAAGTGCTTCACAGGGACAATAATCTATGTTATACAGGTAAAAAAAAAAAAACAGAGATTAAAAAAATAGAAAAATTACACAATGGCACATCTGAACAAATGGGTCTTGAGCTTTTTTTAAAAAAGTGTCTACAGTAGAAATCCCCAGAAATCCTGCTCGGAGGACCCTCATGAATTCTGTGTCATAATTCTAATCACAAAATCATTTCTTTTTGTAAAACCACATATTAACTTTAAGCACCTGACAGTGAAGTATGCCTGCAAATAAATAAAAGAGATCATCTTGTGATGGGATCACACCTGTGAGCACTCTATGGTCATTACTACATTATATTATACATTATAATTCTGCCTTTATTTCCCTCTCATATACACAATCTGTGAAGTTTATTTACTGCATTGAAGTGAATGTGGGCCAGGGGTGTAAAACATGAGCCGGACACCCTTCTAATTTTGGCCCCCCTCTCGGACCACAGGCATTCTGGACTCAGCCCTCTTTTGGATTTCAACAGAAGGACATACCAACACTTGGAAACATTCTCAGAACTGCTTCTGTGGTAGTTCCTGCTACAGTCGGTGTCTCCAGAACCACATCTCACCACGATTACACTACAGGGACTCACAACATGAAAACGTTACTAGTCGACGCCGTCACAGCTGGTTACTTAACTAAATGGATATATAATGAAATAGTGGTTAAAGTTGTAGGCAATAGGCCATATACACACAGCGGCCATTTTTCTGTAATGCCACAGTCAGGGTGAGGAATCTTAGAGTCGTAATCATTTCACCACTTCTGTACTGATCAGCTACTGAAAGACTACTGCAAATTTGGAGGGACTTCGGCCTGTATTTCCAGGTAATATTTGATGATCCATTGCTTCAAACACTTTCTAGCTAGCGTTACTGTTTGATAGTCTTGCACAGTCAAACAGGAAAGCTGTAAATGTATCCTAAAGACATCAGGCCACATCTTGGACACATTCAATCGGCCTGGGAGTGAAATGCACTGGATGAGCAATAATGTCAGCTTGCAACTGGAATGCTTTTGTTAGCCATTAGCTCTTCTACAGATTCAGATTAATACAAAGTATGGCTGGAACACAGCAGTACCACGTTTGAACGTCGCACCCTGAGCGTGATGTCAGAGGAAAATGGCCGCCTTGTGAACATATGTTCTATGACAACTCATGATAACAAGGGCATAAGTAGGATTGAGGTCACCCAATGGGTGGAATGATATAAAGACAGGTTAGACAGGTGAGCATTGGTGGGCAGCTGGATGTTCTCTGTAATGTGAACCAGGAAAAGAGGTTGCGTACTCATCTAACCCTTCAACAACAAGATCACTTTCAACATTTGCTGATTCTCTGACATCCTAATCCTTCAGTTTCACACAGATGGGTTGAGATACAATTGTATTTCAACCCACCGGAACCTACATGCCGTTTGCAAGAAGGATCTTTCAGGAACGTGCATTAATTCTATATTTTACTTGTATCTTTTTTTAATCTGTGGTCTTTGAACATTAGGTGTGGTTTTGCAGAAGTCATGTATTCATCTTGCAAACATTGTTTTCCATTTCTCCACATGCATTAGCGTCTCCGTGGTGCCTGCATTGTGTGCCGCGGTTGCACACTGCATGCGATGCCAACTGCTGCTGTGGGTTAGAAGTAACAATTTGTGGTCAACTGTTCACTGATAGCGCTCACTCAAAGACACTCTGCAGCCGATAGGAAGAGCACAGACAGCCTGTGCTTCACTGGTAATTTGATGAGCTCTCGGTATTGCTGTGCTGTTCTGTCAAACGTCAGGCACTTTTGGAAGTTTTTCTTCTGAAGAATCAGAAGACAAAGTTTTCTTTATACAACAGTCCTTCCTTTAAAAAAGTGTCGAGGAATAAATTAAGTATTCTTTTCAATTAAGTTATTGGCTCGGAAGCAGGTGTGATTAAGTTGACAGGTATTCAGATGTTACTTAAGTGCACCTCACTTGTAAGCCTGTTGGACAACACTGTGAGGGATATAAATGTTAAATTAGACTGTTTACAAAACCTGTTTTTCAGCTTTGCCATGAAATCTTTTTAAAGAATCTGGTCATAGAAAACTGAAACAATGAAAAAAGATATTGAAATAAAGCTTATTACTTGAAGATAGACATCTAACATCTAAAATCTAACTTGTAAACCAAGGTTGAGGTTCGATGGAAATGGATTCACCTGCAAATCATCATAACCAGGCTGGTCCGACAGTGCTGTGAAACAGAAGGAGGGATATAAGAAAAAGAAGAATAAAACAAAGGAAACAAACAACATTACATAATAATGATATGTAATAAGGAGAAGTGAGGGAAGGGTGGGGGAAAAGATGGCGAGAGGCTATAATTCTTTACCTGTTACACGTCACTTCATGCTGACATTTCCCCAGTCATGATTCTCTCGTTTTACCCCAGATATGTTTTCCAAAATACTCAGGCATTAGTTTTATACAGGCGCTAATGGGCCATGGGTTTCTTAATTAAAAATACCATGAATTTAGGATTTAGGATTAGGCTGCCCAATCCTGTTCTGCCCAAGGACATGTGCCTTGATGTGGTTTCTGTCCAGGACTGGAAAGCAACTAAGTACATTTACTACATGTACATTTAAGTAGGACTGAATTTAAGTGCAATTTCACTACTACCTTACTTGAGTACTGATCCTCAGAGGGCAATTTACAGTCTAGACAGCAACTGGTTATGAAACTTAGCCCTCAATATGACCGACAAGCCAACAAGATAATCAGCGAAATGATTGGTTATATCTGCATAGTTATTACAGTTACCTTAATGCTTGTCACCGTGTTGGATTCAGACACATTCTGCTTTGGATAAGTCATAAAATTAAAACTTTTTTAAATCTGAGTGCTCGGGATGCACTGCGGAGTCTTGCAGCCTGAGGAGATAGAAGCTGCTCCGTTTTCTGGTCGTATGGCACTAAAAACAAAGTTTACTTTTTCCCCCATCCTTACATTTATCTAAGAGGCTGCCAGAATCAAAGACATGAAAGGACTTTAGTCATAGCTTTAAATAAAACATCTGAGTATTTGTGCTACATGGTCAGTGGCATCCACATCCGTGTCTTGCTCAGTCTGGGAGCTCGAGGACTGGACAGTCTTTATTTAGGCATTGTGGTGGTTACCAAGAGTTTCCTTTGCTTAGTTGAAGGACACAGGTTAAGTGAATTGCTCATTGCTTTGTGACAGACTGCCAACAATGTGTATCCAACCTCTTGACCAAAGAGCTCATGGGTAGGCACACCAAGACACCAACAGGATAAAAAAAAACAAAAAAAAAACTTGCTTAAGGAGTAAATACATGAATCTGTGGATGGGCGCACCATTTACCTGAATTTCCTACAACTGTTGAAGGCTAACTGTTTTCATCTGGCAGGAGAGGAACTGGAGCAGCATGGTGGCAATTCTAAATGCTATATCATAGGCAACTGGACTTGTTTCTGTTGTGAATATAAAAGAAAGCAGCCACAAAATCTAATTCTCTGAGCGCTAAGAAAGTTTGGTGTCGTCTTTGACGCTAAAACCTTCGGCCTCCGTGTCACCAAATCAGCTTCTTATCATCTCAAAAAATATATCTCCAGTTTGGCCACTTCTCTGTGTGGGTAATGCACACTTTCATACACAGCAGGCCAGACTGTTGCACTGCTCTCCTATCTGGTCCACCCGCCCAAAAAGTCATAAATCAGTTACAATTGATTCAGAAATTCTGCTGCCTGAGTGCTGACGAGGACCAGTAGGAGAGAACACATTACGCCCATTTTAAAGTCCTTACATTGGTTGCTCGTCAGTTTTTGTTTTTGTATTGATTTTAAAATTATTTTACCTGTGATTAAAGCACTTCATGGTCTTGCACCAGCCGACTTGTCTGACATGTTTGTAATGTATGAACCAGGGTGGCCCCTCTGGTCCTCTGAGTCTTTTAGTTGCTTTAAAGTGAGGGACAAAAAACTTCTGGTGCAGCAGCTTTTTGATTTCATGCTCACAGCTTTTGGAACAGGCAACCTAAGGATCTGAGAGCAGCTGAATGTCTTGATATCTTTCAGTGTTAACTTAAAACCTCTTAAGCTTGTTTATTGATTAGGATGTTTTATGGACACCAATTATTTGATGGACTAATTTAAAGATAGAAGCAAAGACAATCACGAAGACGAAAGAACACATCATTTAATACCTGTCTGATGCAATAGATAAATTTTAAATACTTGTCATCTCTTAGAGACCTAAAGTAATCAATAATACATCTTCTGATTACAAATCAATCAGGATGGATAGCTCTCTCAAGGAATATCACATCTTTGGGAGCAACTAGGACTATATTTTTCAGCGACAGGCCTTGTGTAGATTAATGCTGTCTTAATATTTTATTAAGGCATATAAAGCAGCTTTTGATTATTTAACACAATAAAATCTCTCTATGGGGTTTGTGTATAACCAGCAAATATTATAAGTTGACAATATCACAGATTGGCTGTCATGCGTAACTTGAACCTCTTGTGCTTGAAAGCCTACTGTTATGTTATGTTATGTTATGTCATTTGTTAACTCACCAACAGTAAGGAAGATGAAAAAATGAGAAAAGACACAGGCCAACCAACTGTGCGAGGACCAAGGCACCACAAAGCCACAGTTACAAAAGGCAATGGTGGTTACAAATTATACAAAAATGAACCCAGTCTGATACATACATGTCTGCCGGATGGTAGCAAAAGGCCAGGCATGGTTAAAAAGGCAGACAGGGACACCACTGGAGTTATATGTGTCCTGTAACTCTGGCCAGTTAGATTTTATTCGTCATTGGTACATCCGGGTACTTTATTTTTTGATTGACAGTTGCCATGGCAACAAGCTAGAGCATCGCCATTTTGTCAGGAGGGTTTTTTTCCCAGCTCAGTCTTTTCAAATGTTCTCCCTTCCCGCCGGAATAATGCTGTCAGTGGATATATATTTGCCGTTTTTGGATATCGAAATGCGTCTAGTGGATCGGATTAAGAAGATCAAGAGGCCGACGTTTTAACATAGTTGAAATAATTAGGCGGCGCCGCACTAACTCAGTTGTCCGTGTCTCTGGTCCACCGGGCCGGTTCACTGCGCAGGTTTGGACCGCGCGCCATTTTGTGAAAATTGACACAAAATTCCTAACCAAAATTATCAGAGGACACGGTTTATGTTTCATGTTTAAAACAGTCTGGATTTAACTCTATTGTCGTATTTATCGAAGTGGCCGACGCTAAATTTGCAAAGACAACGTTAAATCAGAATTTGGCATAACGTTTATTTAGCGGTAGCTAGAATTGTTAGCTTGAGGCTAGCCAAAGAAGCTACAGCTAGCCAGGGCAGGTAGCTAATGTTAGCTGCGTTCATTTTGTCAACTAGCTAGCCAGTTCGCTAAGGTTAGCTAGTAAGTTATGCGTGCTAGTTAACGTTAGCATGCTAGTCATCAGCTGATGGTAACGTTAGTCAAAGTTGCTTCGATCGCCGATGTTGTTCATCAAAGATTGGGAGATGAAGCGCGTATTTAATCTGGCTGGCGAATAATTTCAGAGTGTGCCCATCAGAGGACGGGGATTGGATTTAACGTTAACATTACTCGCTAACCGTGCAGGGAGGGGAGAATCTCAAGCTGGATAAGTTTCCTCATCATACAGGTTATTGGACTTTAAATGAAGATCGTGCCATCAGAGGTGAGCAATTCTAAAATGTTATCTTTGACACAAGGCTTCGCTGGCTCAACATTTCACGTTAACGTTTTCGCAGATATATATTATATGTAACGTGAATGGTTAACAATGATGGACGCGACAGTGAAGTTGAGAATGGTAGCTTATGGTATGGCGGCTAGCTAACATTTTGTGGCGGTGCCGACTCCGCTGAAGCCAGCGGTAACATTTGCTTCCAGTCAGTAGGTCAACGGACTAAATTTAACGATAGATGGGAACAGTTTACCATGTTGTTGCGAGCTAGAGGATGCAACGGATTGTGTGGGCTCGGACGGAGAGTCATGCTGGCACGGTGTTAACGTTACGGCTAGCGTTAACCCTGCCATATTAGACACTGTCATTGTATGATTTAAGCAAATGTTGCCGTGCTAGCTAAAAGCCCCGTTTGATTTACTGTCAATGTAATGTCCAGCTGTATTTAGATTAGAGGTGCAGTTTGGTTTTTAGACTTAAATAGCACGGAAGCTCACCTTGCTAACCTGGCTAACGCCTGATAGCTAATTCGGCTAACCTGGCTAATGGTTAACGTTGACTTGTTGACGAACCAGCTGAATGGGCCCCACAACCCGCTGGCTGAACACAGCGTCACTAGCTAACGTTAACGTTGGATTGGTGAGAGATATGCTTGCTTGTCCCGCAGTTTTCAGGGTAACGTTAACGACGACAACGTTAGCTAGTTAGACTGCTAACGGTAACGTGAGACCGAATACGTTTGCCATTTATACAAGGATTTGGAGGCATACACGGACGATATGTAGCAAGAGAGGACGCAAATTAACACTGAATATGCTTTCTAAATTCCAACCATGACGAGATCTACCCCATCATCTGTAAGTACAGAGCCACTCGGGCACCGTCTTTATACACGGACGTAAGGCTTTTAATTGTTTTGGATGGGTTGCATTTGATTCAGCTTTGGAATGGATCTAATCAGTTGGGCGTGAGAAGATGACACACAGGGTTGTTACAGAGGTCTTTAGCTATCACTTATGATATGATACGGCTACCAATAGCAAGCTAGCTGTCGTTATATTTACACCTAAATAGGCCCGTTGATGCCGTGATGAGTCGAGCCAGGAAAGGAACTGTTCATATGTCGGTACTGAAAATGAAGAATAATCAAACGTTTAGGAGAGAGTAAAGAGCTACAAGTGCGCCTGCAAAATGGCCTTGTGGTCAAATAGAGCTTTTTTATTCCACAGTAAGAATAGCGATTTTTTTAAAACGTCCAATGCACCCTATAGTTATGTAGGTATGATATCGGGTATTGTTTGTAAAATGGGCTCAAACCAAACTTTTTCAGTTCTTTGTCTATTTGCATAATCCTACAGTAATTTTAGTTGAGCTCCCTGTTTTTAAGGAGTATATTTCAAGTCATAAAATTCGCAATAATTTAAAGGTATTATTACTATGGACGTGCTGAGAAGAGATCCTGGGCTGTTGAGGCCAAAACAATATTAATCCTGATTTGTTTTGTTAAGTGTGATGTGGTTTGGGCCTCCCTGAGTGAACAGTTAATCTTTTTCACAGTTTCACAAGAGCTTCAGCTATTTTGAGCAAAAAAAATGAATAAATGAAAATTGTACATTAATTGATTTTAATTGTTGTCCCATATTGCCATTGCTTTTTATAAGTTAAGCTATATTTTCCTAAATTCCCTAAAGTTGATACATTTACTCAAAGCACACTTTATAAAGTTTTGGGGTCTCCTCTGTTCTTAGGAGTCCTCGGTCCCCCCTTCCTAAACTTAAACCACAAAGTTAATTCCCCACCAAAGATGCACAATGATAATGATCTGTTTTTATTCTTTGTAGTGGGTTGTGGTTTGCTGCTGGACTCTCCTCCCAGGATGATATGAAATTGTACAGGAGATGATGCATCCAGGTTAGCTGCTATATATTAAGTCTTAACCCTTTGGTGGGAAGCGGTGCACCTAAAATCTTCTTTCCTTTCATTTATTTTACTCTTTTGAATTTGACATCCAGACTCTCAAGTTTAACACATTCTGAAGTGTGAAAAAGTAAAAAAATAATAACAATAATCATTATTAAGATGGGTTAATAAGTGATTTACATTTCTGTTTTATGCAGATTCTCTTTTACTTTATGACAGAGTTCCAGGTGATTAAAGAATGTTTGACATAAATATTTTCAGGTCTCAGCTGAACAAGCAGGAAAATATACACTAGTCATCATGACAAATCAGTCTTTTTAAGTGCTTAATGTAATGTATATTAACAGATTTAAATTAAATTTCTTGGAATAAATATAAAAATGTATTTTGCTTCAACAGTGAAAACAAAGATATATATATATATATAAAAAATAATAGATAAAACATTTTAAATGTTTATTTATATATATATATTTATATAAATATACATTTTTATATATATATATATATATATATATATATATATATATATATATATATATATATATATATATAATGCAAACACGCAAAATAAAATATATCTTAGTTTCTTTGCCTGTGCTCTATCATCTTACAGTTCCTCTTATTTCTGTCAGTGGATGTGTATTTTTTCCTTTTCCAAAGCTGGGTCAGCTTTCTAATGCTCTCAGATGGAGTGCAGGTTTTGGGCTGTGCAGCTATTTTGCTGTCAGGCTCTTGTGTTGAAAGCAGCGTCTAAGTGTGCCAAAGTTCAATTTTATTTCTTGTTTATTTCTTGTTTTCTCATTGGAAAATGGGAGCAGCTCTGCCCTGGCAACAAAAGTAGGCTATTTGCATACTGCGTTGTGATTGGTCTGTGCATTGATGGGCTTGCCAAATCACGCTGTATCTCTGTGGTGATAGGCTATGCTAATTAGGTGCTGTTGCTGGGATTCTGAATAGTGGTTACTGTGTAGCACTGGTGAATTGTGTTGTCTGGTGAGAGATGCTGATAGCTGAACATGCTATTTGATAATTTTTTGATTCCTTCTGGCTTAAAATGAAGGATGATTCACTGTATAGTGTGGAGATGCTTTCTTTTCACCCCTTTTCACTGTTAAAGCTGCTGTTTTGCTCCTTTTTCTTCACAAAGGTTGATATATTACTGTTGCATTTTATTTTGTGGTTATCCTTTGATGCATTTTTACGACTTTACATGTTTTAGAAAAGACACTGTATTAACCTGACATTTATTTAAATGATGAATTAATCATTTTTATTGTTCTCAACATTTTATGCTCATTTTTTTCTGTGTTAAGCTGTGAGTTTGATCATTTTAACGTACATGTAAATATTACAGATGCATAATTTGAATTTTTGCATATATTTTGAATTCCCTAAGGTAGATTTAGACAGTTTAGTTTTCAAGAAATGCTCTCTGTATACATAAAGCAGTGAATAATGCCTTTTTATATTAGATCTGTAAAATAAGAAGCAAGTATCTTTGCCCATTTTATTGTAGAGCCAGAAATCTCATGTAATAAAGAGGAAACACAGTTGTTCTACATATAGAGTGTTACCCCTTTCCCTTCTTTGTGTGTTTTCTTACATGTAATGTTGAATTAAGGAAATATGCAACTCATAGCAGTCTTCATTCCTTCCAGGAGGAGAGACTTCAGCATGCAAACCTTCGTCCGTCCGGCTTGCGCCCTCTTTTTCTTTACACACTGCTGGTCTTCAGATGGCTGCTCCAATGCCCCATACGCACCAGCAGTACAGTGACCGCCACCAGCCAAGCACTGACCAATCTGTTACGGTCTTACCGTACAGCGACCAGACACCACAGCTCACTGCCAATCAGGTACACTAACCCTACCCTACCCCAGCTCTTGCATTTCTTTTAGTCTGAATGTGTAATGTTACATGAATTGCAATACTTAATGTGATATGAAATTCTACTTCCCTTTTTTGCTGCTGTCACCAGGCAGAGTAGCTCCTTGTCAAATGCTCTCTCAGTGTAGCCAGTGCAACATTTTCTGTATTATTAGTTATAATAAATGGCCTATGATATTTAACATTAGGAATTTAGATTAGGCCCTGTTGCTTATAAAAGTACTGTGCATATTGTTTGTTTATTAAATGTTGTGATTTTCCCTTTTGATGATATACAGAGGCACATGCCCCAGTGCTTTCGTGACCCAACTTCAGCTCCCCTGAGGAAGCTCTCCATTGACCTTATCAAAACATACAAACACATCAATGAGGTTAGTTTTGATTTTCATTAGATGCATCTATCTATATCATCTGTTTTGTTACACTGTAAAACTTTGAACAGTTGTAAGTAATATGACATTTCTTCATGTGTGATCATGTGAATTGTTTCATTGTTAATTTTTTAGGTGTATTATGCAAAAAAGAAGCGACGGCACCAACAGGGTCAGGGTGAAGACTCTAGTCATAAAAAAGAGAGGAAAGTCTTTAATGATGGCTATGACGATGATAACTATGACTACATCGTCAAGAATGGGGAGAAGTGGATGGACCGCTATGAGATTGATTCCTTGATAGGAAAAGGATCATTTGGACAGGTACTTAACTATACACTACATGCATGCACACACACACTTTTTAGTACATGTAACAGAGAAAATTGTCTTGCTTTTGAAGAAACAAATGGTTAATTTCATTGTTTATAAATGACTGCAGTATATTTGATGCACCTATTTGAAGATGTTTTATGTGCAGTTAACATTCGAAGTGTTCATGTTTATTATTATAGAAACAACTCTGCTTTTACTTTTAGGGACATTAAAATAAACTCTTGTTTGCATCTGTAGGTTGTGAAAGCATATGACCGTGCGGAGCAGGAATGGGTTGCCATTAAGATCATCAAGAACAAGAAAGCTTTCCTCAATCAAGCCCAGATTGAAGTGCGCCTCCTAGAGCTCATGAACAAACATGATACCGAGATGAAATACTACATTGGTAAATTCACTTGTGAAATTTGCCTCTGATCTGACAAGACATAAAAGATAACTTAAAAGGCTTGTCCTGCATTTATTAACATTGTCACTACTTGTTGTTCAACAGTTCACCTAAAGCGTCACTTCATGTTCCGGAACCACCTCTGCCTCGTGTTTGAGATGCTTTCATATAATCTGTATGACCTACTCCGAAATACCAACTTCCGCGGCGTCTCACTCAACCTAACCCGGAAGTTTGCCCAGCAGCTATGCACGGCGCTGCTCTTCCTGGCCACGCCTGAGCTCAGCATCATCCACTGTGACCTGAAGCCTGAGAACATCCTCCTCTGTAACCCCAAGAGGAGTGCCATCAAAATAGTGGACTTTGGCAGCTCATGCCAACTGGGACAAAGGGTATCTAGCTTTCAGTTTTCCTTATCCACAACACAATGAGTATCTGCAAGAATGGCCCTGAGAAGCTGATAGTTGTTGCTTCTAAACATTAAGTGGAATTGATAGATGATTCATAGTTAACAACGTATACGGATTCTGACTGGCCATGTTGTCTTTTTGTAGATATACCAGTATATCCAGAGTCGCTTCTACCGTTCCCCAGAGGTGCTGCTGGGAATGCCCTATGACCTGGCCATCGACATGTGGTCCCTGGGTTGCATCTTGGTAGAGATGCACACTGGAGAACCTCTCTTCAGCGGAGCCAACGAGGTATAAGGAACTGAAGTATTACTCTGATTTGTTCTGTGTTGTGTTTTGTGAAATGACTTGAATGGCATTGAAAGTTCACTTTTCACTTGAGGTTTATCCTACAGATAGTCTCATGTAGACCTCAAAGATTGAGAAGTAGAGTTCATAAACCTAAATATGTCATTCAACACTCAGTTGTCAAGACTTTAAATTGACACCTTCAGTAGTTGGCCACATGCCTGAGCCAAAACATTTGGACAGTGAAGTCATCCCCAGATAACATTTGATGACATTTAGTTGCAGACACACATTTAAAATGATACAGTAACTTAATTGATTCATTTTCTTCCAGGTGGACCAGATGAACAAAATAGTTGAGGTTCTTGGTATCCCGCCTAATCACATAATGGACCTAGCCCCAAAAGCCAGGAAGTTCTTTGAGAAGCTTTCAGATGGTACATGGAGTGTTAAGAAGACCAAAGATGGCAAAAGGGTGAGGTTTTTGTTGTTGTTGTTTTTGTTTTTGCTGCGATTTGGCTTTACTTTAGCTTGTGTTCTCTTTATTGTCAAAACCAAGCCTGATTGTGTTAAGATATAAACAAGTAACAGCTGAGCAAATCTCTTAATCTTTGTGCACTCTGCCTTACACAGTATAAGCCTCCAGCCTCGCGGAAGCTCCACTCCATCCTGGGTGTGGAGACAGGGGGTCCAGGTGGCCGGCGGGCGGGGGAGTCTGGCCATGCTGTTGCTGACTACTTGAAGTTCAAGGACCTGATCCTGCGGATGTTGGACTATGACCCTAAGAGCCGCATCCAGCCCTACTATGCCCTGCAGCACAGCTTCTTCAAGAAGACTGCGGATGAGGGGACCAATACAAGCAGCAGCGTGTCTACAAGCCCCGCATTAGAACAGTCCCAGTCTTCAGGAACCACCTCCAGCACCTCCTCTAGTTCAGGTAACTGTCAGTGGTGAACTCTTGGGTGTTCATTTTATGTAATCAATTCATTTGCCAGTTGTTGTTATTGTTGTTTTCTAAGGCAACATGAGAAAAGTGTCATATCACTTCCTTACAACTATCTATTTGATAGGGGGTATTGATGTTGTGGAAATTTAAAACAGAAAACTAAAGCCATAGACCCTTCAGACAATGCCACAATGTGATTTAATTAACGTTATATAATCGTTTTGTAGCATTTCATGTATTTTGTGTGAAGCTGTTGAAGCTGCACTGGTGACATGTTCGTTCTACCCCCAGGAGGATCATCTGGGACAAGTACCAGTGGCAGAGCAAGATCAGACCCTACCCATCACCACTTGCACAGTGGAGGACACTTCGGCACGGCTCTGCCTGCCATGGATGGTGACAGCCTCTGCCCACAGGTCAGTAAGTCACCAGGAAGGATCTGCAGGAGTGGAGTTCTTGAGGTGGTTTCAAACAGAATGGTAAAAATTTGTCTACTAAACAAATCCTTTTAAAAATGTATAGATTTTTTTCCTAAATTGCTTAATTGATTCAAATATTGTGGTCTTTATATCCAATTTTATCAAACCTGTGCTTCCTGAATTGAGAATTATGTCAACTTTTTGTACCTCATGTCATTAAGCATACTGTAACTAAAGTGTCAAATGCCAAAGAAAAGAAAACCTCTGTATGATCTTGCAGAATATAATATAACACAAATGTAAAACTGTAAAAGTTTGCGTCCTTTTCCCACAACTGACCCTTCGCTTTGTTATTTGCTTGACATCATCAGGCAAGACAGCCTTACCCACCCCCGCTGGTGTGGGGAGGTGGCGTTGGACCAGAGTCAGTCACTGGAGAGACCCACCCAGTCCAGGAGACCACCTTCCATGTTCCCCCTCAGCACCCTAAGGCCCTGCATCCCCACTCACATACTCATCACCACCACGGGCAGATGATGGCTACGCGGCCACGCCCACGCCACTACACCTCCCCGACACACAGCTCCTCGACACAGGACTCCATGGAGGTGGTTCATGGCCATCTGTCCATGACCTCCCTGTCTTCCTCTGCCTCCTCTTCCTCTACATCGTCCTCTTCCACTGGGAACCATGGCAACCAGGCCTACCAGCTCCGCCATTTGCCTGCCGGAGCCCTTGACTTTGGTCAGAATGGTGGGCTGAGCATGGGGCTAGGTGCCTTCTCGAACCCACGGCAGGAGACTGGCATGGCAGCGCACCCTGCATTCTCCATGGGCACGAACACAGGGCCTGCCCACTACCTAGCGGAAGGCCACCTGGGCATGAGGCAGGGCATGGACCGGGAGGAGTCTCCAATGACTGGAGTGTGTGTGCAGCAGAGTTCTATGGCCAGCTCGTGACTGCACTGACATTTGGCTGTGTGTTCCCCCTGTGCGTCATTTTTAAGGTGGTGTTTTTTACTACAAGGTGTGTTGAGAACAAAAGCTGCTCACGTCAGAAGGGAGATATCACTGAACCGCTACTACAGAGAAAAACCTTTGTTAAAAAGTATATATGTAATTTTCATCAGTTTTTCTTTTGCAATCATTAGGCACAAAATAATACTGCGGAATAACCATAGTGAGATTGAGACATCCATCTTACCATTTCACCAGTTTCATGTAACCACCAAGTAATCACCATATGGTATTATGTGGCAAAATCTTCTAAGGAGCATTTCAGAGCGAAGTTTGAAGCTGTTTTGCAGGTAGCTGTTGGTGATGAAATGCTTGGCGTCCTCTTTTGGTTCAAACCGTGGACTGCCTGACATTACTGTTCCACTGGTTCTTAATTATTTTGCCCTTTTTAAGTGAAATTTCTCGTTAAAAGCTGCTTGTAAATCCTGTAGCTTGACAATGAGGGGAAGTGTTTGCGGTGATATTTCTTGTTGTTGGTCGGTATTGTGTAACTCTTGTTAAAGGGGAGCACATAGCAGTGGAGTCCCTATAGCGTGTGCTGGCCGGGTGGAGAGGAGACCCTGCAGGTGGATACTGACACCAGCTGGGTCAAAGGAGAGGGAAGCACCACCCCTCAGGCCTAGAGGCCCCTGTAGTCCTGCAAGCTGCAACCGGGCCCGGCACAGATGAGAGCAGCGATGGGCACGGGAGACGAAAGGATCCAGCCCAGTGAAAGGAAGACAGTCAGTGGCTGGTTCTAGATAACCCTTTGGCCTTATGACTCATGGACTTGGAAATGGGATGGAGCTGGACATTATCATTTGAATTAAGATGGCTTTTCTCTATTTTTCTCTCTAGACAGCCCTTAATTCTTTAAGGAAATTAAAACAACTTAGAAAAAGGTAAATAAGAATGGTAATTTGAGGCCTTTCTCGACAAAGATTTCTTCTTCAGCAGGGCCCCACATAACAGGGTCTTATTGTACACAACAACCTCCTAAACATTACTTCCTTGAAAATCTTATTCAATGGTTAAGGATTTTGCAGTGGAAAGAACTATCTATTCCAGAGTCTACCCTTTTATGTTTTGTTATTTTTCCCTTTTGCATGTAGTTCCTCATCAGAACCACCTGCACAAGTCTCTCCATCCAAAACATGGAAACTGAAGAAAAAAATGAGTTAAGTGACTGCCTTTTTTCTCCTCAAATTATGCTGTGAATTTTACAAGAATTTATTTTCCCTTTGGATATGTTTTTATACCAAAGCAGTTGTTTTATAGCATATAGGTGTCTGTAACCAATAATGTAGCAGTTCACCACTTTGACGCAAAGTTTATCAAGATCTTATTTTAACGTCAATACAAACAGCTGCAATATATTACTTTAGCAAAACTGGAGACCGTTGTTGAGACCGTTGGCTATTGTGTATTCTGGCCAGATTTGTTTGCAACGTTTTACCAAAACTGTTTCCATATTAATTGGTAGATTATTTTGGGAGTCTTTTAAAACTTTGGTATGTTAGAGAATTTGGTAGTTACTCTGCAGGCTCCGGAGTAGCAAGATAGAAGCTGATGGTTTAAAAAAAAAAAAAAAGGAGACTAATGCGTTCTATTTCTGTGTCGTCGTTTTTCTTTTGCCCCCATCATACTATTTCAAAGGGTTTTGCTGCCTTTCATACATCATTTGGTCAACTTGGCTAGTTTCTGCCATGAAGCAAGACTTTACGTCATTGTCTTGGCAGGGTAAGGATAATAGTGGCAAATCAGTTTGTGTTGAATGGTATTTTTCTGATTTGGTAGGGCAGATCCCCCATGATTGTTGTCCTATTCAAAGGGAAAGGGTGTCCGTCAGCCCACAGTCACATGCTTTGCCTAAGCAGACATGCATGTCCTCAAAACATTACAGTCAATAACCAGATTTTTTTTTATATCAGGGATTTTGAAGTGCTTTCTTTCTTCTGTTGCTCATTTTACCAGCTTTGAAAATTAGACAGAAAAAACCCTGCCCACAGCCACCTTTCAAAATTTAAGGGCAGGCCACAGGTCATGCTGTTGCCATTTTAAAGGAGAAACCATCATAAAGAGATCATGCTTGGTATTTCCACAAACACAAATGTAAAGCTACCTATATTGAGATTGGGGTTTTATCTGGATGTCAAGGTTAATTGCAAATTTGCAATCATTTTTCATACCCCGCAGAATTTGAGACATTTAGAAATTGCCAGTGGTTTTATTGCTGGCACTCATACTGGTACTAAACATTCCAAAAATAAAGACTGAAAAATAAAAAAAATTGACTGCAGTGACTCGTAAGTGTGCGCCTATTTCAGATCATGCTGATTGACCTCTTATTTAGAGCAGTTGTCATGAAATGCAGCCCCTTTTTAATAGTTGAAATAGAATTTATGTATATATTTATATTTTTTTAATAAAGGAAGTATAGAACTCACTACCTTGCTCCTGCTGGTATGTTGATTATGTTTGTCAATTTGGTGACCATTCAGTGGGCAGGAACTCCTGTTTTCTTAGTGGCAAAACCTTGCCTTTTGGCAAAGGTACTTGACTACATCAGGACAACACTATGAGGTAGGGTTTGAATCAAACAGGGAAAGCTAGATCTTCAAACCTTAATAATTTTCACAGGGTATATTGTAAGTGCATGTACATCACAAACCTTACTTTTTGGTTATATGAGAAGCACATGGTTGAAAAAAAGGTTCCATCTTTCATAAGCCTGTTGAGTTTGTGGGTTATACACAAACACGTATACTTGTTGACATATCTGAACACCCAACAGAAGTTGAAATCCTCTTATTTAATTTGGATTTATCCTTTTCATTTTTGATTTCACATTTTTTCACTTTTTTTGTACATGCAACATGCACTATAGAATTGAACAGCATGGGGGAAAGGATAAGTCCATGTATCCACAGATTGTAAGATCTAGTCAAGACTTTGCTGTGTTTATGACAATGCCCTTTGTATTATATTAAGACAGTCTTATGTATGATATATAAAAAGAAGTTAATTGAATTGCTCTGTGTGTCTTTATTGTGCTCTGACAAACTCCTGTCTGCATTAAGTACTTTACAAGAAGTGTTCACTTTTCACCCCAGCAACATAATCATACATAATCTCCATGAAGGCATGATCATGCTGTGCATTTGCTATACTTAACACTGCCATTAGTACATGAATGGACACAACAGAGACATAGAAAGAGGAAGCCATGTGCTGGATTGAACTTTATAAACTGAGAGGCGCCCCGAGTAAGCGGTCTGGCTCGTTGGTCTAGGGGTATGATTCTCGCTTCGGGTGCGAGAGGTCCCGGGTTCAAATCCCGGACGAGCCCTGTACCTTTTCCCGACGGTAAGAAATCTGTAAAATGCTGGCTGACATAGACTCATAAATACATTGTCTGTAAATGGAGTATTTGACGCACTTTCAAATTATATGATGACACTGTTTTTCCCTTTCAGTGCCTTTATGTGTATGCCTCTGTTATGATGTCGAGAAGGTTTTCAGATGTTGGTTCATGTCATGTCGAGTGGTTTGTCCAAAGATGAGGTCTGTCAGTTAATGTGACGTTTCCGCAACTTATCCGGATCAAATAGTAAAAAAAAAAACATCGAGGGCTCGTCCGGGATTTGAACCCGGGACCTCTCGCACCCTAAGCGAGAATCATACCCCTAGACCAACGAGCCAGATGACAAGCAATTGGCTTGTCCGCCGCTTTTTCCAACTAGACGAGGTACAGCTACATCATCGTTTCATCGCGCTTTCTTCCATTAATTCATCTTAAAAATAGGCGTTTGCAACGACAGCACTTACTGGAATGAACGCATTCATAGTCATGTTGTCAAGTAGCTACTGACCGAAGGGGACCAGCAAGACGGACGGGTGGAAGTGCATAATAACGTTAGCTACCGATTATTATTTTTCCGAATAGCTAGCCACCCGCTTTTTCTACATACAGACAGTTAATTTGCTTCATCAAAAAGGCTTAATCGCATGACAACGAGTGTGAATCAACCAGTGAAGTAAATACAATGTCAATCTACCCGTTCTTACCCTTATATCTAGCTAGCCTAGCTCCCCTCATGTAGTAAGTTAACAAGCAGCCGGTTGGTGGCAGTAGTGTAGCATAGAAGAAGAAGAGAACGCAGAAGAAGAAGAAGAAGAAGAAAGAACTCGTTTGGCTGTCTTGTAATTGGTCGATAGGTCTAATAGTGTCACACGAACAACCAATAGTAACCCCTCGTAGTTCAGGTTTGTCCAATCAGGTACCGTGTGGGCGGGACATCGTCCTGCAAAACGATCAACTCTAAATTCAACCGATTTGAATGTGTCGTATATCAAGTCGGCGCTGTTTGATAGTCGTTGACGGAAAACGCTTACCGGACACAGTTTGAGGTCATAGAAGTTGTCCGTCTGTGTTAAAAGGCATCTGCGTCCACCAAGCTCGTTAGCGACAGCGATAAAGTCAGCAGATGGTAGTAGTCGGGAAAGTTAGCTAAGCTAACCACCTAGCCTGAAGCATGCCGAATTTTTGCGCGGCCCCAAACTGTACACGGAAGAGCACACAGTCAGATTTGGCTTTTTTTCGGTTTCCACGGGACCCAGAGAGGTAAGGCATCGTTGACCAATTTAATGGGACTACTATTTAACCAGTCTCACTTCTGTTCTGAAACCACAACGTTAGCTTTTGGTAGGTTGGCTACGAACCATAGCAGGAGTGTCTTTCATTATCCAATACCAATGTACAAACAAACTGAAGCAAATGACTTCTTTGTTATTTAGCAGTAGATGTATATGCCAAGTCACATACGTCTGTTTCAAAATGAGTGTTTATGTGGTACATTAGGGTTAAAATTGCACTACGTAGTTGTAGAGAAGACATTTTAATCAGAAGAGAAAGAACTTTATTGATTTATCAGATAGTTATGTCCCTGTGATGCCCAAACAAACTAAATAAACAAACACTCTCTGACCTTAAAGGACAATACATTTTCATACTGCCACCTTTCTAGCTGCAAACAGTGTTCTTGGGACCTTATTTTCCTCAGAGAACAGCTTGTTTATTCACTTTTCTTGTATTTGAACCTCCCTAATATTGTGAATATTGCTCCAAAACGACATACTTCCCCTTAAGATTATCTTACTATGTGGTAGAATGAGTTTAGGTCAGCTTTGTGGGAAACTTAGACATCTTGTTAATGAGCACTTATTGTTTTCATTTGTTGTAGTCTAAGCAATGCACACTGCAGATTGAACACAATGACCATTTTCATATTTTAATATTAAACATTAAAGCATGACATATGTTATTAACAATGTATCACTAAGCCGGTGCAAAAACCATTCCCCGCCTCAATGTGACATTTGTCTCCATAGCTGTGATCAGCTCTTCATTATTTTGACTTGTCATTTGATCTATATAAACATGATGCACTGAAGTTTATACAGATACGGTTTCTGTGTCAACAAAATAACACTTCTGGTTCCTTTTCCAGATGCAGAATCTGGGTAGAGAACTGCCGCAGGGCAGATCTAGAGGCCAAAACAGCAGACCAGTTGAACAAGCACTACAGATTATGTGCCAAACACTTTGACCCAGCTATGGTGTGCAAAACAGTGAGTATTCCACACGACTCGAGCCAGCAGCCAGTTCAGCATGTTTCCATTTATTTTCCAAAAATGGCCTATATGAAATTCTTGTTTTTCAGAGTCCCTATAGGACTGTATTGAAGGATACAGCTATTCCAACTATATTTGACCTGACGAGCCATCTGAAAAATCCTCATACGAGACATCGCAAGAGGATTAAAGAACTGGTGAGAAAAATGTTTATTAGCTAATTGATCAAGCCCACATTTTAAGTGTAATAGTCTGACAAACTGTTGCCTGGTTATCTTTTTTTTTTTAATCTCAGACTGAAGAAGACTTAAAGAAGATTAAAGAAAGGAGATGTAAGTAAACACAAGATTTCATTTTGGTCATAAATGTTAGATATTTGCATGTTCAGTATCATTTAACTTAACGTGATCACGCTTTCTTTCTTGATTTTCTCCCTCAGTGGCTTCCTCTATTGAGCAGCTTAACTGCAAAAAAGACGCAGCGGCTGAGGACAGCACAAGCACCAATGACGATGAACCTCAGCTGTCCACAGAGGAGAGGGCGTTTCGTGAATACCTAAGGTCGTTGTTTGAGGTTTTGGTCATGTTAGGAAAACAGAGCATCCCATTCATGGCTGAAAAAACGTCTGAGGTTGAACGCATGTCCAACAACTTCCAGGCCCTTCTGGATTACCGCATGAATGCCGGAGATGAAGCCTTGAAGAAGCGGTTTGAGGCGACAGCTGTGAACACAGAATACTGCTCTGCCACCCAGCAGAGCCAGCTCCTGGACATCTGCGAGAACACGGTGAGGGAGGAGATCCTGATGGAGGTGAGGGAGAGTCGCTTCTTCTCCTTAGTGACGGGTGACCTTGTTGAATTTGCCGGTGAGAAACACCTGCCTCTATTTTTACGCTTCGTGAATCAGCAGAACACCCTTCGAGAGGAGTTTGTGGACTTCTTGCTGTTTGATGGTGACGAGACTGCACTGGTGGAGAGGCTGGAGGCCCAGCTGACCGACCGTTGGGGGCTCAGCATGGAGGACTGTCGTGGTCAGGCCCACAAGGCCACCGGCACTACCACCACCAAGATGAAAGCTGTGGCAGTACTCCTGATGGAGAAGTATCCCCTGGCATTGCACATGTCGTGCTCTCACATGGCGCTTAACATCCACCTGGCCAACAATCTGCCTTTTCCCAACGTCCAGGTGGTCATGGAGACTCTGAGGAGGATCGGTGCTTTCTTCAGAACCCCGCTCACTCAGGACGAGCTGGAGACGGCTATCTTTGCTCACTTCCAGAAGAATGAAGAGAAGGGAAGTGTTCTGAAACAAGCCTGCGGTCCGGGATGGACAGAGCAGCACAATGTCTTTGACGTGCTGCTCGATATGTTGCCGCCCCTGCTGCTGTGCATGGACAACATACGGGAGAACGCTGATGGGAAATTTGCTGAGGCGACCACTGCGGACGCGTATTCAATCGCAGAAACTCTCGCTGACTTTGAAGTCATTGTCACAGTCGTCATCTTAAAGAACGTTCTCGTATTCACCAGAGCCTTCGGGAGGAATCTCCAAGGGGAAACGCTCGATGTTTTTTTTGCCGCCAACAGTCTAACCGCTGTCCTGCACTCACTCAACGAAGTCAATGACAACATCGATGTCTACCATGAGTTCTGGTACGAGGAGGCGGTGAATGTGGCCAACGTTATGGAGATTCCCGTGACGATTCCGAGGCTGTTTCTCCGTAAACAGCGCGCAGCAGATGTGGGCGAAATCCAAGCAGAGGCGTACTTTAAGGAGTATGTGACGGTCCCTGTTATCCATGGTGTCATGCAGGAGGTGGAGGACATGTTCTCTGAGTCCAACCTCAAAGCTCTCAAGTGCCTGTCACTCGTCCCAGCCGTCATGGGCCAAATGAAGTTCAACACCACCGAGGAAAACTACGCCGACGTCTACCGCAACGACCTCCCCAGCCCTGACACGCTCGCGGCGGAGCTTCACTGCTGGAGGATCAAGTGGAAGCACAGAGGCAAAGAGGTGCGTCTGCCCACCACCATCCACGAAACCCTCCAGCTGCCGGACGTCAAGTTCTTCCCGAACGTGAACTCCTTCCTCAAGGTGCTCTCCACGCTGCCGGTGCTGAAGTTAGAGGAGAACAAAAGTGAAACGGCGAGCGAGCGACTGCAGGCGTATCTTGACCGCACGTCCACCAAGCTGTGGAACAAAAGCCTCGCCATGCTCAACATTAACACTCACGTGAAACACGACTTGGACGTCATGGTGGACAAATACTGCAGACTGTATCCAGAGGACGATCCTGATCCTGAAGCTGAGGAGGAGGTGATGAAGTGATCTGACACTGACGCTAAGCATCGCCGATCTGGAACAAAATGAAAGAAGCGGATACGATGTCAGACATTAACACATCCACCGTTAGTCACTCATTTATGCTTTCGATACCTGGATACAAGGACTAATCATTTTAATGCTGATGTAAAGAAAGTAATGGATGTCATTTGTACTCTCTCCTCGAGGTTGATTTGGTGGAAAAAAAAAAAAGATATTGCCATGGTTTGGTTCTTTGTCAATACATATTGCGATATCGAAAAGCACGTTTGGTGGGACAGATAAAAATAATACTTTCATAATAATGAGACATTTATTTGGCTCTGCACTAAACCAACATGTCTTCTTACAACAAGATCTGTAGACGAGGACATCTCTGCAGCACCACAGTTCATTTAACTGTATCCAAACATTGCAGTTTCTCGAGATTTGGGATATTTTACTTTCAGTTCGTTTTGCGATTAATCATGCAGCCCTGTTAGACATAATATTTCTAGAATGATTGGGGTCTTTGGAAGGGGAGTACATTTTGTCCAAACGACCAACTTAGGACCAGTTTTTTGTATAAATTGATCAAGAATGATTGTGAACGGTGGCTTGCATGTCACTCACATGCAACACACTCCCCATTGATCCAAAAACTCTTAAATCGGACTAAATGGTAATGTCTCCTGTTGATTAGTCATTGGAAATGAGAACTGTGCAAGTTTTGCTTTTGTATCGAGCAGTGAGAGTTGCAGCGTGACGCGTTTGAGTCAGATTGTCTCGCTTGACACGGTGATGTCGATGCTGAAGCTAAACATTGTGCAGCCCTGATTCAAAAGCATGACAGCTCAATCTGGCATGTTGTTAATAAGTGAGTGAAGGAAGAAAAACATTAAGACAGATACTTAATACCTCATGGAGACTCAATAGAAATTGCATCACTGCAGAATGTCCAGAGATGTAAACCAATGTCGAGAGCATAATCTGTAAATACAAAGTTCTGATTCTTTGTCAGGCTGTTTTCTGATAAAATGAATCTCCCCTGTAAGTATTTTGTAACATTTTATATTCCTTCGTTTTCATTTGTGTTCAGTGTAGTATTCTCTGACGGCCATAAACGCCTCTTTTACTGTCATCTTTGATTTTAAACGTGAAGGCAGAGTTGGATCTCGATCCCTCTCCGCCGACTGTGAGGCAGGAGCAGCACAAGAGGGAGCAGTTACACCGACATCAGCAGCAGCACGCCTGGATCGCACTCACTGGGAGGCCATGTTTGTTTTTGGTTTTTTTTAGAATAAGAAAAAAAAAAAAGCTTGTGATGCACTTCTTCTTCTTCTTCTTCTTCTTCTTCTTCTTCTTCTTCTTCTTCTTCTTCTTCTTCTTCTTTCCAGATGACAATACAAATCCTGATGTGTAGCGTGTTTGCCTCGTGTCCTGTTAAATTGTGATCATTATTTATGCCAAGACTGTTCCTCTTCTTTCTTGCCAATGTTTTATTGTGACATTTTACACACACCTTCAAAACCTGTTTACAGTTTAGTGTAATAAAACCTTTTGTTTGTAACTCTATTTCATGTGTGTTTCCTGCAACACCCTCGGCCATTTCCTCCCCACATGCAACAACAGCAGGCCTGCTGCTCCATCCTCTGCGCTGTGAACCTGGGTGTCCTCTGTCCTCTCGGCCGTGGCGGCGCAGGGGTTAACCGTGTCTCCTCCCTCCTCTGCTGGCCAGACGGTGACGAGCTCAGGTGATAGTTCACCGTGCGCAACTCGCGGTGCAGACCCCGGGCATCACCCAGCATCACACAAATGTGGGTGGGGTCGCTTTGATGCGCAAACCAGACGGCAATGTGCGCTCCACGGCGAATGCCCGAAGTCCGCGTAAACTTCCAGTGAGGAGAACAAATAGCCTGCGGAGAGGAGAAGAGAAGCGGGGGGAGGCGTGGGGGCTCTACTTCCTTGTAGTCTCACGGGCAAATGACTGGTGAGATATTGCATAAAAGCAAGAAGGAGGAATAACCCTGACTGGGCAGAAACTCAGAGGGTACAAGGCGAGGAGCGCTCGCAAGTCTTCGAGTCGTGAGTAGGACGCTTATTAGCACGTTTGTCTGGTCTTTCTGTGCACCTTTCCTACCCTCGCAGCATCCCGCTACCCTGCCGTCATGGCATGGCCCTGCATTACGCGCGCTTGCTGCATCAACCGCTTCTGGACCGAGCTGGACAAAGCGGACATCGCGGTGCCTTTGGTTTTCACCAAATACTCGGATGTGGCCGACGTGCAGCATCTCCCGCATCACCCGCAGCCCAGGCAGAAGAGGGCCGGCGCCATCGCCATAGAAACCCAGCCGCATCCCGGCGAGCAGGAGGCAGGGAAGGCACCGCCCGCGACGGGTGCCGCAGCGGGCAAAGATGGCTCTAATGCGTCCGTCATGCGCCAAGACTTCAAGGCGTGGAGAGTGCGCCCCGAGCCCAGCTGCAAGCCCAGGAACGAGTACCAGCGCTCCGCGGCCCCGTTCAACAACGAAACTCAGTATCAGAAGGACTACAAGCCCTGGCCTATACCGAAGAAGCACGACCACCCCTGGATCCCCAAACCGAGCCCCACCGGCGGGCCGGAGCGCAGCGCGGGCGGCGGCAAGCTGGAGCACGCTGCCGCCGAGGCCGAGAGCGGCGTGGAGAAGAGCGAGATCGAGGAGAAGCTGCAGGAGAAGGAGACCAAGGAGGTGGCGAAGAAGAGCGTGAAGAGGGAAAAGTCGGCGGAGAGGAAAGCGGGTGAGAAGTCGGAGGCGCAGCTGGGCGCAGATGGGAGCGCCGAGCAGAGGAAAGGCAGAGCAGCTGCAGACGCGCTGAACAGACAGATAAAGGAGGTGATGTCGACTTCCAGCAGCTACAGGTAAGAGAGGGACGCGTCCTGCAGCAGCAGCAGCAGGGGAGGGAGACACGTGTTCATTTATTCTAAGACCACTGGAATAAAAGTTCTGTGACTTTTATAATTCTCGTCAGTGCTGCATTCAAGTGCCCTCTGTTACACAACACCTGAACTCTTACGTGCCACCCTGCTCTGTCCAGTGATACCATTTAGACAATCATCAGAGGATATTTGATGTCTCTGGTTACAATCTCCAGTGATTTCCAAAGCAAACAGATGAAGGCTGCATTATTGATTTTCTGCTTTATCCTCCCTAAGAGTACTACTGAATCAATGCAGCAGGCCATGAATGAGTACAGCCAGTAAAAAGGGTCTCAGTGTAATCATGTGTCTTGGCGTGCGTGTGTCTCTGCACAGGCTTCCTCCGAATTGGATTAAGGATGCATAATGCATGCCAGTTAACAAGACTCACTGGCTTCTTCATGAAATATTCTAGTTGACATATAGTGTACCAGTGCCCTAATTATTCTCTATTTTTTTAAATTTTTTTAGAGATAAACCTATTCCAGATGAACAAGACCGACATAAATTTAATGTTTAACCTAATTTATATGCAATGAAACCACATTTTTATGACATACTTAATGAAATGTGGGATAAATAATATGAGCAAGTTTTACAGAAGAAAAAACCCAGACATGAAACAAATAAGAGATGTTCATGGCCTTTATCTTTGAACAAGACTCTTATATGTTTGATAAGAAAACAAGCTTCTTTGTTACATTTAGGCAAGCAAGTAATTGTTAATAGAAAATTATGTTTTATTTCTACTAATAAGAAACAAAACAAAATTGATTAAACACTGCATTTCGATATATAAAAATCGTTTTCATTTTTTTTTCCTGTCCTTCAGCAGTTTATATTTGTTTTTGTGCATGTAAAAGATCTTGAAAGTTAGAAAGGTCAAAGTCCACACCAAGAGAAACTCCTCTCTCCCACAGGAAACGCTGCTCCTGAAACGCCTCACCTTTAAGCTGTGACCTTGTGACATCACACTCTGTCACCATGTCACACATTTATAAAATGATTTTTTTTGTTGTTGTTTGGCATGTAAGAATCAATTTAACACAGTTTCTCTTTTATTTTAATAGTGCTGTTGAGTCAGACGTGTGTCAGCTGACCAATCAGAGCAGACTGGGTATTCAGGAGGCGTGGCCTTATAAAAACATTAGCTAAAACAAAGTGTATCAGAGCTGCAGCACTGGCAGTATGAGACAATTGATGTGTTTTTGGAGCACTAAAGCATCTAAACCTATTCTAGTTGTCACCCAAAACAAAATTATGAACCAGAAAAGCAGAGTCGAATATGTCTAATTTAATGTTTAACACCAGGAAGAGTGTTACCTCCTCTTAATCCATCATAAGTGACTTTAAAAACACTCCATGCTGCCATGTCGAAGCTCACAGAGCTTGGGAAGCAAATCTAAAAGATCGAATTTTGACATCAGTGCTAAAAATAACATTTAGCCAATATGGAGAAATTAATAGGCCAACAGGATCCTGTGATATAAATCATGCACTCAGCAAGAAACTGGCAGCTCTGCATTGTCTGATGCTGAGCTACAGTCAACATGAGACATTATAAATGAGAGAAAAAAAAAAAACAGTGTCTCTTACTGTCCATACATGTCTGGTTCAATTTAGTCTTTCCAGGTTTGTAAGTGGACAACAGATTATATTAAACTGCACTCAGAGCCCTGCTGCTATTGATGTGCATATGACATATAACATGAGACAAAACATAACTAGCAAAACTTGTCAACTTGTGATTTTTTATCGCACTGTCAAACTGGTTGGCTCATGATATGTGTCATATGATGTGTCAGATCATAACTGGGATTACATTGTTACGAAATTTCCAGGTGAAGTGGTAATAAAAGTAATCCTAAACTGCAGCCGCACAATCCCTTTGTGTTCGCTTTTTCCTAGAACTGAGTTCAAGGCGTATAAGGATGTGAAACCAGTGAAGCCCATCAAGGCTCCATCTCAGTATAAACCCCCGGCGGAGGAGACCAGCCTGGAAACCAGTTACAGCGCCACATACAAGGGGGAGCAGGTCAAGGTCAACCCCACCGACAACAAGGTGGTGGAGCGCAGGAGGATACGCAGCCTGTACAGCGAGCCCGGCAAGGAGCCTGCCAAGGTGAGAGGTCAACACACAGATCCATTAATGTTAGCGCAGGTCTGTGAACTATACTGCTACCACCATGAGATTCCTTTAAGAACAGTGAATCATAGCCGTGTCTAAAACTTAATTAGCCCTGTTATAGCCAAGGTTTAGTGCTTTGTGATTAACACACTGTTTGTCAATTTGACTTTGCTTTGAAATTGAGCTGTTACTCACCGGACCCTCTCCTGCATAAATGTTTTTTTTTATTTCACATGCCATCCATTGTTGTGGCCTGATGGCAGGTGATTTGTTTCTCTGATTTATTGAACACACTGAAAAATACGGCTTCATTTTTAAATTTTAAGATTTTCTTAAATCACACAGCAAACACCAATCAAAAATACATTGTGATATCAGTCCATCATGCAGGTGAATCAGTCTGTAAAATGTTTAAATAGTGAGTCTTTGTACATTTTTACTAAACAAACAGTAATGACCTGATTGCCCAAATAAATGTTGTTAAATGGACATTTCCGCAAACCACAGATATATTGAAATGTTACATTTCTTGATGTTCAATCTGCAAATTATGTTGTGACAAAGCTGAACTAAGGGCCAAGCTAAAAACATCCAGTGGTTTCACACTTCTAAATGTTGAGAGGCCATTTTCTCTCGCCCACCTTAAGATTTCAGGTGGTTTCGCGCTTACAAATATCGAAGCTCTGTCTTGAACGGTGGTCTCTCGCTCGACAGTGGTCTTGAGCAGTGGACTCTCACAGCTGTTTTGAGCAGTGATGTCTTGCCTAGCTAAAAATACCCAGCGGTGTCTCGCCAGGCAAGTATCCAGTACTGTGGTTTGCAGAAAGTTACAATGCCAACATTATTCTGGCAACTTTATGATGTGCAAATTTAACATACCAACATATATAGAATATTTATTGCATAATTTTGAAATGTTACACTTGTATCCCAACTTTGGATTATCCTTTATTTGAAGATATTTTTAACATGGTTTGTTGTGTGCATGTTAGCGACAGCTCATACAGGAAAATGGTTAATCTTGTGTCTACAGTAGTGTGTTCATATGGCCACTCCCTCTCTCATTCTTGTAGGACGTCTCAGAGACTGAGAGCAGCTCTGTTCTTAATCTGCTGTAGTCAGGTGTGTTCTCTGTTTCTTCTAGAAGGCATGGAGGCTGACCTCAAAATGATCAGACGCAAACGTGCATACTGTACACACACACACACACATAAACACACACACAAACACACACACACACAGTATGCGCCTTGGCCAGTACGCGCCACAGTCACATGTATCACCCAGCTGCCAGATGCAATCCTGCAAAAAGTATCTGCCACATCTTCACTGTTTGCCCACCTCTCAGCCTGCACCACCCACCACTCTTTACGCAGCTTAGTGGTTTAAAAAAAAAACTGTCCATATTCTGTGGGTTTACGCAGGAGGGTGGATTCATTGATAAATGGAAGAAACAAAGAATCTGAGATGATATTACCAAGAATCAAAACTAAAGAGATGGATTCGTTGCATCAGCGAAAGCCAAGAAGATAAACCCTCTTTTTCACATTTGATTAGTTTACATTTAAACAGTTATGTGCTGTTTGGAGCTCTATTTTGGTGATGAGGCATGGTGCAAATTACAAGAGGCAAATTCAAAATTGTTTTTTACATGTCTGCAGACAATTGGTTCACCATCATTTTGACTGCATACAAGTGGGTGGAGAGGCACAGCGGAGTGTGTGCCGGTGGTAGCAGCAGGTGGTCTAGAACGCCTTGGCTATCAGGACTTGGGAACACTTGTTTGCAAATGATGTGATCCTTTACGCTTATCACATTCTTCGAGTCAAATTAATATGGGTTGAATCGAATCGTATAGATTCGATTGCACTTTTATCATTTCAATGGTCATGAATAACACAGTCCCCTTCTACAAATATCCCTCCTCATTTTAACCAGGCTACCTTACTTTGCACCACAGTCCTTTTACTCACAGAAATAGAGCCCTCCATGTTTACTGTCAGAAACAGCCTTTTTTCTCCCACAAACATTTGTCATCCCTTACAATATACATGTTTTTAAGGTTTATTTATTCAGCAAAAGTTGAGCATGTTTGCAGCTTTTTGCTGTGCACTAATTCATTTATACAACTTGAATGTTTGAGGACTCATCAAGAAGTCTTTAATTGTTGTGCAGAACGATCACCAACATTGTCCCAGTCAGTAATGGAATTTCTATCAGCAATCATCCAGTCACATGTCTGCTTTACAAACATATAGGTTTTGCCCCAGTGTTTATGGTTGGAAAACGTTTAATTATTTAAGGCGTAGGACTAACATCATGTACTAATGTAAACCATGTATGTTATGCGTTCTTTGAAGTTGATTTTTATAGAAAAAATGCACGACCCACTGTTCTATAAAAGGAAAGGCACAAATACACCTTTTGTGCTGTGTCTTTTTTTCTTTTCTCTTCATTGCACTAACCACATAAAGCAAATATCACCGAAATCTTATGGTGTCATTTGCCTGTCATTATATTAAGTAACAGGAGAAAAAAAGGTACGTATTGCATGTTAAGAGAGGACCTTGACATGATTTAAAGCCTCCATGAATTAAGCAAACATCTAAAGGAATAGTTTGACACACTTTTGAAATGTGCCTATTTGCTTTTTTGCAGAGAGTTTGATGTTACGATTGATACATGTTGTTCAATATGAAGTTAACGCCAGCAGCTGATTATCTTAAATATTTAAATTTCTGAAGTCTTGCTGTCATGTGAAGGCTCCAAGAAGTCACTGCTCCCAGCCAGGAAGTACTTCCCCATAAAACACTTTTTTCCCCTCTAGAAGGGATGGAGCGAGCTGTTTCTCACTGTTTCCAGTCTTTATGCTAAGCTAACAGACTGCTGGCTGTAGCTTTCATATTTTACTGACAAACATGAAAATTGCAAGAAAGCAAATATGTCCACTTCCCAGGATATCAAACTATTGCTTGAACGTCAATCTAAGCCTCACTGACTTGTGTTTTTGTGAATTCAGTCTCAGTACTTTCACCTCTCTTCTCTTCCAGGTGGATAAACCAGTGTCTCGCACCAAACCAAAAAAGACGCCGACAACAACAACAGGGAAGATGGTGAAAAAAACTAAAGAGAAGCAGATTGCCAGCTCCCAGTCAGCCAAGAAGAAGCCGTCTTCGGGCGCCGCAGAACCCAAACCGGGCGGAGTCGTCGCCACAAAGAAGAGCAAAGAGATCAGCAACAGACTGGCCGAAGCTAAGCACTGAAAAGTAGTTCACGTCTGCACCCTTCGACCAAAGGCGACTTGACGAATGAGGCAAACTTCTTCCCTTTGGTTTCTTTTCCTGTTGTTTTTGCCATCCTGTCATATATCGTTCACCTCTGAATGGGCACCAATGTTGAGCTTTTAGACTAATGCAAATGATTCCACTGTGCGTGTGTGTGCGAGTGTGTGTGTGTGTCGGTGTGTGAAAGTACAGTGTGATGTGATTCCTTGTGTTTTGGTGCACTGAACCGCTTTATATTATTGAGCACATAATTTGCACATTATTTATATGAGTTCTGTTTGGCATCGAGCTATAATGGAAAAAAGAAAAAAAAAGCCATCAGTACACATATGCGTGTATGAAAGGGCATTTTTACCTTCGTCTGAATGGATGACAATTCAGATCAATATTAAAATGATTGTAGAAAAACAAATGTCGAGGGGGGGGGTGCTTTTTCTCTGAGAGGTTTTGTGAAAGTACAAAATCTGTTTTACGGTTGCGTTTCCTAGTTACAGTGCCTCCGCTGTATGGTCCTGGTTTTCATTTCATTGTTCTGGATGATATCTGGTTTCATCAGTTTGGTTGCTAAGGAACCAAATGAACTGTAATATAATTGCTACGGCTTGCATGCAGGACCCCTGTTTTTCAGTTGAGTAGCAACATTTTAGCAGACTAATATTGTCACTGTCACATTTTAGCTTGTAAATCGAGCCATTATAAAGATAAATGTATTGGGGCGAGAACCTTTTTCGAAATATAATGCATGCGTAGAAAATAGATTCTGGTCACACCGAAAAAAGTACATACAGTAACAAAAAAATCATAGTCTAGTGGCTGTTAAAGCTCTGAAATAAAACACACCAGCAATATGGTTTCACCCACAAACATGTTTCTTGCAAATCTAAATGGAGATCCTTTGATTTACCAGGAATACTGCAGTTCAGCGATGACTCAGTGTTTTGTGACATTGTGCTCCATCCTCTCCCTCTGAGCTGTGACGCTGTAACACTAAAACAAAAGATGCACACAGGCCTGTAAAAAAGAAGACCTGGCTCTGATCTCTCCAGGTGTTGAAGGACAAGGAATGGGCCAGGACTTGTAGTTCAGCTCTTTAAAAAAAAATGCTGCTGTCTGAAGAAAAAAAAAAAAAGAGGCGCAAATCACCTCTGCTCAATGTGAGTGTGACATGTTTCTACTGAAAATGCCATCACACACCCTTCCCTCTCTGGTTGTGAACTCAGTCATGCACCGTGATGCCCTTCAGCGCCAACATGGCTGCAGAGCGCGAGGGCCCGAGTCGAGCACTAATACCCACCGTGAGTCTGCTTCCAGTTTCAGCTTCAGTGTGTGTATGTGTGAGTGTGAGAGCGACTTTTCCTTGTCTGACCTCTACAGCCTGCTGCCTGCTATAGCATCAAGTCTGACCCAACCACCAGACGTGCTGCTATGCACTCCGACACCCTGGTGCTATATCTCTCGTCTGGTTTGGACTGTGTGTGTGTGTGTTGTCAGACCGGAGTGAAATGATGATATGACAGTGTCATACCGCTGCAGACATGTTGTGAAATTGTGCTTGTACTCTCAGCTTGCTCCGAATGAACTCCGATTAAAATGATGATACAGAATCTTCGTGTCGTGACTTATTGTATCCTGTGTGTTTCATACGTTTCATACGTCACTCAAAAATAAAACAAAACAAAAAGGTTAAATGAGAATTTGTATTTTATTTGATTTTTGGTTCATGTAAGAACATTTGACTACCACAGAAAGAAGAAGTAATTTACCTTTATTCGATACATTCTCTCTCTTGTAAACAGTGAGATAACACTTGTACTTCTTAGTAATATTAAAATATCCTTTTCTGACTTGGCAGCAATATGCTTCCATATTATGTCCTAATCTTCCACTTACATTCCTTTGCATCACCACAACCTGAGCTGATACTTAAGGGTGCAACACGTGTGAATTTAAGCTTAAAACATTCATACATTAAAATCATGAACAGACATTCATGATCTGGCGATGAGATATCTACTGAAGTTAGCGTGCTAACCAGCTAGCCCCGGGCCTGAATATATCTTTCTCCCAGATGTCTGAAGCTCCTGTGTGACTGGTGTAAACACCTGCATTCACCTGGCCATCCAGCTAACATGCTAACAGTAGCTACTACAGTCATGGGTGTAGATACAAATGCAGCATCATGCTCACTGTGATGGTGTCATTTTGAAAGATAAATGGACACGTGTCTAAGCAGATAGATGCATGTATCTGCTTAGACATAAAAAGCATTACAAAATTGGATTGGAAACTATATGGAAATTGTGTCCAAGCAAATTTGGCTCTAGATTACAGTAGTCAAGCAAACTGAATTACTTTTTTTTTTTTTTTTTTATCTTTGCTGGTTTGTAACAAATCTATTATATTCTTAGTGAAGTCTGGGAAGTTATTTTCCAGGCCTGGATTCTGCCCCCACAGCTCCCCTGGAGGTCAAACTAAGTGCAGTATGAATGGGAGTGTTACAGGGAGTGTGCATGTTGTGCCCTGAATGTTTCAATCCTAAAAAAAGTCAGCACACATTTGGAGCCCTTTACAGCATGTTTCTCTTAATGTGAGATGTCATCGGTGCATTGCTCACTCCTTGTTTTTTTTTCACAGTTCAGGGATCAAAACTAAGAGATGCAAAATGGCCTCATCTCAAAACCAAACATTCATACAAAATGAAGCAAAGGTCACACGGAGAGGGAAAACATTATTTGTTCATTTTTTAGTTCAGACACTTGCTTTTGCTTTTGGATGCTGGTGGTAATTTTCCTGTGAATCAGTCATCCTGACATAAAACTGCATGAATAATTCAGTTGTTATGGGCCCTTATGTTTGCAGAGCAGCATGAAATATTGAATAACAGATCAGCGATGGCTCTGGAGCTGCCGAAGCGCTGTCCCTTCTCTAAAAGACTTGTCTGGCTGATAACAGTCTCACCTACAAAGCTTATTATGTTGTGTTGAAAGGGAAGAAGAGAGATCTCATACCCTTCGACTTTGTGTGAAATGTACTACGTTTCCATTTCTGTCTCGTTGGATCTGTCATATAACACAAAGATTACACTTGTAACCATAAAAATTGCCTTTAGGTTTACCTTTGTATGTGTGTCCTATATATCATGTGAGAGGCCACAGAGGAGTTTCCAGTTTATGAGTCTGATCAAACTGTTCTTGGACAAAAAAAAACGTGCCAGCCTGATCGATATCTGGATTAAAAAGGTACGTAACAAAATAAATGGTTATTTTCATAACCTGCATTGTCGATATCAGTGCACAATATTGTGAGACTTGCACGCACCCTCATAAAAATATTATATTTTTTGGACAGGCAAGACATGGTACAGTGTGGTGCTGATAGTCAGCATATAAGGACCTCTAGTGGTGAAGAACCACTGCTGCCATAGCACTGAGGATCAAAAGTAAGGAGGCTGCAGGAAGCCACAGTGGGGACAGTTGTGTTGCTGTCTGCATCAAGGCTGGGGTGGATGGATGGATAATGTTTTCTACATGAAAAGGAAATATAACAAGCAAAATAACACAAATCACAACACTATGTAAAACCAACGACTGAATTGATAGAGTAAACCATGTCATCATACCACAATCTTGGCATTTCTCTCAGCTCCCTCCTCAGGCCTTCCTGAAATTAGAAGTCTAAGATGAATACAAATAAACATAAAGATAGTTGATGGAATAGCTATTAACCAAATAAATTAAGATATTCAAGTCTTTATGTAAGCTTATGTTTCTCTCTCCAGAACTCAGCAATGCAAGGAATGTTTTAATAACAGGTCTAACAAATCTACATTGTACATTTTAAAAATGGACTTTACTTTATAAAGGTCAGGAAACCGATTACTACAGAATCATTAAGTTAAGTAAATTTAAATTGTATGAGCTAAAAACTTTTAACAACTTAAAATTATAAGTCTGCGTTACTTGGTAATTTGAGGTTATCAGTTTCCTCAAAGTAAGATCAATTTGTCAGATTCTACAGTGTACATATATACACACCATTTATTAATGATAACAACAAGTTGATATTATCCTACTGAATGAAAACAGTTGGCAGAGTTTCAAATTTGTCTCTAAAAAACCTGAATACACGTATTACATACTCCAGTGTCATGTTGATGCACTCCTGTACAGCAGGTGGCGGTATGTTTCTCTTGTCACTCGGTGTTTTGAAATAACAGACGAAGAAGAACGACTTCCGCTTTGAGCTCTCACTGACCGGAAATAAACAAACCGAGACAAGCTGAGAGGAGGGAAGAGATAACAGAGCTGCTGCAGCTAGTGACAGTAAGACCCGTAAGAAACATTTCCAAGCGTCTGAAACATTAATGTGTCTGTACAGCTTCTCTGTTTAAATATTATATGTGTATCATGTTCAACGGTTAAAACAATGTTGATAAACGTTTGGTGTTTAGGACAAAAAGAGAGGTTTGACAGGTTCAGCGGGAGCTAGACTGTTAGCCAAAATACTAACTTTTCTATGAACACAACACACTAAGCTACATATAAACACATGTTTGCTAGTTTACTTGGTTCGTAAAAGATTGTAAATATTGTGTTGGTCATTTAACTTTTAGACAGAAATATAGACTAGTAGTCTGTGATAGATAATCAGCTAACCCGAGCTAAAGTCGGTTAAACATTTAAGTTCTACTCAGTGAAACTGCTTCTTAGCTGAGGCATTTTTTGCTCATAGTTTATTTCATCTCTCTGTTAAAATGTCTGTTTCTTTATGTGCTGATGTGCAGGTGGTCTGGATTGTGTGAGCAGCACACACTGCTCTCCACTATGATGACAACGAAAAGACTGGACAATTTCGAGGTGGCCTGTGAGTGGGATTCATGCGACTTCAAGGGCCACACCATGGAGGAGCTGAGTGATCACATGTCCCTGCATCTAAAGGACTACCTGGGAGACAATGATGCCTTAGAGGAGCTGGGTGAGTGAGGAGGCTGGGAGATGTTCCTGAAAGCAATTAGGCAAGGTCATTCTTGTTCATCTCAATGAGATCCAGATCTCTTTTGCACTGGAGACCTTACACTAGAAAACAACAGTCTTGGAAACAATCACAGAAATCTCTACAACTTCAGATGTCCAGTGTTAAATGTGGGGTTTTGATATGTAGCTAATCGTGGGATCTCATTTTTAAATTTGACACACAGATGCACTTTTAGTAAGAGATGTTTAAGAGATGAAACTACGTAGTGTTCCTCTTAATGGAGTTTTTCTGAGAGTTGTTTCATTTAGAGAATATGTAATGAAAAGCAGGGTGCAGTTGTAAAGTGTCACAGTTTAGATGTGATGCTGAAGGCAATGTGCTTGAAAAGTGCATCAGTTTCATTTAAAAAAGCTGTGTAAAACCTGCTGTCCTTTCTTCATTGCAACAACTCTTCCTTCTCTTTGTTTAGATGAGTTTGCTTGTCTCTGGAATGGATGTGAATTTTTGTCCATGGGAAGCCTCGCAGAGCTGGAGGTCCATGCTTACTTCCACAACTATCACGGTAAGCTCAAGTTCGTTGGGTCACAGCTGCTCAAGTCCCGTCCTGACCTGCCCAGCTGCAACCAAGGCATCCACAGCAACAACCTCGTGCCCGAAGGATCAGATGGATACGTTTGCCAGTGGGAGCACTGTGATGTAGGTATTTTTATTTGAAGTTAAGTCATTGGTCATCAAATGAGTTATGGGAGCATTTTTATAGAAGCAATATTTCTTTTTCTTTTCACAGAGTACATTCAACAATCCTGAGTGGTTCTACCGACACGTTGACAATCACGTTGAAAGTGCCGAGCCACAGTCTCTCCCACAACAACAGCAGGCTCTCTTCTGCCACTGGACAGGTATGACTGATGATGAGCTCAAAGATGTTCTTTGTTATGTTGCTATCTATATTTCCTGTTTCTGTTACAGGCTGCGATGCATTCTTCAAGATCAGGTATCGTCTGAGAGAACACATGCGGAGCCACACACAGGAGAGACTCGTAGCCTGTCCCACGTGTGGCAGCATGTTCTCCAGCAACACAAAGCTGTTTGACCATCTTCACAGGCAGGCTGAGCCAGTCGGTAAGACGAACTCTTCGGTTTGCATAATTTCTGTGTTAAAGGTCTATCATAATGCTGACTTTGTTACATTCATGTTTCCTTTGAACAGAGTCGCTGGTTTGTGAACACTGTGGCAAAGCTTTTTCCAGCGAGAGACTTTTAAGGGATCATGTTCGTCAGCACGGTAATCGATTTTTGTTTGATAATGGAGTCATTTCCAATCATTCTCATATAAATGATTTGATTTACAGAAATGTTATGTCAAGTATAGGGTTATATCATGTGAACGTCTTCATCATCTTGATATTATGTTAATCATATTGTCATAGAGTTAGTCTGATTTCCAATGTTTTGTTCTATGGATTGATTAGACAAATTTACATGCAGCAATAATAAAAAACACTAATTAAATGTAATCTGCAAACAAGAAGTAGGATCACTGATGGCCTCAGCTGTTAATGAGCCATTTGTCACTCGGTATGTTTAATTATTTCTCGTCTTCTTGTCTTTTACTCTCAGTGAATCAGGTGAAGTGTCCCTTCTGTGACATGACCTGCACCACTTTGGCAGCTCTGAAGATCCACATCAGGTTCCGCCACTGTGATGAGCGGCCCTTCCCATGTGACTTCTGTGACAAGAGGTAGACCCTCAAAAACTGCTGATTAGATATCCTGTTGACAACATCTGTACATTGGCAAAATCGGGGCTGAGGAATATTTTATCCGTAAACCATTTTCGCCTTTACACATACAGCCTTTATAGAGGAGTCTCCTTATCTTAACCTTTTCCTTTGGATTACCAAACATTTTTGTAGTCATTTTCATGTGCTTTTAAGGGTGACTAGGCTTTTACCTGTGTCTAAGTGGTATTTTATAAACTAGTTTATTTTGTGTTGGACTCATATCAGTATCATAAAATCATGTTTTTTTGTTGAATTTATTTTTTTTTTTTTTTACAGATTTAAAAATCAGCGCGATCTACAAAAGCACACAGAGGTTCACAACGAGGGCACCGTGTATCACTGCACAGTGGAGGGTTGTGATTATTCCTGTCACACATTCCAAACTATGAGCCACCACTTCAAGAGGGTGCACGAGGTTTGTCCGCACCAACATAAATTGTATTACCTGTTTAGATCATCACCACAACCTCCTTTTACCTTGGTGAAAGTTATGATGATGATGCTTTTGTTGGTAACAACATCAGATAATATTTTTTACAGGTCGGGGGGCAGTCCAAATATAAATGCCATCTCTGTGATAAGGTCTTCTCCTGGTGTTACACTCTCACACTCCACCTTCGCAAGAAGCACGAGCTGAAGTGGCCGTCTGGACACTCCCGCTTTAGGTTTGTCATGACAGCCAATCACCACTGAAACAACTGTTTCTATACTAAATCATAAATCCATTTGGGTGTAAATAAAGATATTATAAGACAAGTACAAATCAATATTTAATGCATGGTGACTTTCTTCACAGATACAGGAAGGATGTAGATGGCTTCCTCAAAGTAAACATGGTGCGGTTTGAGACTGTGGAGGTCACGAAGGAGATCATGAAGAACATGGCCAAAAAGCCGCAGAACCTTCGGAAAAGTCAGAGAACGAGCAGTCGGAATAAGAGGGCTGAGATCACACCAGAGAGCGGCCGGAGCTCCCCCGCAGGATCGTCCTCGCCCTCGTCCAGCTCCTCCTCCTCATACTCCTCAGAACTCTCTGGAGGCGAGGATGTTTCATCTCAGCCCAGCCCCAGAGGCAGTGACTCTCCTGTTTACTGTGTGATGAGCACCATCCCTCACATTGAGGAGGAGCCTGGAGGATTGTCTCAGGAGGACTGTGATGTTAGTGGGACTTCTGGAGCAGTTCAGGCCCTAACCGAGGTTGCAAGGGGCCTCGGGATGGACGTGGTTTGATTCCTCCATGCTGCACTGCACCATGCATCCATTGCAGGCTCTCTTGTCGCTCGTATGCGATTAAATTGGTTTGCCTGTTGCAGCGTACTCTACTGCGGCACTGTCGTTAATGTAAGCCTTCTCCTGGTCTCCAGTGTTTGTGGAGCGGTGTTACGCTGAGATCACTTCACCAGTTCCAGAGACCACGCTAACATTTTAGCAGTTCCGATGCTTCAGCGTAGCTTTGCAGTGTATCTCGATAAGGAGACTGCCTGTAAAACATTTTTACAGCAGAGTCAGCACTGAGATTTGGGTATTTTTTAAAATGCGGGTACAACTACTGAAAATAGGCAATCCACTTTTTTCCCATTGCTAATAGACGGGTTTACCTTGTTTTTTTCTTTTCCTGGTGTATCCCATTTGACGACACAAATGTGCCATAGAACAGGATACAGTAGGAAGCAGCATGGAGGCCTTTTTAATGCCTTTGACTTCAGTCTCTTTCAAACTCTGTGCCGACTGAATGATGTTTGAAAGCAGCAAGAACGTGGTGGATAAAAAAAAAACAATGACGCACCAACGTTCCTAACTCCAACATGCATCGTAGCAACCAGCTGGAAAATGGGCAGAGATTTGCGTCTCCATCCAGTTGTCACATTTCCATCACTGCTGGTTGGAGCTAGATAGATCTCTGATAAAAGACCTGTAAATGCTGTGGAGTAATTTAAGCAGGGAATGAATGCTGATTGTACACTTTCCAACAGAAGACAAAAGCCAGATGTTGGTTGTTTTTTTCTTCCAGTATGAAACGTTTAGAGGTTCATGTTTCTGACCAATAGTTAAGTTCAAGCACTACAAAGCCAGATGTGTGAAATGTTGTGATTTACACACCATGTTCCATTTTCTGTGATATTTTCCATGATGGTGCCTGATGAAGGACTTCAGAAGACATTATTTTTTATTGCAGCCTTGAATGTTGCTTAATTTTATTGTTATAAATTTTAAATACATTTTTTTCTACAAAAGTAAAACTGTCTTGTTTGTTTATTGGGTAGGACTTGTGGCATGGCTGTAGGGATTTTAATGTTGCAAGGTCAGTTGATTGGTCAGTCAGCAATAGTGGAGAGTAATAAAGTACTGTACCTAGATAGGCACCACCAGCAGGTTGAAAATTTTTCCCATATTTTGTTGAAGGACGAGATTACCTAAACGGCATTCCTTTCAACCTCAAATGTACTCAGTGTTCATTGCTAATCGGCAAATGTTAGCATGCTAATGTGCTAAACGAAGATGGTAAACACAGTAGACAATAAACCTGCTAAACACGCAGCATTGTCATTGTGAGCATTTTAGCATGCTGATGATAGCATTTCACTCAAAGCGCCACTGTAACTAAAACCTATGGAAGCCCATTTCTGCCAGTTAAAGAAAAAAAAGATGAAAACTGGATTAAAAATGAAAACATCCCACAGATCATGATGAAAATAAAGACAGCTGAAGTAATTTGGGAAAATACTGGAATACTGGAAAATACTTGCCTGAAATGCATAAAACTATGAGAATGAATGGTCAAGATTTTGCAGAAAAGGCTTAATTTTTCAAAAACTGAATGCTGAGGTAGTAGCAGAACCAAAGTTGAAAAGTTCTCCATAAGAATTAATGGGGAAAAATGTAATTGCATCGAAAAAACACCTCCCAAACTTCTGCGAAACAAAATGATTATGGCCAAAATATTTATACAGTGAGTAACAAGAAGTAACATTGCTGCTTATGGGGAATTGCTGGAGTTCTTGTCTCTCCAGGGCTCCTACAGCCAAAAGTGTGAGTCCGACATCTGAGACAAGACCATCAGCTGAAAGCCAGCAAGATTTACTACATTTCTATGTATACATTGTCTATGTGAAGTAAAGGTGTGGGATCTAAATCAAGCTGAGCTCATTATTAGTGTAGGCATTCACACTAATAATGAGAAAAGTTGAAATTATGAGATAAAAAGTCATGATTTTAAGATACAATTTCGACAGTTTTCTCACGTTTTATTACTTTTTTATTTTATATTTGTGACTTTTTATCTCTTTAACCTCGACTTTCTGTTTCACATTTTTGACTTCATTAACTTAAAAAATGGCCATACCATGGAAGTCGAAATTGACCTTCCATTAAACACAGCCCTCACAGAGCTGCTGGCATGGCTGCATGGTCATTATCTCGTAAGGTGACCACATCAAGGCCTAACACGGCCACATTCAATTTCTTAAACTTGTTACTCCTCCGAACATGAGCATAGACCATAAAAAAATGAGCAAGCACATGCATCTTAATATCTTTAATCAAATGACTGATTTAACAAGGGAGTCATTACAGCGTAATCTTCACTGCACCAAAATCAAAATCAATCTGAGAAATTGATCTAATGAAAGCTGTTCTAGTGCAAATAGTACCTTTGTTTTTTTTATTTGTTGGACAGTTCTGTTGAATTCATACGCAGACCAGAGTCCCCAGTGAACCTAACAGACATACTGTAAAATCAGTGATCGCTGTAATGAGAACAGCTGCTCTTGTTTCTGTCAGGCAGACCCCGGGGAGACTCAGGGCCCCAGGTGGGACTTTGCCAGAAAGCCGGGATGAGTGAGTCGATATCCGCAGTGTTGGAGTTGAGAGTTCTCCGGGCGTGAGTGTAGAGACTCCCTCCCTCTGAGGTAAAGTGTCTCCTGCTGCCTCAAAGAAAGCGGCAGGTAAAGAGGTGGTGTACAGAATCCATGAGGGGTCTCTCTTTGCCCCTGTGCTACAAGAGGAATCCTGATTGATTTGCAGGTATTCGCTGAGCAGTCTCTCAGGACGTTTTGTCTGGAGTGGAGATTCCACACTGGCTCCCATGAAGCAGTGTGGTAAGGATGCATTTCAGCACTTGGATAAGGAGTTCTGGTGACACTGGACACAGGATACAGCACAGACAAATCACTTCTGTGTTGCACTGGCAAGGGCTGTGAGGGTGGATGTGAAGAATTGAACTGGTCATTTATATATTCCTGCTTCGCCCTCTTTACTTTAACAAAGCTGTCCCCCTCAAGTGACCTCTTCCTGGCAAGCGAGTCGCTGTGTCTGCCGTCAAGTTCAGGAGTCACCGCCTGATCCCAGGATTTGTCTCTGAGAAGTAAATCCTTTGCCGTGGTCGTTAGTTGCCTCCCATGTTGTTTCTCCTTCTCAGCGAGTTTCTCTCTCCAGTGCAGGTTCGGGGGCTGCTCTGATTTCTCCCTCTGGGTCGGACAGCTGCAGCAAGGTGAAGATGCGTAAAGATCAGAGGGGTAAGTTCTGTTGAAGTGGCTGAAGGTCTCAGATGGTTTTCTTGAGTGTCCACATGACAAATCTAAAAAAAAAAAAGAAAAAAGAAAATGAGTTTTAGTAATATAACACATATCCTACTGTTGCTAAATGTATTTTTCTAACTCTTCCGGCCTGAAACTCACCCAGATCTGGGTCTCTGCAGCAGCGCTGGTCTGACTCCTTTTGTTGGACTGAGTCAGGTGGACCGTTGACAGGCCTCTCAGGTGTTGCTTGTTGGTGGAGACTCCGAGGTTTCTGCTGTATTCTCTGTTAAAATATGGATCAAATTCAGTCCACAAGCCACAAAATACTTTAGAAATCAGACAGAATTGTGCAACGCAGAAGGACAAAATGTCCTAAAGGGTAATTCCTCCAATTTTAAACATTAAAGTGTGTTGTTTTGGGGGAGTACTACTGCGTATGTGGAAAAAAAAAGTACTATGGAGTCTTTTGTGACTCCAGAGGAAGCTATGTAATCTGATAAACTCTCTCCAGTGATGTCACTCAGTGGCTGAGTTGCATTGTGGGTAGTGAAGTCACCATGTTTTGAAAAAGCAGTCAGTTCCAGAGATATCACCTTTTTTGTTCCTCTTCAGATCTGGTGCCTACATTACCCACAACGCCACTGAGTGACATCACTGGAGGCATTTTTTTGAACTTTATTCAGCTTTATTGATAGTACAAGCTCAAGATATGACAGGAAACGGAGTGAGAGAGAGGAGGATTGACATGCAGCAAAGGACCCTGGGCTGGGACTAGAACTCGGGGTCACTGTAGTGAGGACAAAGCCTCTTTATATGGAACGCCTGCTCTACCAACTGAGCTAAATGACACCCAATGGGAGGCAATTTATCAGATTTCATGCAGCTTCCTCTGGAGCCACAAAAGACTCTATACTCCTTTTTTCCCCCCAAATGCAGTCGTACTCTCGAAGAACTGTAAACACACTTTTACATATTAAGTTGGTGGAGTTACCCTTTAAATGAAAGAGTTATGTAGACATTAAGTAAAAATCATAGATATCTTTGGAGCTCATATGTGTTGCTCCTCCAAACTGCCATTAAGTGTTGTCTGTCAACCGAATACCTTATTTAAACATGTCTGACTTTACATATTGTGTGCTCAACCAAAAAGATAAAAGAAAATTGAATATACGCAAAGAATACAATCGTAATTTTACTACATTTGTCATATTATGACTTCTTTATAAATGAACAACAAAAATCCACAAATCCAGTTTAAATTAAAGCTGCAAGCAGCGACAATCAGGCTCTCGCCGCCTATGTACATTGGGCTGAGACGCTGTTGGTGGAAGTGCATGTAGATGTTTGCATGTGCACGCGAGTCCTGGACGTGGTCTAAATGAGTGGAATGACACTTCTTTTGATTATGGAGCTAGAAAAGAGCTACAATGTCACACACACAGCCACTTATCACAAGGGAATGTAGAGTAAGTCAATGACATTCAAGAGTCAGCAGTGAGGATGTGTGTTATCTTGCTAATTATTTGCTATTATGGTAATTACTTTGAGACAAAAGAAATTGAGACAATATTTTTTGTATTTCACAATTTATTACAACTATCAGAGCCAAACAGAACCTCCACGGCAACATTCCATTCCAGGCCTACATTAAGGGAGGTTCACAGGACAACTATTCTTGAGTCCGATTTCTCATCGAGCGCAGACACAGCTGTGTTACCATGAGAAAGAAACGTGAGGAACAGCGTGACGATATCCGTTTATCAGAGGCAACAACAGTATTTTTCTGCGACAGAATAGCCGAACAAAATGGAGAACTCTAGCGAGCGCCCTGCAGACATGTCTCGGGAGAGCAGCTGAGGAAGCAGAAAACCCTGAATGAAATGTACATCAACGGGGAAAGAGACCACCAGAGAGCTGGAGCAGCTGAGAAAGTACAGCGATGATGTACAGTATCTCTCAGCAACTCAAAGATAGCTAGTCAGGTGAGGGACGACACCAGGCAGAAGAAGAAGAAGGATCTTCATAAAGATGACGAGGAGCTGAAGGTCGCCCATTTAATCAACAAGGAGAAGTATCAAGCTGAACTCCAGGAGGAGAAGGACAAGAACAATCTTCTTCAGAAGGAACTGGATCAGATCAGTGTCTCCTACAATGAGCTCAGACTAAGGTAAGTATTATATATTGCACACATTAGTCATAATATGACAGTTACTGTGAAGTATGTGTATCCTTAAACTAATCTCATCTCATCTGTTCTTATCTTAGGTATGAGACTGATGTCATTGAAGTCAGACAGCAGGTTGAGACTCTCCAACACGAGCTTCAGGAGGAAGCCCAGCAAAGAAAACTCCTTCAACAACAACACAAGGAGCTGGAAATGGCACAAACATCCAGCCAGGACAAGTTTACTGCTGAGCTCCAGGTGGAGCAGCAGAAGAACAACCTTCTTCAAGACAAACTGGACAGGATCAGCCAAAAGTATGAATCTGAAGTCATCACTGTGAGACAGCAGGCTGAAAGTCTGCAGCGGGAGCTTGAGAAAGAAGTCAAGGCTCACGCAGACACAGTGTTGAAAGGCTTGCAGGTGATTACCAACTTGAAGGCTGAGCAGGATGACCTCCGTCACAGACTGACCGAGGAAATCAACAATCTCCAGCAACACTATGGAGAAGGAGGAACGTTATGAGAGACAACTGGAGGAGCTGAAATCTCAGCTTGCTGTTCAGATCTCTCTCAACCTTGAGCTCTCCACAGAGCTTAAGGTGTTGAAGGAAGCTGAAGAGCCCGAGGAGAAGCCGTGTGAGCAGGAGTGCATCACTACTGTCTCAGCCCCCAAACCAATGGAGGTGAGCAAAGTACCTGAAGAGAAGGCGTGTGAGCAGGAGTCCATCGCTACTGCCCCGGCCCTTGAACTTGCTGACGTGACTCAAGTCTCCGAGGAGACTCACGAAGACAAACCAAAAAAAGTCTTCCTGGAAAAGAGCCCGTCACTTTCTGGGATTGAGGAAACCACAGAAGTAGAAGAAGTAGCTCAAGCTGTCACACTCGCCATCAAACATCAACACCAAGAACATCTCTACTGTGGACAGCCAGTAGATACCACATGTCATCTGTGGTCGGGCATGGCAGCACACTCTTGCAGACATAGTATGAGGAGCTAATCAGAAATGCTCCCCATACTGTGTCTTTCAGACCAGCTACATATGTGCTGTCTGTGTGGAGTTAACACTCCCTCCACATGCTGCTGTGGGTTTTCCCCGGGTGCTCCGGTTCCCACACATTTAAAAAAAAAAAAAATAGAAATTGGAATGAAAAATTTAATTCCTTGTTCAAATGGCTTCATTCTGTAATATGTAGTAGTTGTACAGTGATGTATGTAAATAGTAGGACATTGTCTTTCTTGAGGTGGGGACACATTTTGCCCCTCAAGTGGTTTTTCATTTTTCTTCCTTTATAAGTTGGTTTCCAGCTCCTCCTTTCAATATTAAACAATGTATGTTGAAGTCAGAAGAACTCCCTACATAAATCCAAAATGGACTACAGGTGAAAAATCCCTGAAAGTACTTTGGGTCATTTGTGTTTTGATTATTGACTGGCAGCGACGCTGACGGAGGGTATGCCCGCCTTTTAGTTGCATGTCATCTTGTAGTGTATGATATGGAGGTGGTCATCGCTCAAAATTTTGCACAGAGCCTCAGGGGCTCATGGGGACATTGTCAACTGAGTTTCATGTCATTCGGACACACCAATGTAGAGATATGCAACACGTCCAGTTTGGAACGAAATCTGCAGGAAGTATTGTTTGGAATATCAAAATTCTTTTGATAACCTTTGTCAGGAATTTGTGGAAAAAACAGTAGGCCATGGCTTATATCAAGAGATTCAGCGCAATTGAGTGAACGCGTGGATATAAGGTTTTTGAATGTGTGACAAAGTATATTTGAGTTATTAGCCAAAAAGCACTTTCCATGATTATAGCGGTCGAGATCTGCTAATTACTTCAGTTTCTGACATAAAATGGCTCAAATGCTAAAGACTAAATCTGAAAAAAAAAAGTTTCTGTCACTAAAAGCTTGATGCCGACATTACCTTGAGTTGTTTGTCGTAATGAATCCTCCATGCTATGAACACGTGTAAGGAACCCCATCTCCCTCGTTTCTGAAACAAAAAAAATTAAAACGTTGTGAAGTAAACTCACATTCGATTCACTACGCATTCCATCAGTTATAACAGGGTTTTAATTGGGACACAGAGGAAAGACAGTAGTCTCACTTCTGTCCTTCTGCATTCTAACTGTAGTATTAACATGTTAGTTCTGATTGATGCGTGTTGGACTCACTGTTGGCCTGACGGACTTCTGTGTTCTGTGGAAGGCAGTGACTGGAGCAAAAGAGGACTTGTCTGATCCTCTGACAAGATGCATGTTGAACTGTAGCAGGAGGTGAAAGGTTACGGCTAGATTAATCTTGGTGGCTGGGAGGCAGTTAGGTAAAAATGGGAGTAGCAGAGAACAAATATAGACCGTAAAGGAGATAACATTTAGGTCAGAGGTGGCGTGTGGTATGGTGACATGTCCTTACTTCACTGTCCTGTGTTCCTGCTGGAGCAGGCCGGACAGTCAACGACTGGTGCAGGTAGGGAGTGAAGGCATGCTGGTGAGCGTGCTGATGCATGGGAAGAAGTTGATGAACCAGTCGGTGAATGTTATGAAGTAAACTGCTGAGAAAGGAGACGAGAATGCACCTGTGGATTCATATTTATCAGCTTTTTTTCATTATCAGCTGATAGCCTGTGAGATAAATATGTATCATAAAGTATATCTTAGTCAGCATCTTTAGTCTTTCTTTGTGATTTCAAAGCCGAGTTTATTTCTGATTGGCGCTGAAGGGCCAAAATCAGCGAGCCTCGCGTCTCTCCCTCACCGTGCATAGAAACGAACAACCAGTTTTAGCAGAGACATTTTGCAACATAAACAAAACAGCAGACACAGTGATAAAATGTCTCCATGTAACTGAGAGTGTAGTTGGTCCTATCAGCCTGCTGGCTGTCTTTCAGAGCTCTACGAACTTGAATTAGTGGCTTTGCTCTGCACATAAATGAAGCTGGAATGAGTCCAAACACTGTCTGAAGTCGTCCGTGGAGCAGTTCAGAACACTTAAAAATACACTCGTGTGTTTTTATTCTTTTTTTCTTTTTCTTTTTCTTTTTTTTTTAACAATGCCAGCACATAAACAATTTTCAAGAATGTAAAATTGTGAAAGCATTTAATTGTTTCCGGGCAGTTTGCCTTCCAAATCACATGCAAATGACAGCATCTTGTTAGACTGCATTACAGACTGTAATCCAATTGAGGCATTCAGTGCACCAATCCATTTAAATTCATTTAGGATCCATCCGCTCCAAGGACACATGATTAGCAATGCTGTCAGTGAATGGGGAGCACTGGGATGCGCTTCGTATCTGTGTTGGGCATAAAACTAAAGGGAGAGAGGGAAGAGGCTGCTGTGATTTACTGTAATATAAATTCACGTTTTAGGAAACATACAGAAAACAGGACTTTCCTACAGGAAACAGACATCTTGAGAGAACTTAAGCATCTGGCCTGCAAGAAAATAAAAGAAACATTGGTGCTACAGGTTACAAAAAATATAAATAAAAGTCCTTTTTTTTGTGAATTTTGAGCATCAAAAGTCACCAATTATTTTATCAATAGATTCTGAATTGGTGCCTATTTAGATAATTAATCAGATGTTTCATTTTTCAAGCAACATTCTCTGATTTCAGCTTCACAAATGTGAGGATTTGCTGCTTTGCTTTCGGTTTCATAAATAATCAGAAGGTTATCATCAATTATGACAATAATAATAATTATGCACAGCCACACTATTTTAATATCTTAATTGCTTCAGACTCTGTTGTTGTGTTGTTTCTCTCTGAAAGGAAAATCCTCACATTCTGAAGATGGATAAAATGGATAAAATGGAGTCGAACACAAACCAAAACCCTCTAACGCGTTGTTGAATCGACACCTTTTGACAGATAAACATTCCAGAAGTTTCTCAGACATGATACTTATAACAGGTCTGTGTCCATTAAGAGTAAATAATAACCGTAAATCCTCCCCTGAGTTTTATTTAATAGACTGGTGTTGATTGTTTGTGACCGACCAAATGTTTCTCCGAAGGATCTCTTTCCTGTTTCCGAGTATTCGCGTCCATCCGGCTGTTTGTGTCAGAGCTCCTTTAATGTCTCAGCAATCCGATAGCCTGATCCCTCCTTTCTCATAGCGACGAGATTAGCCGGAGGTTACACATCCTATGTTCTCTAAATTTCGTCCATGTCAGCGTGTCAAAGAAATCTCTTAATCTCATAAAGGAGCTGCCTGTTAGGAGCGCAAACGACGGAGTGAACGAGGCGTCAGAGGCAGCTCAGGTGGGGGGGGAGCGCCGTCACTCGCCTCCATCATCCGTCAGCTAATTCTTAATACTTAAAGGTGCATTATGTAGTTTAAAGGATTTTAATCAAAGGAGAAAAGACCTTTATTTACGTTTTTTATTTTCATGACTGAATAAACTGAACAAGCAAATTAACCTTAACGGACGACACAACTTTATACGGTTTTACTTTGTTTATATGTGGCGGACCCTGCCACCTTTCTAGCCTCGAACATTGTTCTGGGAACCATATTTTCCTCTGAGAACAGCTTGTTTATTCACTTATGGACAACATAAATATAAAACAAATTCAGAGTTTGACCTAAATGTTGCACCTTTAAGAATTTGGGTTGATGATTTTTAGATCTCAGATGTCACCAGATTTGAACTTCTATTCAGCGCATGCAATTAATAGAAAAAACAAGTCTTTAAAAATGCAGCCAACAGTTCTGATAAACTCTGATAAACTCATTTTTATTGAAATAAACTGAAAAAATTCACAAGTTCCAGCTTCTCAAAGTGTGATATTTTCTATTTTTCTGAGTCTCAAATGATTAAAACTGAATATCTTCGGGTTTTAGACAAAACAAGACATTTAGAGACATCGCCTCAAGCTCTGGATACTATTTGTGACACAACCTTTTCTGTAATATTTTACAATTTACGATCAAACAATTTGGTAGATTACTTTACAGATAAATGATTGATAATGAAATGTTACTTGCAGCTCAGAAACAATTGGAAAATCCTCATTAACAGTCCTAAATTGATACATTTTTGCATATCAGACATAAAATCAGGGGAGAAAAAGTTAAAATCGGACGTTCTTCTTGCACAAACAACAATACAAACAATAGTCCCGTTTCTTACCTGTGGAGACGTCCTGAAGTTTTGAGGCTTATTGTCCACTGAATAACTTCCAGCTTCTGTTTATCATCTGCAGAAGACTTCTTTAGTGTCCCGTCCTTAATTTAATCACCGTCCACAGTGATTGTGTTGATGCGGTCAGCTAACAGGAAGGAGAATCCCGTCTTCAGATCCCGAACGAGTGACTTCAGAGCAGCGGAGACCACCTGTTGCTACGAGCCAGTGTCAGCTGTCTGCTGGCTCTGGTCAATTAGTCAGTGTTACTTACCGACACTGGGAAAGACCATTAACTACTCCTAATGGCTTTAAGTAATCCCATCAGCCCCCTAAACCCTTCTGAGTGAGTTTAGAGAAAGACAGCTTATGATGGTTTTCAAGTAGAAAGTTCAGAGACACAGTCAGACATACAAATAGATAAATATATATTTGCCACCGACTCTTAAATGTTCATTTTGTCTTTAAGGTTTGAGGTTTTCTTTGTTGTTATTTCTGGTATTTTTAGGTGTTTTAATATGTTGAGCTCATTTGTCTTCCATCCATCCATAAATCCATAATCCATTATTTACATTATACCGTCTGCACTGTAGGATTTATATTTTCTACTACATTTTTTTAAAAATTTATGGTACTTTATGAACTCATTATGTTTTTATTCATAACATTGCTTTAATCTTCTACTCTGTGCTGAGAGTCTGCCCCTTGTTGCACTGAGCTCATCAGGCCAAGTTTCTGATGTTTCTTGTAGAGTTCACTTAAAAAAACTCAAAGGCTTCATCATAACTGGATGAATTACTGGAAATAATGTTATTATAATTTCACACAGACAGATTTTCTGGTAACAGCAGGTGATTTTAAACAGCCCTGATCACCACATGGATCTGTGGATCTGCTGTGTGGCTGCGACTTATTAACAGACTTATGTTTGCACGGATTCTCTTTCTGCCTCCACACAGTTTAGATGATTTGGCCAAAAACTGACAAAACACACAAGAAACAAGGTCAAGATGAAATTGACTGAGAGCATTTTCACGTAAAATGTCTCAATATAATGCGACAACAATGCAACCATGAATTCTTTTGGTCGTCTAGTGAAAATCTGACATTGTGACCGCCTGATTTCAAGATCACCATCACACTGCGACTTAAGAACACTAATTAAACTCAGCAAACATTAGCAGAAAAAATTCTGTGAAGAAGAAAAATAATTTATTGGAGCACTGAGCAGCTCCTTCACTTCTTTTGTGCACCACTCCATGAGACATGCCAGCGTCTCTGTCAGAAGTACACTCAGAAACAAAGAATTTCTTACACATGTTCAAAAGCAGCTCAGGAAGAATTGAACTGTGGCAGAGGTGATGTTTGGTCTGTGCACACCGTTGTTATCAATCATACTGAACCCCTAAATAATTGACATTTTGTATTACTTGTAAGAATGAAGGACAGGTTGGTAAACTATGAATAAAAAATGCCCCGAGTTATAATTTGAGAAATGATCTGAAGGTGAGATGAAGCCGCAGCCTTCACATGTTCCTGTGTCATTACACGCAGAAAGATGGTGTTAATGCTGTTGAGCAGAAACAACATTTGGCTTTGTCACTGGACAATGTAAGTATTTAATCAGCACTTGTAAATCCTGCTCTTTTTGTCAAACAGGAGCCACTTAGCAGCCTGTGAGGTCACCGTGGAGCTCAACCCGGAAGCACAGATGGCACCGAACACCATCAGAGTAAGTAAATCTGCCCGCTGGCTCCCATCACATCGGCCCCCGCTATAGCTCCAGTGTTTGGGTTTCCTGATGAAGTGCTAATTATCTAGACGGATTGTTTGAATTGTGCGATCTGGCCCCCGAGCTGGCTGTCCCTAAAGGCCCCAGACAAATTAGGCTACCCTTCAATTGGATCCCATTAAGCAGAACATAAGACGGTGATTGGATGAGGCTTTGGGATGACATGTTGTCCTTGATTAGCTAATTCCATTCTCACTAACCATCCAAATCCTGTTAGTATGGGCAGGGTTAACGCTGCTGCTCCGTCGAGGCACAGCGCTCACCCCGGCTGCGAACCATTACCCTTTATAACCCGCAGTGCGCTTATGAGCCAAGACCGATTAGACAACTTCTTCAACAATGGACGCGACTGTAGACTCACTCTGTTACAACATTGTTCTCCTACTTATCACTGACCGTAGTATCGCTCTAATAAATCTGTTCAGTGATATGTTAAGAGATTAGCCAAAAGATATTTGCAGTAATTCAGATAATATGTCCACCAGAGGCGACTGTAACATGTCCCACTCAGTAAATATCTTGGTCAGAAAATTATTTAAAACCAAACTGCAGGGATATATTTTTACTTTCAAATATCAGTTTGGGTATTGTCAGCAAAATTCAAAGTATGAAAGTTAAAAAATTTCATTTTAGCTTAGCTTAAAGATATAATATGTAAGATTTCTGCATTGAAATGTCTGAAAATGATTTGACGTTTGTTAGATATTTCGTAGATTTTTGTGTTACTGTCTATTTGTATTTTTCTATTTTTCATTATATCTTTTAATTCATTTTAGTATTGTTTGTTGTTTTTGCACATACAGGCCACAGCAAATTCCTCGTGTGTGAAAACTCACTTGGCAATAAAAGCAACTCTAATTGAGTTGTGAGCTCATGTTATCCAACAACGTTCAAGACTAAGGTGAGTTTCAATTAGGTTTTAGGTTTTTTTCATTATGACGACCTTTGATGACTGAGAACCTTCATCTACATCTTCAGGCAAGTGCAACATTAAATCACCGGAGTACTTCTTTTTCTTTAAGATGAGAAATATTTATTTACCCAAAGCTTTTCAAACCTGTCAAAAACAAGCCAACCCGAACAAAAGAGGATAAGGTAGACGCACTTTATTCCTAAAACAGAAGCTGCACCATCAGTAGCGGCACACAATTATATGTACACATATACACACACAATTACCTAAATCTGTTATATAAAATATATAATCTGACAATGTACCTTTTAATTCCTCTTCAGAGCTCATTGAGTTACTGTGCGAGAGACTCTGGAGCCAAAGCAGACAGAGAGGTAAGTCTCATCCACTCATTGGGTGGGACACAAATGCCCAGGCCAGCTTTTTACTTCATTTTTACAGCATGGCAATAAAAAGGTCTGTACCCTTTGAAAAAATAATATTCTAAAAGCAATCTACAGCAAATTCACTTGAACAGGTTTGTCCGTGTTGTAATTGAGAAAATTACACTTTTTAAACCAATTCCTTTACAGTGAGATGTACACACCCTCTAGGATTTGTAATATATAAAAGATATTAAGCATTAAAAATTCCACATTTAAAAACTTACAATAAATAATATATGCAGGCATTTCATTAAGATAAAATTTCATAGATTGCAATCTACAGTCATTAAAAAGACAATTTATTCTCCTTTATGAAACGTCCCTTGATCTTCCAAAACGCTTAAAATGGATTCTTGGCATCTGATTGATTGATTGGTTGATTGGAAACTTCCAGTCAGTCAGTCAGTCAGTGTTGTGTGAGATACACCAGGGAGGATTTAGGAAGAGGGATGCTTCCTCCACGTTTGCCCTGATGGAGTGTGAGGTCCTTCGAGCGTCGGGGATTCCTTCGCAGCAGGACATCCACGACTCCGACTGATCAGATCTCAGCAGTTTGATCCCGTTTTTAGAGTTCAGAGCATGTTCATGATAAAGTTGTACATCTGGGTGAGCACCACGAAGTGAACGGGCAGACAGGAGCGTCGGTCCTGGGTGGCAGGGTCGCATGTCAGCCAGGAGAGGGCGTTGTACTGCTCCAGAACGAATCTATCATGTAGACGGCAGACAGATGGCAGAGTTGATACAAGTCCTTCTATTTATTTTATCATACAGGCTCTTCTGATCTGAGCAGCTTACCTGAGCACATCAGAGGTGTGGTTGGAGTCCAGGGGGTGGGAGTGCTTACTGTGGAGAAGCTCATCTGACTGGACAGAAGACACGTGCAGGTGCAGAGAGGCCTGGGGGAAGAAAAGATGGAGATACAAATTAGATTCAAAATTAAAACATATTTGGTCTAAATCTGTGATGTTTCTAAAATCTAAAATGATCTGGCTCCTGCCTGCAAACAAACCAACAAGAGAACTTAAGATATAACAAGAAGTAGAGAAATAATCAGCCAATGAACCACTGATGAAAATAATACAATTAGCTGAAACCCTAATTGAATGTGACTGACTCAAACAAACAATTACAAAATAAATGTTTTAGTGCTGGTGTACCTTGAGGAAGAGCGGGCACTGGTTCTTAGCTTGAGGGCAGGCCGACCAGAACCAGTCGGGCAGCGGTCCAGCCTTGGCGGTGGAGACGAAGTAGCCCAAGGCCATCGGCTGCTGCAGGATGTTCAGAGCCTCCTCGTGGGACTCCATCCGGTCTGCACCCTGACCCTGCAAGACGACGCCGACGGAATTAATCAACGGAACAAGACTTCTACAGCACGAGTTTTGAATTTGAAAGGGTTTGAGATTTATTTTTTGCAATGTTATTTATATTCTGTTTACAGTTAAACTTACTTAAATCCTTTGACCAATTCCTGTTATATAGACTAAGTTTTACTGTCAGGTTAAAGAAAATGTGTTTTTTTTAAATCTGCCCAGGGGCAGGTAACTAGTTTCAAACATCTGGATTCATCTCAAACAAGACATCATTCACATTCACTGGGTCAAAACATAATTTTTACACAAAATTGTACCTTTTTTTTTGAGGGTAAAAAAAAATACAATTCCATAAAATTGAAGTGTCAAACTGTCTCGGATCTTTGTCATAGCAGACATGCAGGTGATTAGTCTTATGGTTTAATTTATTAACTTATGTACCCAATTGACATGGGCTGCCCAAAATGGGGCTTGTGTGCCAACTTGGGCCTCTTATTAAGGTTCAATTTATTTATTTATTTTCTTAAATAAAACAAAGAAAAGAAACTTTCAATATGTAGGATTTCTAATCTTTTGTGTTTCATAACCCGAACATGGCCATCAGGTTGATACTTTTGTGCAGAAAGTCTGTAAATAAAAGAAACTTGGGATCCTTGCGATATGATATGTGTTTGCTTCCATTGTCTGTACTACCATTAAGTTTCTGTTTTGGGCCTCAACTGAAAGTGTCTGTGCACCTCCGCTCCGGAACAATGACATCTGTGGATGGAGCTGTGCTGGTTTGATCTCAGTTTACAATGAGAGACTTTTGTCATTGAACTCAGACACACCGAGTCTCTTGCTTTCTTTTAAATCTCTTCCAAAAATCTCTCCCTCTGTGCGAGATTTGAATGTTTGATATACATTTCTATTTACATTAAAAACGGGACATGATTTTATTCTTATTTTAACTGCTTTGTCTGTTTTCTTTTTGGCAAGCACTTTGTAACGTTCTTAAGAATGGTGCTATGTAAATTAAGTTTGCTATAATTTTTAAAAACTACATTTAATTGTTGGGTTATTAAAAGATGACTGACCTTGCTTCCATCTCCCCCCTGGTGGTAGTGGGAGCCAGGAGAGTGAACAGGGGAGGTCGTGGGGGAGTTGGGCAGGATGTTGATGAGGTCTGGATCCACCATGTCATTGTCAAACAGGTCAAAGATTCCCATTCCATCAGATCCGTCTGCAGAGAGAAAAACACACAGAGAGCTCAGGGTTTGACTTTGACTGAGCGTCTCTCTCACAGAAAAAAGTCCCTTCAGTATCTTGAGACGTACCAGGATTTATGGGGTTGAAGTTGATGTCGATGGGCTCTGTGGTGTTAGTGTTGACCTGCACCATGGCTGAGGTGGGAAACACCAGGATGTGTGTGCAGGATGTGTCCTGAGGTGTGTTCAGCTGCGATGTCTGCATGTTGAGTGTGGTGCTGCGGCCAAACACTGAACCCGTCGACACAGAATCTGCAGGGACAGGACGGAGGAACCATCAGTCTCACTGTTACAACTTTAGAATAACCACATCACCTTTTTTTTTCCTTTTACCTGGCATGATGACAAAGGAACCCTGGGGCTCCATGGCGACCAGACAGGCGCTAAGGATGCTGGGAGTGTCAGCAGCAGAGATGCCGCACAGCTTGCATGTCTCCTTCAGACGTTTACTGAGAGACTGCAGGTTCCTCCTGCTCAGAAGAATACTCCAGTCTGGAAGAAGATGAGAGCACATCAGTGTGTGTGTTCATGCATGTCTTCACAGCTACATGTTTTGCAGGTGTGTGTGTACCTCTCAGCTCGCCGTGACCCATTCTACCAAGCCGTCCAATGACCACCCTCCACGGCAGAGATGTCACCTGCACCAGGCCGAGACACCACTCCCACAGCTTCTGCAGACCCACTCGCCTGGCTGAGCCCTTTTTCCTGCGAGCCCTGAACCACACACAACACGTGGACTTTAAATATCGACTAAGGATCCTGCATGCTGCATGTTTTTGTTTCTGTACACAAGTGCACCTACCTGTTGGGGACATCAATACTGATGATGCAGGTCTCCAACAGCTCTCCGTGCTGGTCAGTGCAGGAGGCCAGCAGCCAGCGCTGGTCGTGGGACAGACAGTAGCCGACGAACAGGACGTTGTACTTCTGTGAGGCCTCACCGAACGTTTCCCCAAGCTCTGTCTGCTTGTCTTTCACAGGAGCTAATATGAAGGGCGGCGTGTACAAACGCAGACACTCGGGCCTCTGCACGAAGAGAAAACTGGTTAGTTTAAAAAGAAAGACAACACAATGTCTGACCGTGTCCTTTTTTCAAGAATTACAAGCCGTCACCTCTGGGTTCTTGAGTGCCATGTCGATGGCGAGACCGGGGCCGAAGCCTGTCAGAGCCTTGAAGTTGGTGGAGTTGGGCAGAGGCCGACGGCACTGAGTGAACACGGAGAAGGCCAGCGACTTGAGGTGCTGGCCGTAGACATGACGCTCCCCGCTGTGCACTGGCTGCAGCAGATACTGGCAGGGAACAATCTGAGAAGAACAGGTAACAGTGTGTAACTTCAGGCAGGGTTGTGGACACACATTTGTTAAGCTGTAATTCCCGTGTGCAACGGTAAAAATTCAACTGTTGAGTTTGTTTTCTTGATTATATTTTTCATATCTTTTTTTTTTTTTTAATAAATGCTAATGTATACTTTGCTATCTCATTTGCAGTGGAAACAATGCAAATTTCCTGTCATGCAACTAATCATTATAATTATCTAATTTAATTTTACATTCCAAGAATATTGGCAAAGAGTTAAATGTAAATTTGTGAGAAAAAAAACCTCAAAGATTCTGAGATTAAAGTCACAAATTTACAAGAACAAAACCCAGGGGGAAACAGGTGTTTTTATCATTTGTTTTATTTAAAGTATACCTTAAATATTTGTTTTTAAGTTCAAAGCAATGTTTGAGCAACTGAATGAACAAATAATGTGTAAAATAAACTGAATTCCATCTAAAAATGTACTGCTTCTACAGCAGCACATGCATGTTTTAATTAAAGGCTACCAAAAATCAAATCAAGTATGAATATGAAAAAAGAAAAAATGCAGTAACACAAGATAAGTAGAAGGATATTAAACCTGCTGTGAGTGAATCGTTACCACGTTCACACCTCCACTGCTTCAAATATTCCCTTTGGCATGTTGACGCAATCTTGTGTCACTACATCACAGGTGTGGAAGTTAACACCTCTATTAGTGGCTGCTAATGAGTCCCCTGCTCTTTCTCACCTCCCTTTGTGGCTGCTGCTAACCTGCTCTGCTGGAACTAAACTGGCAAAGACAACAACAATCACAGCTCATCAGCAACTGTGTGATCTTAACCGGTCCCTCTACTGATACTGTGCTAGACTCAATTACTAAGTAAACAAACAACGAGACTGTGACGCTGGCTCGTACCTGCACTGAGACTGCGTTCCTGATGCGCGCGGGCAGGAACTGGAGCATCTCCATGTAGCAGCGCAGTAAGCCCAGCGTGTAGGCGCTGGAGTGGACCTCTCTGTCCGCGTCCTCGTAGCTGAACGGGTCGACAATGTACACCACGATGGCAGGCGGGAAGGACACGGCGTGCGACTCCCCGTCTGTCGGCTTCCCCACTTTGTCTCTCTCCATTGTGCTGATGAGACAAGACAAAAGATTTTTACGTGAATACAACACAGATGAGCAAGAGGTCACCACACAATCAAAATCATGCCACAGTTACTCCTAAAGATTGCTATGCTGGCGTCAAATATCAATATTGTGTGTGACACACCGCCATGCACAAGTTGCAGTTGGTGTGTGTGATAAAAAGGCAGTGAGCTTTTTTTGTACATCTGTTTCATCCCAGTGACGATCTGAGACCACAATGCAGTGAATAAAAACATAATAAACTGTGTATTTTGTGTTCTGTGGTTATACAGTTGATCCTCTAATGTATTGATTATTACCAAACCACAGGACTGTGGGCAGCGTACCGTGAATTTTATCTCAACTCTGATTCCCACACCTACTCAGGAGAATAACAATAAGTACACTGTGGATGTATAAAGCATAAATACTGGAGATTAGCCAATAAGAGGAAATGTTTAATGTTAAAAATTTAATTAAATTTGAGAATATTTTTCAACTTAAAAGTAAGTAAAACAATCGAAACAGCATCTTTAATTATCTTTTGCATCCTTTCTGTCTGCGAGCTGCCTCACAGCGCTGCCACCATAAAAAAGCAGCGACTGGCTTTGCTCTTTTGCTCATGTCTTGTATGTTCACGTGCACCACTGGATGACAAGCATGAAAGACATCTGGCATCCCCTCAGTTGTGGACTACAGCGTCCGTTGCAGCTTAAACACAGACAGTTTTTATGGTGTTAAAAGAGTCCGCTGTACGAGTACATGCACGCTGACTCTAGGTCGGCTTGGCGTGACTATACTTTTACGCGAGTGTTTACTGTGATATTAAATGTTTCATTATCAAAAAGAAAATCAGCCGTCAGCAGAGCGACAGCTTTGTCAGAAAATGGTTTTAAAACAAAATGACTCTCAGAGCTGTGAAACAAAGGGACATACAATCTCTCTGTCTGGATGATTAATTGACGCTCACCTCTCTGGCGCCTCTGCGGGCACTTGAGGCTGGTTGGCAGAGGGTCCGTTCTCCACCAGCCCCCCGGCACCCTGCGAGTTTGACTGCGGTCCATTCTGAGACGCGTTGCCCTGCAAGCCTGCCGTCCCAAATGGCGAGTAGGAGCTTGGCTTGGCTGAGGCCATTCCCCCGATAGTCTGGGAGCCTGAGGAGGACGAGGAAGGGGTGCTGTTGACCTGGGACGACTGGGCAGAGCTGGTGATGGAGCTGGTAGTGTTGGTGCTCTGGGGTCCTGAGGAGGTGCTGGAAGAGCTGGAGGTCTGGGATGACGCGGAGGAGGCAGGGGAGGGCACGACGGGGCTGCGCTGCGACAACAAAGAGCCGTCTAAAGACTGCTCTGAAAGGTATGGAGCTGAGAAAGAGAAAAAAATATATATATATTAATCATCACTTTTACAAACAACATGTTTCTTACAAACGATGGGTTTTAAAATTAAAGATGTTACCTAGATCATAGCGGCACACTTGAGCAAAGAGTTTGAGCTTATTAAAGGCTTCATTGTTTCCATCTCTGGCAGCCATCTTAAGGAACCAGTCACTAAGGGGCTGCTCTGTCAAGCTCCTTCCTTCTGTGGTGCCGACCTTCAGTACGCCCTCTGGGTGACTCTTACAGATGGGCCTGTGTTGTCCCAGCTGGCATGCCTGTCAAGAAATAGGGAGTGAATGCGACAATGAAACAGTGTGAATCATTTCACAAGAGTGGGAAACTGTTTCGTGGGCATGTCGTGACAGGAAGGATGAGTTTTATCCACCAGGTGCGTACCTCATACATAGCACTCAGATCTTTGAAGAATGTCTTCGCTTTGCCGAGCAGAGCTTCGTTTTCTGGGCAGATGACGACATACCCCACATCTCTCTGTGATCCAAAAGGATCCAGGAGAAGCTTCTCCCAGTAGGGCAACCCGAAAGGAGACAGCACCACAAAATCGTATTCATAACCGACCAAAAAGGTTGGGATTGGCAGAGGCTCGGGAGACTCATCTGTACCTGTGGCGAAATGAAGAGGACATGGTTCAACGATATTCCACAAACTGCTCTCCAAATTTGTTAGAGGTAAGTATGATGAGGCACAAACTATTTCAACGTACCATATGATCCCCTCCCGGCCATCTTGTGGAACTGTTGCCAGGTGAGCGGTCCCTGAACGCCCCATGAACGCACACTCCTCTTCTTCTGAATGGTGTCCTGCAGCACAGGCTGGAGGGACAACAACACCCGCAGGACATCCTGAGAGAACAGCTTGCTCATGTCGGCTGCTGCAGGAGGAACAACAAAGAAAACGAAGTCTTAACTTGAACATGCTTGAGGTCAGGAATGAAAAGTGAGGAACATAATCTTGTAATTAGAAGACATACTGATACAAAAATACTTACATTTGCATTTTGGCCACTGATGAAGACAGGTGCTTTTCACTAGTGTTTCATCTACTTTGCCCCCTGACATATTGTCCATGAACTGCCGGCCGTGCTCGAGGGCCATGTAGCAGTCGTTGTAACAGTCTCTCTCCTCCACCCTCAGAAATGAGCTGGTGGCTGAGCTCGGCTTGGTGTACTCCACGCCTGCCATCGGCGCGAACGGGTTGGTGCACTGGTCCTGCAGCAGCAGGATGAGCTCATCTGGAGGTTTCTCCATCACGCCGCCGGCTTTGTGTGCCGTGGACGCTCGCAGCTCTTCGAAACACCGCTCCGTGTCCCGACTGGAGTCTGAGCCCCGTCCCACCACGTCAAGTTCGTCTTCCAGAAACAACCCGGCCAACTGGCCGAAGCGCCGATTGGAGACGGCGCTGAAGCCACAAGTGCAGGGGTACTGAGCCTCGCCGTTGTCCTTGAGGTACACTCCCACGTCTGCACCCCTGATGTTCATGTTACAGACGCACACACAGCAGCTCTCAAAGTTGCAGTCCTTGTAGAGGTTCATGACTGACTCAGAGAGGATGAGGGTGACGTAGAGGCTGTGCGCCTCAGGGATGGAGGGCACGGTGGCCGGCTCAACGGAGCTGAGCGGTCGGCAGGTTGAGGGAGTGGAGGCGGGCGAGTAAAGGTCAGAGTTGTCGTACTTGAGGGAGCCCTGGACGCTTGAAGGGCCGCGGGGCGTCCTTGGAGTGCGTGGGGTGCGAGGCGTGGGCACGGAGAAGCGCGGCGTTGCCGGGGAGGGCAGGATGCCGGTGCCACTGTTGCTGGGAGGGGCGCTGCTGGACATGAAGGGGGTGTGGGTCTGAGGGGTGTAGGTCTGGCTGTAGTCTGGCTCCACACTTGGGACATTACTGTTGGGAGAGATGGACAGAGATAAAATACTTAGTCATCTTGCAATTCTTTGTTTTGTTAGTTTTAGTTGTTTCATGGCAACATCTACGACTGAATGCCACGTGATAATCCAGAGCTGAGGTAAAAACTGTTACTGTACAGATTCCTGTATGAGCAAGTTATATGTTGCAATAAACAATAAAATAGAGCTGAAAAAATATAATAGTTGGCAACTATTAAATCAATCACCAACTATTTTAATAAATCAATTAATCAATAAACAAACTATATCTTAGGGTGGTGGACAAAAGAAGACATTGAAGGACATCATCTTTTGTTTTGTGAAACACTGATTTAGTTAGTTGCAGCCCAACACATAAATGAACATAATGAAAATCTACTTTAATAACTCAGGCATCTATAAATTGGCGCTCATCCCGTAACAGTCCCTTTGACACTGCTCTAAAATAAACTGACCATCTTTGGAGGACCACCATCTGCTAATGAAGGACAGCTGTGACCCACTGTTGACACTAAATGCACCAACCTGTCTTTGGTGAGGAGGTTGACATTCGTCACTGGGGGTATCAGTTCCATTTTGCCCATGGTCCAGCTGGGCGTGTACACACAGTCTTCTGGCAGTTTGATAGGCAACAGACACTGGCTGGGTAGCGTCTTCAGGGGGGCGTACATGGAACAGCCGATGAACAACTGGCTTGTCTCGGTCTTATACACGAAGGAGAAGTCCTGAAGGCAAAATGCGTAGGGTGAGCAACACTGATGTAGCAACAATTTTCCACTTGCTCCACACTTGGCAGGTGTGCGACATGTCGTACCTTTATTTCAGATGGCTTCGGGCTGCAGAATCCCTCCTCCACCTCCATCTTAAAGTGGTGGTTGAGCTGGCTGCCATCCAACAGGGTGAGGCCTGCCCCTGCTTCCAGGCTATCCTTGCTGCCGGAGTTCATGGGAGAGTATCCCTGCTGCTCCAGGGAGGGCGGAGTGGGAAACATCTGGTGCAGATCTGCTGAGCCTGGAGAAACGAGGGGTTGTTAAATCTCTTGAAACAACGTGCGTATAAATATGACAACGCACACTGATCAACTGATACTTGGTCTTCTTACTTATGCAAGACAGGGGGTCCAACGTGGACGCTTTGGAGTCTTTACAGCCAAACTTGTCCTCTCCACCAACTCCAGCTCTTTTGGATCCAGGCTGAACAGACACAGAGAAAATAAATCTACTCAGCACATCTTCAGTGTCAATTTTCAACAATCTTTACATCAGCAGCAGCACCAGCAATTTCATTCACCACACCGATACACTCACCGTTAGCTCATCTTCATCTGAGTTGAAGATTTTATCCAGGTCGCTGTAGGAAACCGCCAAGTCGAACTCGTGGATAAGGCTGGTCGAGGCCAAAGGTTTATTACCGGATGGACCCTGACCGTCTGCACCGCAAAACAAAGTACAGAGGAGAGCTTGAACAAGACATCAATCTCCAAACTTTTTATCTAATTAAATGTCAAACTGAGGTGCTAAACAGAGAAAGAGAAGGAAGGTGCTCTCACCGTCTGCTGAAGATCCAGCTCCTTCGTCCCCCTGGGTTGAAAAAAGAAAATAATTGTAAAAAAAACTGCTGCCAGTTTTACTGACATACAAAGCTCTGGTTATCTGATATATTCTGACAATCTCAACATGTTAAAAGTAACTTAAGGTAGTTTTTATGAGTGCACATGCACACAGTCGCACCTGCACTTGAGTATAAACACCTTTGTTTGTTTACAATTAAACTCCACATGGCACTGTTGAGTGATTACAAGGATTGGCCAACGCAAACAAAAGTTTATTTGCTGTGATAAACTTCTGTTTGTTTGCAGATCACTACATCCCAACATGGACTTTGGCGTTAAACTGCAGCTCTAAGAAACACACTGGAGGACTGCCACAGCTGAGAACTGTTTGACAACATTTCATTACCAGTGAGGAAGAGCAGATGCCCGTGTTTCAGTACTGATGCCAAAATAACAGAACCTTCTCATTCTTTTTCATTTTTTACCAGACTACCTGTAACCAAAAGCCAAACAGCCAAACTAAAATGCTTGAAGTTATTTTAATGATTAAGTTCAGAAAATTATTCGCTGACTTTTTTTGATTATTGGTTGATTGGTTTAAGTATGGTACAAGCAAACTTTGGTCAGAGTAAACACATTCAACAGCCCTTACTATTGCCGTTCACACTCTGGTACCACAATATAGCAAAAAGACTGAAGGGACATGAATTTTAAAAACAAAACATGACTCACTAACAAAATGTGACTTTAAAAATCATCACTTCTCTGGAACACATGACTCTTTTCATGCATGCATGCACCCCAGGTACCGCAAATACTTTAAAAGGGAAGCAGAAGCAGATGTCAGTGAGAACTCCCACGATCTTTAATCAACCCACCTTGTGTTTCTTGTTGCCCTCTCTGTCAGCTCCGGCCTTGTCCTTCTTCTCTGTGAAGCTAAACTCCTCGTCTCCCTCGACAAAGGCGTACGGGTCTGGCTCCTCGCTGTGTTCTCCGTCTCCTGTGGCGGAGACAAGATGGCTGTTTCTCCGCTGGGCGTAAGTCTTGACCAGCTCCTGGGACACCTTCAGCGGATGCGTGGAGCCCGACATCACCCTGAGAGGAAAGTGATTACACACAGATGCTTAGAAAAGATGCAGACAGTCTACACTTTGTTTCAATGCAGCTGATGATGAGTGATGAAACACGTACTCAGTGATGGACACGACACTCTCTGATCCTCCGCCTCCCCCAGAATCGTCATTTCGGATTTTATCCACAGGTAGCGCTGGTGTCAGGAAGTTGGTGGCCTTCTTCCTAGGCAGGTTGAAATACTTCCAGGGGTTGTGGGTGGAGTCTTCATTAGGGTTGATGGCTGAGCCCACAAAGACGGTGGGCTCCAAGGTTTCACTGTAGGCTGGGGGGAAGGGCAGAGGCATGGGCATGTTCTCCAGCGGAGTCTCCTCAGACGAGCCCTTCTGTGGCAGCAGACAGGGCTCCACTGACGGCGGGTAGAACGGTTGGTGGATGGGCGTGGACGAGTTCTTCATGCCACCTGGAGTCATGTCACCTTCTACGTGGTCGCACGGGTGTGGGCTGAGAGGAGGCGGGGGCGGCGATCCGACAAGGTCAGCGGGCGGGCCGTGCGTGTGCAGCGTGGGGGCTTTGGAGGGCACCGTGTCGACGTGGTGCAGGCTGGGATACGAGCCCTCCTCCTGCGACCTTAAACAAAGCCTCTGAGTCTGCGGCTCCAGCGACTGCTCCTCGCTCACAGAGTTGCGGTGGTGAAACGGCGTCTGCGGCCTCTTCTGCTGCTTCTCGCCCTTCTCCAGCTTCTCGCCCAGCTTGTGCTTGGGGGCCGGCTGGGCGGGCTGGCCAGATGAAGGCAGGTGTCCTGAGGTGCTGTTGGATCGCTGCTTCTGATTCTTATGTCTACGTAAAAAAGGAAACAATACTAATAAGATACTTTCTTTATTATAAACAAAAATCATCATCAACCATGTGAATGCATCATTCAACTTACCGAGAGCAGTTGCAATGCGGCCTGTGAGTGGGCTCCACAAAATCCCAAAGTCCAGCCTTGTCGGACTCATCCTCACAGGTGCCATTGGTCAAGGTTGTAAACTTCCTCCTATCAAAAAGGGAACATTCACATTTCAGTCAGCACGGAGGCACTTCTTTGACTGGCAATGCTAATTTTGAGGAAGAGATGATGATAACATACTTGTGCCCTGTACGGTTTATATTATACTCCTGCCACACAGACTCCACCATCTGGCTGGCCAGCCTGCGAGGGATTTTACCCCCATGAAGAGTGTTGTTAGAGCTGTAGCCGTCGGATGCAGAGGACAACTTGAGCCACCTCTGGGCAGGCTGATAATCTGCAAGACAAAGAAAGTGCAACACTAAGTATGCAGCATTTCAGGCTGAAAAATGTGTATGTCTCCTCATCGTACAGCTCCAAGACTCACCAGTCTGAGCCTCCTCCGGTGACGTCGGAGGAGTCAGAGTGACAGAGGACATGGCAGGATCTCTGTGGGCCGCCTGGCCCTGCTGAGCACCACACAGGCTTCCTGAAGTGTTGGCTGAGCCCTGAGGGACCACAGCCGGCAGATCCGACAGGGGGAGAAGCACCAGGCAGGAGGGGTAAACCATCCTCACACCCGCTGCAACCAAACAGGCAATTATATATCAAAAAATGCATCAACAATTTTAAGATTGAGAGCATTGTCTCGATGAAAATTCAGTTGGTTTGATGTGTTTTGTTTTTTTAAAGTCTATACATATCCATATCATTAGTGCACAAAAAAACTCAGAGACTGAGACTTTCCTACATTTGTATGCAGCTATATGTTGATCTCCAGTACATCTTTTTATTCAAAAGGACACCCTACAACTTATTGCAAGACACTACGTATTACTAGTCAACAAATCCCAGGATGTCAGTTTTCTAAACTTTGACTTTTCAGCCCTGTATCACTCAAACCCAGTGAAAATTATTACATCACTGAAATTACTCTTTAAAATGCAATAAAAATACAAAGCTCGACACAACAATCATCAAAGTCTCGTTTACATGTTATGGTCTCTTACCAACGAGGACCTCCACAGCTGCCAGTGAGTCGTCCTCCCAATCCGAATCCTCCATCTTGTCTTCCTCCTTGACCTCCTTGGGATTGGGGCTAATGGGATAAAACTGCCTCCACTCCTCTATGAGCTTCTGAGTTGGGTGGTCTGACATCTTAAAAGCCTGCCCGGTGAGGGTCCCGTTCAAGCCATACGGGCTCAGGATGACTGCAGGGCAGAGAGGATACTTATGTAAGACAATGCCATTAATAACCCCAAAGGAAACTGCGTTACAAAAACACTTGGACCTACCTTGCAAAGGGCTGGAGCTCTGCTGGGCGAGGCTCAGGTGCTCCTCACTCAGTCGCTGGAGAGGCTGATGTTGAGCGATCTCCACGCTCGTGCACACGTTGCTGTCGCCGTGCACGAAGAAGGTGAACGCACAGGACAGGTGCTCGCTGCGAAAAGAGGTGTTGTAATGTTTAGAGATATTTGTACCAAGCTGATCAGGTTATCAGTGTCCACTCCATCATTGTTAGGAATTACTCGAGAGGGAAAGAGAGGACTGAAAACTGACGATGCGAGAAGAGCAGTTCCTTGCATATTTGATCCATCAAGCTTTCAGGTCACAACTGTTGCTTTCAGTGAGACATGACAGCCCGTTGACACCTCAAATCAGATGTAACACATAACACGCTGTGCTTCACCACAGTCTGAATCTTTATCAAAACATCTCGCAACGCACAGGCAAAAAAAAAAAAAGTCAGAAATACGCCTGGAGATTATTATAGTCCTGCGTTGTTAAAACAATATTCACATTTATTTTCTAACTACCTCTGGAAGGCCAGGCGGCTAAATGCACTAAAATAGTACTTGTTGACATGGTTGCTGTAAAACCACAGTGCACACTCAGCATTTTCCAAAGACTGCCCTGTTTACCAGCCAGAGAGGGCAGGCAGGCGACAGCGAGGCTGCCAGACTCTTCTGTCAGAGGTGCTGCCTCAACACACACTTGTAGACATCTTTATGCAAAAACAGAAGCTCGACACCAGCGAGCAAGAAAATCCCCCTCCTGCACCATGCAACAACTCTTTTATATAGCTGCTAAAACTCACTGAAAGCATTGGGCGAAGCTGCCAGAGGGAGCCGAGCCAAGGGGCTGTGCATCAAACACAAGTCAGCTTGGATCAACACAGCCAAAAAGCAGAGGCTTGAATTAGCTTGTTAGGGAACTCCAGGATACACCGGCAGCCCCCCTCACTCAAGGGCAAGGGCGACGCTAAATCTATGTCACCGCCGTTATGTTATGTGCGAGAGGTAAGGAAACGCAGCTGCACAGAACCCCTCTCTGAACCAGACAGTTATTTATGTGCCGCCGCTGGTTCACCTCAAGCTTGTATTTCTACAACAACAACAGAGAGCAGCTCTACTGTGCAGTTGGGGAAAGTGGAGGTGGACATTAAACATTACCCTGGAAGTGGTGCTCTATTAATAGCTTTGGAACTGTCTAAACTGATGTTGCAATTATGCAACATGCTGCTATCAAAACAGGTGAGAATGTGTCAGGCTGATTATGCCATTACATTAACAGTAATAATCCCGTCATGCTCCATCGCAGCATTATCTGATTTCATTCCAGGAATCAACACGTTCTCTGGGAACTGCAGGAACTTTGGTGAGTCAATGCAACTTGGATCTAGTTGTTAACCCTGAAACCATGAATAATAACAGGATGCAATGATTCCTTCCAAATGAATACAGTACAAAGAAAACATATTTAAAGTTCAAACTGCAAAACTTCTGTTTTCGCCTATGTCCAACTGTTTGTTTGCAGGTCAACAAAATCCCCTGTGATTACACAAAAATTACTAAACAGATTTCCACGAAACTTGGAAAAAGGATGGGTCCCAACACAGAATAGACCCCATTAACTTTTAGAGCATATCTGGGAATTGTTTCTCACTAGCTTACACATTGCAAAACAGGGCCCTAAAAAGAAAGAAAAAATGTAATCCCCTTATTTCTCAGGAAATAACCCGTGGATCTAGTGTGAAATAAAACAGGTGGCTGGTGTCAATAAGTGAGTACAAACTGAGATGTATCCAAATAAAAATCTGGATGCAGATATCTAAATTATTTGACATTGGATTAGGCCTGACTGAATTAAAGGGGACTGTTGAGCCATGACGGACGTACCGAGTGCTGCTCTACTTATTAATTTGATGCCTGCAACATGCAAAGTAAGAAGAACAACAGTCTCCAACACTTGAGGTATGAAGATGGTAACCCTTATCAGTGAGTTCAAACTAACTCAAGAATGCTCAACAAATCTAACAGTAGACCCAAAAAACCTAACAGTAGTTAAATCAGCACATCAGGTAGTAAACGGTCTTGTGTCATTGTTACACTGCTGATGCCAAGTCTAGTGTCAATCTGTTCAAGCCATTTTTCCTCCTCCGATGCCTCATTCCCAGAAACAGGCATCATCTTGGAACAACAGAGTTAAAACAATACAGCTGCAAGCAGAATTTCTCCAGTTGAATCCCAAATGGGAATCTTGACTATTAAAGGCCGTCAGAGGCCAGGAATTGTTATGAGTAGTTTAACAGTGTGGACATCTGCCCGATGAGGCAGAACACGCATGTACAACACACATAATCATCCGTCCTGAACAAGCACAATGCTTCACGCAACAAATATGTCACCGTAATACACTGTAATCCATCTCTTTATAAAGACAACTGTAATAGCCAACCTCCACATGTTTCAAAGCCTGAGCAGCATGAGTACAATTCAAGACATCCAGTAAAAGTAATGGTCATATTGAAATGTTTCAGGCTTTCCAGGAGGCATAATCTCTTCATTTTTACTGGAAGAGGTTGAGATTCATTAACAGTCGCTTAACACAAGCAGCATCAGTCAGCAGTGAGTAAGAAGACAGCCGAGTATAGCAGCACTGTGTTGTTCTAATACAACAGGGGGAGTCTCAGGCAGTTCCCGAGCACTCCAACAGAAGGCACCCTAAGTATAACTTCTGACCTGACAATTAGCTCATTGTGGGCTTTAATTTGACAATTTACGGCATGTCATATAACTTTGCTGAAGCCGGATATACCTCTTATTGATGGTCTTCTCCTCCTTTTGGTATGGCTTGACGAACCACTTGCCGATGCGGACGAAGCCGCGGTTCATGAGGCAGCGCTCCAGCAGGTTGTGGATGGCCTTGAACAGGAGCGTTCGACACTCGTAGGACAGGCCGCTCTCCCACTCGCCATCTTCCTCACCTGGAAACAAGGCAGACATCATTAAACCACATGCTTTCAACAAATAAACCTGATACTTGGCTTTAAAATTATTTTCTCATTACAAATGATTATATCATTTTAACAATTTGAGAGAAAATTTGGATATTTGAAAATATCGTATGTGTGATGTGCCTCTCTTGCTTTAATGACTGCATGTATTTGAGCAAGCATGGACCCCACAAGTTTGTCCTGGCATGATTTGACAAACTTGTGGAGCCCATTCCAGCATGAAATTTAAAAAAAAAAATAGGGATTTCAGAAATATTTTGTCTAGTGGTCTCAGACTTATTGACTGTACTGTAGGGAGATGCACCAGACTTTGTAAACAACTGAGCAAAGTAATAATTTAAATAGCCCATTTAAAACATATGACAAACATTTGAGTTCATCCATCTTATTAGTTATAATACAATAACAAGATGCAAGAAGTCCTGGAACTGTTAAGATTAACGGAAAATTTACAAATAAAGTGAAACATTGTGATCAGTTCTACATGTGTTCTGCAGGTCAAGCCTACTCATGGACATTTTTGGTGCTTTTTCGTGGCACATTTTTTCACAAACATCGTTATTAAGGCATGTTTTGCAGGATTTGTCAGCCACTGACTGCAAACAGGCGATTCTGGAAAAAGATGGTCGATTCTTGAGTCTCATTCAACAACGGTTTGGTTTCCAGACATTGGTATTTCATGACCCGGGTATGAGACTCAACAGTCAACCATGTTCCTACATCCTGAGCTCACAACAAGTGAAAGGCCTCTGCAGATAGAGGCACCACAACTTGAATAATCATTTTTGTCTACATTTTTTTCCCCAGAAAAATCCTGCATCATATACCTTCAAAAAAAACTTGAATGAACCCTTCCTCCAAAGTCAGGAATTTTTCAGGTGACTGTGATGCACAACAGCTTGTTCTTATGCTGCCATACAAGTCTCTACCTCGGTGGCTGCGAGCCAATAGATTCCACAAGGCTTTAGAGACTTTAAAAGACCTGTTAGCCACAAATCGGTCGGTCTATCATAAGTTATTATCATCAGACTTTGTATCATTAAAACTGCATTAGAACTCTTTGCCGTAGTTAAAATGGTTGGCATCGGCATCTAACATCCAACGTGTTTAAACATGAACCGAGTTTCCACAAATGGACTAATTTTGCCTGCAACTCTCTGTCAGCGCAGCAGCTCTAGAAAGTAATAACAGCAACAATTACAGGCGTTTTTATCTGATTTCAACATCTAGAAGAGTGATTATTCCAAAGCACTGAACCGCCTGTTTAGATTGTATAGAAAGCACATGAACAGTGTTCTTATTCATACTAAGCAGAGAAGTGTATCTTAGTTTAACCTACTGTGATATTGTGAGAATTCAATTGTTTCATTTTGAGCCTGCGGGAGACGTGTTGATTTTCGAGGTGATGTTGACTGCACTTACTTGAGAGTTCATTGTGGATAAGCTCGGCGAAACTGGGGTCATCCCCCCACCAGAAAAGCCAGAGCTCTCTGCGACCCGGGGTGTGGTGCCTCCTCCACACACTCAGCACATCTGCCGCCAGGCATCGGCTGAAACTACACAGGATAGGGTCCTCCTCAGTCACAGGGAAAAGGATGGGTGAAGAGGTGGGTCCTTGCCACACAAATCGCCGCCATTTAATTCCAGTCAAATCGGCCTGAAAGAGGGGAAGAGAAAAAACAATACGAGAATTTAATCATCAATCATCATCATCATCATCATCACCGATCATCTGTTGTTGACTGCAGAACTCGGTGGTTGAGAGGCTTATTTCCCTCCACACAGAAAGTAATGCATGTCCCGTCATACAGAGAATCACTTTCAGTAAGAAAAGTTGACATGTGAGATGTGCTGACATCTTGGAAAGTTTTTGCAGCACTTTGTTGTACATGTGACACAATCGTGCCTGAAAATAACTGTCATGTAGCCATTTACTCACCAGTCATTTACAACTAGTGACGCACCACTGCAAGTCAGTCTAAACACAGAGTAGTTGGCAGAAAATAAAACACAAACTATCAAACTAATCTTGCATTTTGTTCATCTTTTAGTGCTGCAGTGTCACTTTAATCGAAGTAAAAACAGGATGTTTGTGACATGTTTCCAGAAATTCCCCTGTTAGCCTGACCTGTTACCATCATGTAACTAACGTTAATGCTAGCAGTCCATTTCTGTCACCAAAGCAGTGTAAACACACAATTACGCCATATTCGTGAGAAACCCTTGAATAAAATAAACCTGCAGCGTGTGTTGTCTCTGTTGTGAAAGTTAGCTAACGTTAGATAACGATGTGCAAGTTGCAGGCCCGATGCCTTCACGCCAGTCTGCAACTGACGTTACAAAGCTTGTTGCCTGATTAGCCAAAATGGCTTTCTGGCCTCTCAGTATCAAAGCTAACGCTAGCTAGCGCAGAGAGCACAGAGACTTACCAGGCAGAAGAGGTTGGAGTGGCAATCCTCCAAACTGGCCCCGTTTGGTACAAAGCACGAACTCATCCTTTCACTGCGTGGTTGTAACGTTAAAGTCCATTGTCTCAATCACCATCGGGGGCAATAGTTGATCTTCTTAACTCGCTGGCGAAGCGATGTTCAGTTGTAATTATCCCGTTAAAGCGCTGACCAACTTGCTAGCTACAGCTAGCTACCACCGCTAGTCAACCAGACAACTTCTAACCGGCGCTAGCCGCCGCTAGCCAGGTAGCTATGCTAACGTTAGACAGGCAGCCAGATAGCGTCAACTGTAAGCTTCTAGCTATTCGATTCATCAATCCTATTTGAAATGTATTGTCTGATCTGGTTAGCCGCAAGCTTGCTGCTACATTACCTCAACGTCTAATAGTCAACGTTAACATGACCTGGACTAACGCTGAATCAAACAGCAGAAAAGTTGGATGCGCAATAAAAAACAAATACGAGCTCGAAAACTAAAACAAAAACTTCACCCCGAAAGCTTAGTCCCTGGTGTGCTAATGCTAATGCCAGCTAGCTGATCTGAAACAATTTCAAAGCAAAGGAACTCTCCCCTCCCCCTGATCTCTCCTAGCCTGCTAGCACAAAAGCTAACATACCAGAGCTCCAACCAACGCTAGCTTGCTAGCTAAATAAAACAATTAGCTACACCGCCCTCCTTTCCGCTAAAACCATCACAGCGCTCCGTCATAGTAAAACTACTCTCAACACGGACGAAATGCCAAATCGGCGAGGCTACTCATCGGCTACTTTTCCTCTGCCTGATCCATGGGTCCTGCAGATTTCCATTATTTCAGTTCATGGATTGAATTCTTTAATGGCGGCCAGGAGGACAACTCTGCCTCTCAACTCCTATTGGCCAATTTGTGGTAATGGGGGCGTCATCCGTCTTCAAGTAGCTCCATGACTTCACAGTTTACAAGATGAGAGCTCCGGTGCATCTGTCATACAGTCAGTGGTCGCTCCTCCACTGGTGCCTGTTACTAAACATGTTTCTCTAGAGCAACATCTTCTGCATGGCAAGAAAAATTATAATACTTTTAAAATTTAGTTGTGGGGAAAAATATCTTTTTGCATGATGGATATACATAAGAGCCTGGTTGTATTGTCTGTCTGAGATTTTTTTTCATGCACTTCCACTGCAGATATGAAGTTATCTGGGTCAACCTGCGGTGACAAAGATGATCCCAGCACGTGTTTATTGGGTTAATAGATTGATCCCGTCCCTCAGGTGCAGTGTGCATGAGCAACTTTTCTCCTTTTGAGCAAGAACACAAACAAAACAACAACGAAATAAACGAGCTTTCCCGTACAAAAGAATGCAAAGTGTTGCAATACGTTGTGGTGCTTTTTTAATTACTATTTCTTCAAAATGTATTTTATTATAGCGCATATTTGAGGACGCACTCCAGCGGCCCTCCTGTCATGTCCACAGTGAACCACAGGGCGGAGACCTTACACAACGGCTCCCCTCGCAGGTCCCTCCCAGACGGGCGGAGCGTCGGACGAGCGTCGAGAAAATGTCAACAACATGCCGGAGCTTTCCTCAGAAACAGAAACCGAAGCGGGCAGCAGCGACAGACAACAAAGAGATCGCGGCACCGCGTCATCCCGCAACGTCGTGTCTCTAATATCTCAACTGGCAGATGATAATCTGACACTCGTGCGGGTAGGAGGCTCCCTGTGTGGCTTGCTGGTGCATGTTGGGGGGACATGGATGTGCATTATGGATCACTTCCGTGCCTTCCTGCATCTTATAGTTTTGTATTTGGTATATAAGAAGGTATCATGAATCTGGACTTTCATCCCCTTTGTGCCATATGGTGTCAAGTGAACATCCTATCAGGCCTCACCAGTTGTTCCCCCCCACTCCCTTTCTTGATGGCCCCCTTGAGTCACCATTACACCTGTCAAAGTCTTCCTCAGTGGTGTCACTGCTGGTACAACCTGGTCTTCCTGTCTGTCAGCTCTTTAACCCCTTTAAAACCCGCTCTCTTGTCTCTTGTACAGAACATAAGCACCGGGCTGGCGGTGGTCGGTGTTGTTGTGATAGCGAGGAGTATCAGACTGGTAAGAGAGAGAGAGGCAACACATGCAGACACACTCAGGCATCTTTGTGGATTTAAAGGAAATGTTTAATCAAGGATGAAAATGCAGTCCCTGTGCCAATGGAAAGTCAGGTGAAGTTTCCCCCTCAAAACCTTTCAGTGGCTTCGCAGCAAAACTGTTACATTGTTCCTCCAGACAGATGAATCAGAAGGGGACTTGTTTTAAAATGTGAGAAAAACGACTGAAAGAAAACTTTAAAATGTCTCCATACAGCTCAACCGGCCTAATCCAAGCTGCAGGGAGTCCAGAGATTTCAAATAGATTTGAAAAAGACATTATTTACACAAAAAAGTGTTGGCATGCACCCCACCTGAAAGGGTGTCAATAATGTCTTTTCACATCATTTTGGGATCTTAGGGGAACTTTGATTTCGCTGAGCTGTGTGGAGCCATTTCATGTTTTTCTTTTAAACAAGACCACGTCAGGAGAATGTACCGTCAGCACTGTTCTGCCGTGGAGCTCCAGAACTGTTTCTTGGACTACGAAACTCTGCCGACTTTCTTTCACTGAGATACTGACTACATTTTTTAATTAAGAATACCATGATCCAAAAATAGACCAAGTGCTGATTTCACAATAGGGCCGCAACATTTAATCCACCATTTGTCAGCTTTTGAATTAACTATTTTGATTAATCAGTTTGAGTTTAATTATATGGCGAAAAAAAGTCTAAATTCTCTGATTCCGGCTTCTTAAATGTGGGGTTGTGGACAAAGTGAGACATTTAATAAACCAAACAACAAATTTATTTATTTTATCTAGCCTCAATATGGGTTTGATTTAGTCGGGCCAGTTGTTGAATAGCAACAGACGCAGCCTCCTCTGACCCTGCATCGAACAAAGATCACATCAGTGGTTAAAACTGTTTTCTAACTGTTCAACAAATGTCATTAGTGATGATAAATCTGTAATTTGTTGTTAAGGCAGCCAACAACAGGCAACTATCACTTAAAGAAATTGCTTAAAATGTTTGTCCCTGATTGTAGTTCATTAAGGTGGACACAACGTGAGATATTTGGTATATGGGTTAGTGTTCGTTAGAAAATGTTCAAGTACAATACAAGTACACAAAAATTGTACAAAAGTTATACTTTCCATCACTTCTAATACACTTGTTAATAAACAAGATGTACATTTTTACCAAATGATTCATTGATTTGACTCCTCAGATCACCAGATTTCGAGCTGCGTCAGAGATCCCTGCTCGCTTCATCGAGAGGAACGTCAGTCTTCGTGGGAAAGTTCACTCAGTCACAGAGAGAGGAGTCGAGGTGGAGCATGTTCCTATTTACCTGCCGGTCATCTCTCCGTTACTGTCCAAACACAAAGGTAGAGCTGGGGCGTCCTTTGAGTGAAGGCATGGAGGCACGCGCACACACACACACACACACACACACACACACACACACACACACACACACACACACACACACACACACACACACACACACAATGCCGACACAACAATAACCAACTGAGAGTCTGAATCTTGTTACATCAAAATTGTCATTGTGACATTTTTACTTTGTATCGTTAGACTTCGTTGCATTTGATTACCTCCTCATGAGTGAGAGTGACGGGTAAGCTTGTTAGCTGTGATATCAAATCAGGCTCTTCACTGAGCTATAAAATCAAGTAGCGTATGCTTCCTATAAAGTGCTCCTTCAGCAGCGTCAGTGAAGGACTCCCATGTGCAGCAGTTTCAAATATTACCTTCGTCCCACTCGACCTCCAACATTTTAAAGCTGGTTAGACTCGTCGTCTTGGATTTGAGGCTGTGGCAGAAAGATAACTTACTGGAGTTTGTTTCATAGATGTGATTGGTCTGAGTTTGGTCATTTTCATGTGAAGTCTAAGGCAATCATAATTAGGCCTTAATGTTTAATTTCAATACCTTACACCAATTAAAATGTGCCTGTATTGTAATTACAGCTGCAATCAAATGTCTGGTCAAATTTGTAGTATTTTACGGTTAGATTGGCACTGATTTAAAGGGACAATTCACCCCAAAGCCATGTAGATTTTAAAACTTTATCCACAGCACTTGTGATGCTCAGAGCACAAAAAAATACATTTGAAAAACACAACAGCAATGTCTTTATCTATCTAGCTATCTATCTTTTTCCAGAAGTCATGACGTGGCTACTCAAGATAACCTTGTCATTAGCAGTTTCATGTAGAAACATTTTTTTCCCACAAAACTAGATCATATGATTGACAGGGCTGATAATATCGTGACCAAATATCGCAGGTGAGAAGGGGTTTACATTTACAGGGTGAATCAGTGCTGAACGTACTCTCTGAAGTGACTTCTTCTTAAATTTTGTGGAGGCTTTTCTTTATCAGAAGTCAGACGACGTGGATATGTGTTCAGTGTGTTCCTCCATGAACCCCAATACAGCTGTCACCACTGGCTCTAAAAGTGTTGTACTATTAAGTGATGTAATAACCCTTCTTTCTTTTTTAAGCTTCCTTGCCACGCAGGAGGAAGCGTGCATCTACTCATGGATGGGAGGCTTATGCAGTTCTGGATGTGAACATGAAGCCTCTTGTCCATCAGTTCATACAGCTCCCTTCTGCGTGGAGGAATTCAATTCATTGAATTTTATGAGGGCAAAGTTCCTGTACAGCTGCTTGTGTTCAGACGATATTTGACAGTTGAAAAGTGTCGCTCCTTTTGTTAAAATTAACAGAAAAGGATAGCCGAAAAACATGTTTGTATTTCTCAAACTAAGTTTACAAAAAGCTGCAATCTTTACTGTAACATGGATTAAACTGGAACTTTTCCCCCCTCCCCAGGTGCACTCACGTCCCCGATGCTGGTGCATCTTGCTGGGGTGGAGTTGACTCCAGAGGGCAGGGTCTGGCTACAGAAGAACCTGACTCCTGCCCAAACAGTCTGGCTAAAACTTATCAGCAGAGAGGATGACGCACTGCACTGTCTGGTGTCTCAAAGCAGGGTGAGGCATTTCTCATGCATTTATACATTTGTCAGAACTGTTCACTAAATGTGACGGGGCTTGATATTCCATGAATCATTCCCTTGTATTCCCTCATGTCTCCAGCAGGGGTCCATGTGGAGCTACTGTATAAACGAAGAGGTCCTCAGACTGGGTCTGGCTCGCACTGCGCCCATTGTCGGAGTCCTGCCTGACTGTCGCCTCTACTGGCGTCTCCACAAACGGCTGCACAGGGCAGAGGTCAGGGCGGAGAGGAAGGGGCGGGGACTGTGGAAGGAGGACAGCCTGTGGGAGAGGGCCTCCAAGGCTGTGAGGGACAGCGCTCTGTTCAGACTGATGAGGAGGATCTTTAAGAGGACGTGATACACTAAGTGACTGACTGCTCCGAGACAGAGCTTTGAAATGAGACAGGACACAGCCTGTGTTGTTCATATGGTACAGCTGTTGTTGCCACGGTACTTTGTGACACATTTAAAAAGAGTCTAAAAGTCTTTAAAAGTGCCGTTTATTACTATTCTGTTATGTGTGATGAAATCAATCACATTTCCCCCGTTATTACAAAATACATGCTTTAATTTCTGTTTATCATTCCTTGTTGCACCTGTTGCAAAGCCTCATGGTTAATCTTGACAGTTTTTCGCTGTCTTTAGAAGTTTGAAATGATTAAAAAAAAAAAAAGCTTGTTAAAGACTCTCTGATTCTAATCCCTCGGCTTTCACTTACCCCACTAAACTACAGCTTAAACCCAGCCTCCTCTGCCGGTGTGTGTGTGTGTGTGTGTGTGTGTGTGTGTGTGTGTTTGTGTGTGGGACACCCCACTGAACACAAGACGGGGGCGGGGTATGTTAATGATGTTCAAAATGGAGAGGGGGGTCCGCTTGTCCCTCCCTGAGATCACTGTTGCTATAGAAACACCAAATGTGAAATACAAAGCGAAGCAAAGGGTGAACACTATATTGGCCGCCCCCAAACCCCACAGGAGCCTTGCATGTTGTGTGTATGTGTGGGGGTCTTTAAGTGCCCGTAAAGAGGACCCTCTCAGCTGTAATGTGACCACGACATCTGAGCGTTTAGGCACTGAAGAAGAAGGGAGGAGACCGGGCCTGTGAACTGGCTTTGATTCGTGGTTTTTATCGTTGAAAATGAATGAAAACAGACGCATGAATTAAAATTTTTATCAGTTGTTTGGGTTCCGATGGGTGACACATCAACCCACTGCTGAAGAGGAAGGATTATGCTCATGTGATTGTCATATTGTTTGCAGAGCAAGTCCACTGCTAAACTTACCCCACCCTCATCCAAGCAAGGCAAAGGAAGAAGAAGAGGAGGAGGAGGAGGAGCAGGAGGGCCTGCAAACGAGGCCAGCCTGTGATGTGTGTCCTCTGGGGTGCAGGGTGAGGGGGTCTCGGTGCACTGAGAGGTAGCACTGAAGCACTCAATCCAATGGGCACAAGGAGATTAGTGCAGAGGGGAGGAGGGTCACAGGGGTAGAAGGGGATTTTGGGTCCGAGCACAAAGGCAGGAGAGGAGGAGTCACGGTGGAAGGGAAAGGGAGTGGGGAGTGAAGGAGGCGAGGGGTGGGGGGGTGGGGGGGGTTGATGAATCAGCTAGCCTCTCTTTTATTGTGCAAATGTTACTAGCGACTGTTACGGCCCAACGGGCTCGTGATTGGTGGGCTGGTTTAAATTGTAAGGTGCATTTCACTGCTGATGGCTGTTGCTGCCAGACTTTGAACTGTCACTGAGGGAGGAGTGGGAGGGAAACCACGGCAGAGGAGGCTGGCACCAAGAGGGGAGGTGGAGTAAAGTTTCCAAAGGTGGAAATCACTGAGACTTTTAAACAAGAGATGTCTTTGTAATCTTTAATGCCGCCACGTCTGTTGTCTCAACTTCTAATTTCTTCATTTATGATGGTGACCTGAGGACAGTATGCTGGAGTACTATTATACTTTTCTAGTTTTACTATACTTAGCATGTCTTAACATTTGCTCATGTTTAAGTTAAACGTCTAAGTGATCATTTCATAAAATGAGACGCCTGTTGGAACTTCAGGAGGAATTCTTCATCATCTTTTAACCATTACTGGGCAAAAGTTGGCTGCTAGAATAATACAAATAAAATGAGTACAGTTTTAAATATGATATAATTAACATTTTGTAAACTTAAAATTAAGAAAAACATGTTACTGTCACACTGGTCAATACATCTAATAATGACAACAGTTCATGGAGCTTTATGTAAAATGTTTTAGGGCTGCAACGATTATTTACATTGCCTATCAATCTAATGATTGTTTTCTTGAATAATCAGTTAGCTATTTGGTCTAATAGTGTCAGAAAATGGTGAACATCATCAGTGTCTCCAAGGCCCAACATGGCGTCTCAAGTGTCTTGTTTTGTAGACCAGAAAATATTAAAGGTGCGAAATATGGGATTTTTTTTGTTCAAAACGTTCCAAAAAATATCGACCAAATGTGAAGTTAAAAAGTTTTGACGTTGTCGACTTTTGCCAGTCATCTGTGTGTTGTGTTGAAGAGATAGCTACTAATGTTAGCATGCTAGCCAGCTAGCCCCAGGTCTGAACAGGACTTTCTCTAAATAGTCCAAAGCTCCTTTGCTAACAGCGTAGCTACAGACGAGGATGTGTAAAAGAAAGCAGTTAGCAGAATATAGCAGATTTGGGTTTTAACACATTGCACCTTTAAGAAGCTGGAATAAGAGAATTTGTACTTTTTCTTCTAGAAAAATTACTCATACTGATGAATCTTTTGTTAGAATGTTAGCAGTTTAATTGTTGACATTTGATTAATCATTCACCTGAGTTTCAAACAAAGACTGAATGAGTAAACTGTCTTTTTGTCTCTCTTCTGGAAACTCCATTCCAAAATTCCAGTCCGGCTTTCCCCAGCTCCACTGGTCCCACAGCAGTAGCAGTCATTTGAAAAGGCGCTGTGCTTGATGTAGTGGTGGGTGCCTGCCCACACCAGTGAAGTTGTTGGGACAGTGTCCCTCCGTGTGGCCACACTGCTGGGACTATCACTGACTCATATCATCACATCTGCACCCTGTGACATGGACGCTCGGCACCTGGAGGACTGCTGCTCTGCTCAAAGTGGCGAGATTTTGTGAGGGAGCTGACAACGTGGTTTTTCAAAATCTGGGACTGAAGTGACAGAAGTAAGTGAGGCTGTGATGCCTGATGAAGGACTGACATTGTCTTATAGAACAACAGCATGACATCACAACTCACACGAGGCATTTTACCAACTTAACTTGTTTTTCAAGTCTTCCCTGTGTGCTTTTCTCACACTGTTTGCTGTCACTTTAAATCCACTGTTGGCAGGATACTGTATACTGTATCCAAGCAGATGTGCACCTGTTAGTCCTGTGTACGTGGACACACACTCTATTATACACAAAGTCATTTGAATCCTTATCTTTATTGCACCACTTCAGGCAAGTGCAGCCAAACAACCGCAAAGCATTTTTCTTTTAAAATTCTTCGATGATTGTGACAGCACAAAGGCCCTCAGCTCATGTGATCACTTTAATATTCTTGTCATGTGCTTCACCTTGTTTGTCACCAGAATCAATAACTCACCTGTGTGATTAACACATAGGCAACATTTTCCTCTGTTTCACATTTTGCTGCCCCTTTCCCATTGTGAGCTCTGCAGCGGGGGCAGCCTAACAAAGGCCTTTATTGGACTCAGCCGGTAGCCATCCCGGAGAGAGAAAGAGAAGGGGCACTCCCCCGTCCGTGAGCAGAGTCCTTGGGGATTTTTCTGATTTGATTTGAGTGGCTGAGTGTAGTTTGGGCCCGCGTGTGAAAGACAAAGAGATTTAAAGAGACAGAGAGCTGCTGTGACACTCGGTGAAAATCCATCCCAAGAACATAAAGGTCCTCCATCTCCCCATCTCCACCCCCTTCTCTGATGATAAACCTTACAGCACATTGGAAACATCTCACACAAGGAGCGTCTTTGTCAGGCAGAGTTGCTGAAAGTTATATGTAAATTGATACTGTCACTTTAAACGTGCAATATTGCCTTATTAATTGAAATAGATTTTTGCTTCCACCTGCTGACATGATAAACACTTCCTGGTAAGTGGTTGTAATGCTGGTTAGCTCTCCCATCACATGCACTGTAGAGGCTGTGTGTGTGTGTGTATGTGTGTGTGTGTGTGTGTGCAGGAATGCATGAGCTGTAAAGTGACTCCCTTGTTATTTTGTGACTTGCAGTATTGTGAGCCGTGTATCAGCTTGCTGGTGTTGGGTTGTAGGAGTGGAAACGCAACCCTTTGTGGATGCTGCGATCGCTCATGAATAATTGAAGTTTCTTGGTGGAAAAGGACAGAGGGTGAAAACTTTGGGGGATTGAATGAACCCAACTGTGTGTGAATATGTGTGTGTGAATGTAAGAGACTGAAATATAAAAAAAAAGCTTTCCAACACAACTTTCAGGAAAATGAGCTCTCACTGCGCTACGTGAGAGGCTGATCGTGCACTGAAATGGGAACCTGTGTGTGTGTGTGTGTGTGTGTGTGTGTAGGACTCCTGACAAGCAGGAAATTAAACAGTTCTCTTGTCAATGAGGGCAATGAGCAGACAGTTTTAGTCCAAAACATGAGAGTAAAAGTAAAGGATAGGAACAGGAGGGAGAGTCTTCTCTTGAAATAGATCTGAGGGGTTTGACTCCGTGACCTTACCCGCCCCTCAATTCCACGGTGGAGTGAGACTTCCTCCCCACACGCACGTTTTTACCACACACACGTGTACACATGGAAGTTAAAATAAGATTGAGATTCTAAAGTTGACGGGTAGCTGAAACTCTGGCTCTCGAGACACAGAATCGTCACCTAAGATTGTTTTTAAACGGTTGAATCAAGAGCGTCTTGTGGGTCAAATCAATAATTTCAGGACGTATTAGAAAATATTTTGACACTTCAGTTCTCTTTCTTAGTGCACCAGCTTGGACACCTCTGCAGGGGAGATTCCTCAGTTTGGTTTTACGACGGCGTGACGTTAGCGTCTGTTGACAGGCTCAGATAGCAACAGTGCCCCTCTGCAACAACTCTCGACCCCTCCGTAACCTCACTGCCTCCAGGTTCGCTCCATCTCCTTATCAGGTCAAAGGCTTAGTGAGACATTGCTGACGGGACCGTTTAGATGTTACAACTTCCTCGTCCTTCCTCTCAGCCTGCATGTGAAAACATGTCGTAGCCTGTTAGATGGCAGGGCCGAAATCTTGAGCTGTTTAATGAATTTAGCTGATGGTCAAGAAAATGAATCCGTAACAGAATTTTGTGAGCAAAATCCTCTTGTTTCAACTTCTCAAATGTGAGGATACCTCGAATATCTTTGGGGTTTTAAACGGTTGTCCAGACAAAACAAGCATGAATGTCCAATTCTGATCAGTAATTGCCACTATTAGTCGCCCAAATAATGAATCGATTAATCAAGAAAATGATCTGTCTAACTGAAGTTTTGAACATGATGATTTTGCATAGATTATCTTGAATCTGATGTAAAAATGTGACATTTGGAGTACAGAAAATAAGTTTGTAAAAACATTATAGAAATGTATTTAAAATGAACTGTTAGCAGGAATACAAGCTGTAGTGATACACCAAACACTACAACTGTTCCAACTCCCCTTCCTGTGTGTTTTTGATAAGAGAGGCAATGTTTGGCCATCTGCAACCCTTAATGTGCAAACACGCACACACCCACAACACAAACACGTGAAACAGCAGCGTTATTTTACAGAAAACATCTCAGGAGTGACAGTGTTCCTACGTGATTTAACGAGCGTGAATTCAAACGATTTGCATCCACTCCCCCCGAGACTCGTGTCATCAAGTGAAGGAGCACTCAAGCCGGACCATGAAACCATCTGTCTAGTCATCAGCATACCAAGACTGTGTACTCTCTGCTCTGATAACAACCTAACAAGCAATTACAAGCTACTCAGCAAGGTGGTTAACAGGCTGAACGCCATCGGGGGCCTCATCCCAGCTGACCTGCAGTGACGGGAGATTCATAATGAGTAACATTGTCAACTCGTGCTTTATAAACAGTTTATCATCACCGAGACGGTTGCAGATTATTCTTTTTTTAAGATTCTAAACATGATTAATCGTCACACAAGCATTCAAGGCAGCTGGTCGCATGAAACAGAGCAACCATTGTTTTCTGTCATTAATCACGTCTGTATCGATGCTCTTTGGCATGTGTCAATGTGGGCTGACAGATGCTGCTCTCTTTGTGTCACCAGAGGAGCAGTGACATACATAATGTAGGCGCACGTATGAAGAGGGACTCGCGCCATGCAAACTGAAACAGCCCCTATAGCAGAGTTATGCATCATTGAGTGGCTCCTGTGTTCATAGCTCTGGCAGTAATTTCCCGCAGTTGTGATAACACACAGCGCTGATCGAGGAGACGCCACAACAATGAAGTCCGACATAAAGAGAGAACGAGCAGTCAGGGAAGTTGACTAACCTGCCAGCAGCTCATCAGTTTGGCAGTTGAGGTTCAAACAGGAGGTTGAATATGCCTAAAAATAGACATAACTGTGATTTTAAATAAATTATAGGTTATTTGTAGAGCTGTCACTGAATCGGTATCTCTCTGTGCTGGACGTCTCGTACACACCATCATTAATAAATTGTAAATTTTAAGGTAATTAAGCTGTAGTTGACAGTTATTTCAGTATTAACGATGGAATGGTTTATAAACTGTTTGTTTACAGTGAAATAGCTTTAAACTAAAAGTTGAATTAATGTTAAAGGTTATTATAGTGTTACCAGTGTGTGTTTAAGTTGAATCTTAGGAGTTTGCATGGCGTTTTAAGTGTGTACATTCTGAAATCTTGCCATTACGACATGCACACACGTTAACTTTTGGTCCTAAAGTTACGCCGGTGATACAATGCTGCATTCTGTGACACGAACAGTTGTGCTGAAAGACGTTAAGACCATCATGCCTCCAGATGGATGGCTTGTTCTGGTTATATCTTAACTGATCTGCACATTCTGTTTCTGCTTTATCTTTTATTATTTATCCTCAACTGTTTTGCACATGAAATGTATTAGCACTGTGTTTTAGCCTTCTTGCAGTTTGCAGGAAACAAAATCGCCTCAAATCATAAGTGGTCTGCACGCTTGAAAGAAAATCAAAGCTATTATATTTTGGCCTCAGGGCACCAAACACCTGCTCTCAAACATTTGCATTCGTAACACACATGTTACACCTATAGTTAAAAGGAGGTGACATAATTCAAACACTTATTCAGCTCGATAAGAACTGAAATCTCCTGTATTACCACCGACTTCCACATTCTGTATAAAACAGGAATGTATCGCACTTTATCAGATGAAATGTGTATTTTACATGTGGGGCAGACAGGAAGAGTGGACACATTAAAAACAAATGCTTCATCCTCATGTTTTAGGTTGCGTAACTCCTGTTTGATTTACTACAACACAAGTTTGGACTTGGGGGCATCCTCGTCCTACTTCCTGCGAGGGCCTGAGACAGAGTGGCTCATTGGGCGGTGAAACATTATTTTTAAGCTGCTTTCTGTAGCCCGAGAGACAGGAAAGAACAGACTGTATTTCCCCTGAGGTCTGGGATGAGAGGGCTACTAGTGTTACATCGCTGTCAGAGGAGGGAAAGCAGAGTCACTTTACTGACTCACACAACGTGTACTGACACATGCTCGGATTGCACTGGTTTGGTTTTTTTTTGTTTTTTTTTGTTTTTTTTTACAGACATGATTATTGTAAGAAGAGGCATTTTGGCATTTTCACTAATATGCTTATTTGCTTTCTTGCTGAAGGTTCGATGAAAGATCGAGACCAGTCTCATGTCTGAATGGTAAATATGAAGCCCCAGACAGGTTAGCTTAGTGTAGTATAAAGACTTGAAACCAGGAGAAACAGCTAGCCTGGATCTGTCCAGAGTTGACAAGTTGCACCTTCCAGCACCTCCAAAGCTTGATAATTAACATGTTATGTGTAGGTTCTGGTTTTGACCTTTGAGAGTTGTGGTAACTGCATTGGTTTACGCACTAACATCCTCACGTGTATCTATTGCTGATAGATCTGTAACATGAAACAACATCGAGTCCAGGGGCTGGCACTGGATCAGTTGGATTTGGTCGAGAGGCTCTGGAAGATGGAAGAGCATCCCTAGAGGTCTCTTATATAACGGCGGTTATCTGTTCCTCCTTCTCCAAGCATAGCCTCTTAAAAAAATGTTTTGACATCTTTGTTTTTTAATTCAGTCTCTAGGCCTGAGCTGGTTAGCTAGCTATTTGTCTGAGTGATCCGTCACTATCCGCCATCTGAATAGTGCAAAGATAGCATGAAGCAAACTTTCATGTACAAGTTACATCTAGTCTCTTGAATTAATTTCAATAGTGTGAGTTAAATGGTGATACAGTGTTATGAACGATTTTGCTGGTTGCGCCAGTTTCATGACTAGATGGTACTACAGACACATCCAGGCACATCCGTGGTCTCAGGATGGATTAATGGACAGACAAGGATTCTGTAACATCTCATCTTACTCTCGGCAAGGAAGACATTTCCCAAAATGCCTTACTGTTTCTATAATTTGGGAATGTTGGGGTAATCATGATTTCTTATAATAGAAATGGATGAGATTTTAGATTCAGATGTACCAGTGATGTAGACAATATACCTACGATCATTTCTGCTGTGTAACTGAGGGCAGCGTTTCTGAAGCTCACTAACTTGCACTGGTAACCTGGTACGCCGTGTGACTAAAGTGTTTACGGTGGATTCATATAATCTAGCTGCATCACGACCTGACATGCCATTAAAGCTGCTCAAACAATGTCTCCAGTCATGTACCTCTGCTCGCCTCCTATCTCTAATTTGGACTGCGTTATGAAAACAAACAGTCATTTGGAAACATCATTCTATAATTAAGCAGGGAGCCACACAGGGCCGCGCTCTGCTGTGAGCTCAGAGCAGCTCGGAGAGAGGCGTCGCAGGCCCAAGGTGAACGCAGAGTTTAAAGAAAAGCCCCAGACGAATTTTGTGTGCTTAAACCATTTAGGGAAAGAGGTTTTTCTTTTTTTGTGAAGCAGAAATTATGACAAAGTCAAAGCTGGATTTGGCACCAAAGGGAAAAACTGATTATGGCATGAGTAGAAATATGTGCTGTAAGCTGTTCGCCCGTCTTAAAGGTCTTTTCTGCTTTTCTTTGTTGCTGTATTTCACCATGTCTATTGTTAAGAGTGAAGTGGTTTCCTCTGCTGTTTCTTTGTTTTTTATTTCTTGGAAAGTTCACTTCCAGCAGCAGCGCTAACTTTGAGCCACCAGAGTACAACTTAATATTTAATCGATGAAGATAAAACATTACCGATGTTTAAAAAGGTTGTTCTTGCATTATTTAAAGGGAACATATATTAAACATTGCTTATCTGATTTAGAGGAACAGAGCACACACTGACAAGGGTGTCGTGTTATAATAGAGCGAGTGGAGTCTCCGTCCATGTGGTCCGTCATAAACACCAAAGACATTACACACTTCTGTCTCTAGTCGTGGGGTGGTGGCAGGGTCACAGGAAAGCACTTTCACCTAAAAGATGTTTGACCCACGAGACCAGACAGTCACCTCTCCTCAGGTTTGCCGGCACCAGGCGCCAATAACTGTCCCAGAGGCTCAGAGATCCGCTGCAGATCTATACTTGCCCTGCGTGTGGGTGTGTGTGTGGTGGGCAGCAATAAATCACAGCAAGACAGATGAGCAACAGGTGGGGGAACACTAAGCGGTGAGGACTGGCAGCAGGAGAGGCGGGGATGAAAAGTGATCAGGAGGAAGTGGTGGAAAATCGGGAATCCGGGAATAATGGCGAGGAGAAAGGGAGGGCAGAGAAATGAGAACACATGGAGCGATGTGGAAATTCAAAGGGGAAAAAAAACAAAAAGGTGGAGGAGAGCGGTTTGGATGGAGAGAACCTGGTAGAGATGTAGAGACAAAGAGGATTCAAATTCCAATTCCAATTCAAATTCAAATTTACTTGCATGAAAGATTAAGTTACATGGTTGCTAAATCTAAATGATATATTATTAAATGATTACGTTGTACACAAGATAAATACACAGATTATCACAAGATAAGAAACAAGAGAGGGCAGTTTCTCAGGATGGGGGAGGTGGACAAACCCAGGATACATCTGTCTCTTAAATCCTTGTATATCTTACAATATAGTAAGAAGAGGTGAGCTTATGTCACTGTCATTCATTTTATTCAGTTACATGTTGATATTGATCGCAATAAAAGTGACACTTTCAAACATAACCTCACCACATACTGTCCCAGCAGGAGCGGGGATTATCCTGCCACTGCCACAAGATGACCTTTCAAAGTAAAACTGCACAGACCACTGACTCAGAGATGGGTCATGTATCAGAGGCCTACAGAATACATTAAAATGCAGATGAATTTCTGCCTTAGAGACACTATATATGTAACAGCAGCAGGAAGGGCAGGTTTGTTGTAATTCTACCCAAGACTTCTGCTCATGTAACTCTGAAACTGTGTCTTGCCAGTTGCATAATTTGTCTTATTTGCATATAATTGGAAAAGGAAGTGGTACGGCAGTTGTAATTTTCTTCAGATTCACACATTTAACATCCAGGTTTTAGTAAATACAACAAAAAATCCACAATTTCTCAACACTTTCCTTGGAAGCGCTGTACGTTTTTGCCCCATCTTCTCATAATAACTGTTATCTGCTTTTCCAGTAACGATGCAGTTTGTCTTGCTTCTTTCAAACTTTCAATATTTCAAACGGTTTGTCTTGACGTGTGTGATCAGTTCACGGCACAAGACATGAGATGCACTTATTATTCTTAATATATTACATTACGCATTTAATCAAATTCTGCAACATTCTTGGTCCACACGGTTCAACTATTTTTTTCTCCTTCATAGGTCATCCAGTTGTTCGGCCTCCTGTCCCCCCTCCACCCTCCCTTCCCTCACCATGAGCTCCTGGGTGGTGAACAGGAAAGGAGAGCCTCAGTACCGCCGGCACTTCCTGACGGACAACAGCACCTTTCACGGTAAACAACAGACACACACACACACACACAGCAGAAATGAATACCATGTACAGTATGTTCTCTGTAATGACTGTAAGTCACGGGAACAGACAGCAGAGGGAGACTCGCCTCCACCGTTTTGCTTCAGTGCAAAACAGGTTTTAAACTGCAAACAGCACAGCCAGCAGTCAGTCCTGTGACATCAATAAAACCTTATTAAAGTCTGCTGGGACAGAAAAAAACCTGCTGCAAGCCTCTGAATCAGTGTGTGACATGAATAAAAACCTGTGCAGAGAACTTCATTCAGACTGGATTTATTTTTAGTGTGAGCAGCCGGCTGAGACAGCGGATTTGTATTCCCCCTGGACGATTCATACATATCTGTACGCACATTAGATATGGTCGAGTCAATTATATTGGAGCCAAAGAAAAACAATTATATGTATTCATCGTCCAGCGTGTACATGTGGGCGTTCACTCAGTGTTTTCATACCATCAACTTGAGTACCATGACACATCCATGATTACCTGTTAATATTATTATTATTATTTTTTCTATTGGATACATTTAAATAAGCCAGAGCAAACTGTGCTCTTATTCCTTTACATCCTCCTCACAGCTGAAATGAAACCAGCCACATAAAGGCGTCAGTCTGATCATGATTTATGACTCTCGAGATGGTGAGCCTGACCGATCCGCCAGACAGATCAATGACAAATATCTGATCTCGCCATGCCTCTGTGGCTGCTAGAGCCGGCGTCCACGTCCCACCACCTGTAGGCAGCTTGTTACATACAGTCCGAGTGTGCGCTTTCTCCCTCTCGGCGAACCGCTGCAGGAAATCGGGCCTGTCCACTGTGGATGATGGATTGCCCCGGTTGGCTTTATTGATCCGTTTCCCCTTCTGTCACGCTCAGAAATATGAATATTATCTCATTTAAGGGAATTTCATCCACCCTTCTTGCTTAGTAAATATACTTCTTCAGGCCAAAGTTGACTCTTCCAGAATCTGTGAGTAATTATTGTTGTTTAACTCAAAATCAATACCCTACTGAGCATGAAATGAGAATACTTTCTCATTAAAAAAAAAAAAAATAAATCACACCACCTTTGTGACTCAATCCAATCGATTTATGCTTGGATGCTAATCTACAGCCTTTAAAGGACAACTTCACCCAAACATGGAAATGTAGTCATTATTCACTCACCCTCATGCAGATAGAAAGCCAGGTAAAGTTTCGAAGTTGACAACATTTCTGGAGCTTCGCAGCAAAACAACATCACAGTGTTCTCATAGTCAACTGAGGTAGATGGAGACCAACAGAAAAGATAAAGACAGAGGCTCCGGAAGTAATCCAAGTCTCCGAAAGCCCTGAGATTGTGCTTAGAGGGCGTGAATTACACATTTTTGGGATCTCAGCGCTTGTGGAAACTTGGATAACACCAGATGAGCTGTATGGATCCATTTTTTTGGTCTTTTTTTTTTTTTTTACAATTTTAAAACAAGTCCCTGTCACCTTCAGTGGTTTAGAAAATGCCACCGACAACACTGTTTTGCTGTGAAGTTCCAGAATTGTTTTGTTGACTCCAAAACTTCTCCTGGCTTTCCATCGGCATGAAGGTGAGTAGATAACGACTAAATTTTCATCATTTGGCTGAACTTATCCTTTAAGCTCTTCAGAGAATCAGAACAGATTGTCTGGGCGTAAACCGTCTGCTGTCTCCTTCACCAGACTTCAGATCAGGTTGACCTCTTGTCTGTGTTCATCCCCTCATGTCGCCGACAGGTTGTCCCTTCTCGTCAGTCAGAAAACGTGTGCCTTTCCATTCGTTTATCTCTCATGACTTTGCTTCACTCCTCCTGGCTGTTTCCAGTCGTTTGTGAATGACTGAGCAGCTGATGGTTTTTGTTTGGCCGTGGTACATAAATCAGTCTGAGAGGGTGGCGGTTTGCAGGGAGGGTGGAGGCTGTCTGTGACCAGGCAGGTGTGGATGAGGAGAGATTTGCACACAAATCAAAGTGAGCGATCACTGGAAAGCCTCAGAAGCACAGGACTGGACCGAGGGGGGACACTGGTC